>NC_056736.1:532455252-533055252 GCF_019279795.1 Protopterus annectens
TCCTTCTCTTCCATGTTTCAGTATTCCTTCCCACCCACCTTATCCCCCTTTTTTGTTTTTACTGTTGACCGGTCTAGAGGGCACTCTGAGCCACTTCCCTAGATTAGGATCAGACTAGCCAGCATATGACACTTTGCACCTCTGGTTGACATTACTTGGGACTGTCCAACTGGGCATTTAAGTTCTCAGGTCTGTGCCTACAGACATCACATTTAAGGTCCCTGGTTTATGGCCCCCTACGTGTGACGTCCCATGCACCTACAGTAGCCACGCTTAAGCTTTTGTATAGGGGCTGACGTTCAGGTCGTCTATGGGGAATCCCACACTAAGAATACTGTAACATGGAAGAGAACAAGCTCTATGGTTATGGTAAGATTTCACACAACTATTCTTTCTTGCTTCTATTACCTTATATTTCATATTCCCTTTCATTGGTAACTGCTTCATAAAAAGTTTCAAATATTTTTCTTTTGTCTTTTATTGCCTTTTTATCCTCGTTTAATTCCTCCCGTGTATACACCAGCAGTTCTTTTCTTTTTCCCACCAACTTCATTTACTTTTAACTTCCATAATTTCATTTTTTTTTTCATATTTTTTCTTCCATCCTGTCCCTTTTTTTCTTTTCCTTTTTTTTTATTCCCATACATTTTTATACTTGTCATATAGCATCTTACCTATGATTTCTTTTTACTGTTCTTGTTACCCAGAATAAATGCTTAGATGCTAAGTGCACCGTTTTTTGTTTTTTTTTTTTAATTTAAACCACCCTCTTTTTAATTATAAATTATCCCTCTTCTAACTGGGTTCATTTAGCATTTTGTCCCAAATGAAGCTAAAAAAATCTCTAATAACTATTTTTCCATTTAGGGGGAAGTATATAATATTCCCCCTAAATATGCTATTTTTCTTAATACATAAGTATTCAGGATATGTGTCCTTTTCTGAAATGACAAGTAAAAACTTTTCCATCATGCTAACAATTTTTTTGTTCCAGTAGCTCTTTCCATTGACGTTTTACTTTCATACTCACCAAATGTCTTTCTGAAGATCTCTACTTCCTTTCTTGTGAAATATATTTCAGTTATTTTTTTAATCTCACCAAATCCTTTACATTTTATTTTAACTGCATGCCAGCTTTTTTAACAGTTTTTGATCCATATTACAACCTCACCTGTCCATCCCTTGCTTTTTCTTGTTAGAACTAAATAATCTGTAATATTTCCTTCCATCTCACACCTTGCCTCCCTCATTTCATACACGCATGCCTGTACTGCTGCATTCATTGCTATTACAAATAAGCACATAGTCATTGGGCATCTTGGTCTTGCTCCTGCCTTAATGGTAATCATTTGAAATGTCGGGACTAAAATTTGAGATGCCATTTCTCAGAATATTCCCTTTTCTACAGCATATGGTGATCACAGAGTTGGTACTGCAAAAATGAAGTTTAAAGAAGAGTGAGTTTCAGGATTTCACTCTTCTCTGTTTTCGGTCTTTTGTTTTTGGCTTGTCAGCACTCAGCATTTGGAGTGCTGACATTTTACTTAATCTGAAGTTGTCTCCATTTGCTCTTCAACCTGTGGGTACTCGGATCTGGCACAGCTCCTACTCGGCTGCATATCCAGCATCTGATCCGAGCTCCAAGCTTCTCCCCTACCCATAATGCCCGTCTCTTCCCTCCCCCATATCTTGTTTGCTGCTCTTCATGTAAGCATTGTGATCCATTGCTCCAAGCTTCATTTAGGGTAAGTGTTTGTATTTCTCTGCATTTTTTACACCTTTCCTTCTTAAAATTCCCTTTTCTATCTTTCCTACCTCCCCTTCCTCATGCATTAGCGTCTGTTAAAAAAAAAAAAAATTCTGTCTGCATTTCTATAGAGCATGTGTGTCTGCATTTGTGTTTTGTTTGGGCCTCTCGGCTCTTATTCCTGCTATGTCTGAGACCCCAAAACCTGGGTTCCGTAAGTGCATGGAGTGTAGCCATACACACTCTCCCCAGCGGATGGCCACACTCTGTGTGTCGAATTCCTAGGAGCTGCCCATTTGAAATCCTCCTGCTCCATCTGTGTGGGGTTCAGTCCCTGCACATTGATGGACAGGAGGAACAAGGTGATTATTAAAGGCCCCCCCTACCACCAGGGCCCAGGCCTCCTCAACCCAGGCTTTCACTTCCATCTCTGCCCCGGCCTCTGGGACTCGACCTCTCCCGCCAAGAGGTCCGGGGACAGGGACAAACCAGCTAAGTCCAAGGACAGGCCGAGGAAGCGGTCCCATGATCGCTCTTCCCCCTCTGGTCAAGGTCCACTCCACTCTGAGAACAGTCTCTGCCCGGCTCCATTCCCCTCATTTTTCCCAGAGCGGAGGACCTTTGGAACCATTTGCTGCCTCAGGCTTCACCTCACTGCCCTTCTAGGCCAATGTCAGTGGCCTCATTTAGATCCACCCATAGCAATTTCCAAAGTTGAGGTGTACAGGATGATGGGGACATTTATCCACACCCAGATACAAATGGGAGTCTTGCCTGCCCCCTCTCCCTCCAGAGCAGGGGGCATGCAGTCCACGTTCATACCAAGTACTCCTTCTCCGATCTGATCCCTGGTTTTGGAGCCCTCTGATCTGAGGGCACTCTGCATGGAGAGGGTGGCGCTGGTGGTTCCTTGTGCCTCGGCTGGCCATTACCTTGAGTAGGTTGGATCCAATGAGCTTGGATCCGTCTGTCTCAGATCCATAGCCTTGGTGCGAATCGGAGGGGATGGTATCTGCTCGAAGTTTTTCGGTGCAGAGCCGCCTTCTTGGAATCTTGGAGCCTGGAGGTTCAGCACTGGCTCCCCCGTTGATCCAGAGAGTTGCAGACCCTTCTGTAGCCCCTTCTCAGGATGTCCATTCCCCTTCTGCTTTCGACATGGTGGAGAGGGGTCTCTTGATCCCATTGTGACTTTTGACTATCTTGTCTTCAGAGTCTGCCCTGGCTTCCTCTGTTTCTGGTACAGATCCGGCCATCCTGCTACCTCAGGGACAGCCTGCTGCCTCTTTGCTCCATGGAGCTCCCACTTGGGAACAGCGAGACATTGGTAAGTCCTCCCCAGAGACCCCCACTGAGGAGGTTCCTCAGCTTATATGTGTAAAATAGGCATTTGAACTCCCCACGGTCACCCTGCAAGGATGTCTCTTTTGGAGACATCATGGAAATCCTATGCCAGCGAGGGAGGTGGTCTGCACAGAAATCTAACCCGGATGAATTGGTGTTCCTGAAGGGATTTGGAGCAGGACCTTCTGCTTCCTGGGTGTCCTCTCCCACAGATCCACTAGTGGACCTTGTTGCATCTCAGGCGTGGAAGGAGACGGACATGGTTGGGCCAATCCCCAAATGCCCAGGTAAGATTTTAAGTGCCCCATCAGATAGGAACTACTGGACCAAGGGGATCCCCTGTTGATGCCATGGTAGTGGCAGTGGCCACTAAAAAGGAGCTCGCACAGGAGAGCTCTACGGATCATCCACCAGACCAAGAGTCCAGGATGATGGACCATTTTGGGAAGTGGGTGCACGCTTCAGCGACATTTTCAGTGCGTGCACTGAATTACTTAACTGCGTGATTAGGCTTCAGCGAGATCTGCTCAAGGAGATCACTGAGTCTAGCCCTGGGTCCATGTCGCTGGAGGACAAGAAAGTTTTCTCCTGTCGAATGGCCACCCTCACATCTATTGCTAACACCTCTATACGTCTCCTCTCCCATGCTACCAAAGGTGCTGCTAGAGCTGCCAGAACAGGTGCTGCCATCAAGTGCCATGCCTGGCAACGGCTTTGTGCCTTCTCAGAGCCCTTTAAGGCATCTTTTATTAACGCCCCATATGAAAGTTCCACCCTTTTTGGAAAGTCCATACACGACACTCTAGTCCAGAGTGGGAAAGACTCTGTCTGCCGTCAGGATCTGCTTTTCAGCCCCTCAATGAACCTTTTCAAGGAATCAGCGGGGGGCCAAGAAGATAATGGTTCGGAAATCTCAGAGCTACCCCAGGACACTCAGGACTCGCCTTCCCCAGAGGCAGTGGGGGATTAGATGAACACTGCCCCAGAGGGGTCCGAGGAATCAAGGATCTCTGGAGCCTTTCTCTGATAGACCCAAGCAGCATCCCTGAAGGGTTGCCCAGCTGCTCGGCTCTGGAGGCAGTCGGGGGACGCCTTTCTCTACACCCAGTAGCCTGGGTGTCAATCCAGACGATGATTGGATGTTGCAAATCATATCCAGAGGCTATTCAATCCCTTTCAGTTAATCACCTCTTCCACCCAGACACCTCCTGGACGTTCCACACATTCAAAGGAAGGAAGCACTGGAAATTGCAAAAGCTGCTAGAAAAGCAAGTCATCCAACCTATCTCCCCAGTCCAGACCAGATTAGGCATTTATTCCAGATTCTTTTTGGTGCCAAAGAAGACGGGGGACTTGAGACCCATTCTGGATCTCTCAATCTTAAACCTGTCAGTTGCCAAGACAAAATTCCAGATGATCACTGTTCAATCTATCCTGGCCTTTCTGTAGGATGTGCTTGTTCAACCTTCAGGATGCATGCTACCACATCAAAATAGACAGGTGCTCTCTGAGGTTTTTCTGCTTCCGGTTGGGAGCCAGTCATTACCAATTCAGAGCACTCCCCTTTGGTCTCACCACAGCACCCAGGGTGTTCACCAAAGTGATGGAAGTGGTAGTGTCTCTCCTGAGACTGCAGGGATTCCAGGTTGTCCCCTACCTGGACGATGCTTTCCAGGCATCAACTCTGCCAAGCGAGGGATTCCCTGCTTCAGTTAGCCTACCATTTGGGCATAACCATCAATCTCAACAAATCATTACTAGCTCCGGTTCAAGTGTAAGATTTCATTGGGGCCTCATTGGACACTATTCAAACCAAGGTTTTTCTAACCTCAGAGAGAATCTAGTCTCTGAAACTACATGTCCTCTGTGTCCTTCAAGCTCAGTTGCCGAAGGTGGAATTGGTATTATAGGCGTTAGGGTCCATGATGGCTGACCATGATCACTCTCTTACCCATGGCCTGGTTTCACATCTTGAGTACTTCAGTAGAGCCTTGTGGTTCAATGGTCCATGCTAGATCTTCCGTTGTCTCACCCTATTTGAGTATCTTGGGTTTGCAGGGACTCTCTTCTGTGGTGAATTTGTTCGCGGACCTTCTCCAGGGTCCCACCTTTCTTCTGCCTTCCCCTTTGGCCCCGGTGACCACGGATGCCTCCCTACTAGGGGAGCACTGCTTGGGAGGGACAGTCCAAGGTACGTGGTCTCCCTATGACACTCTATTGCATATCAACATACTGGAGATAAGAACAGTGCTCCTAGCTTTGCAAGCTCTCCATGCCCATCTTTCCCTAGGGACGATTGCTATCCAGACAGACAATATGTCCATTGTTTGGTACATCAAGAAGCGGGGGGAACCAGGTCTTATCCCGTGTCGCGAAACCATGAGAGTGTGGGAGGGGTGATCTCCACCGGCAGTTTTCTGCTGGCAACCCACATTCCGGGGAGGTCCAAAATTCTAGCCAACAGACTCAGCAGGCCTATCCTGATGCCTTATGAGTGGTCTCTGAATCCTTCGGTAGCGTAACATATCTTTCTCAAGTGGGGTCAGCCTTGCTGCAATCTCTTTGCTTCTCCTTCCAACATGAAGTGCAGTGAGTTTTGCTCCTGAAGCCCCAGAGACACTAGTTCATCCTTAGCCCGTAATCTTCTGTGTGCTTATCCTCCTCTGCCCTAATACTGGAAATTTCTTTAGAAAGCTCACGGGTTGGGAACTTAGTCATCGTCATTCCCCCATTCTGGCCTGCATAAAAGTATGGTTCCCCTCTCTATCTTCTCATGTTGTGTCCCACCCTGGATGTTCGATTCGATTCAGATCATGTCTCATCCTTCAGGGATTTCCCATCCAGACCAGTTATTCTGAAGCTCACCGCTTGGCTGCTGCAGTTCCCATGATAATTGGAACTCTTGGGTTATCTTCACTGGTCAAAAGGATTTTGGTTGAGGCTCATAAGTCTTCTACCAGGAAGGTTTATTGCAGCAAATGGCAACATTGTTCTGTTTGGGCTTCAGAGTATGACCTCGACCCCTTCACTGCTCTGGTTTCGGCAGTTTTGGAATTTCTAGTAAGTATTTTTCGGCAAGGTGCCAGCTCTTCTGCTGTCAGGGTCCAATTGGCAGCCATTTCCAACTTTCATGTGGGCGACAATATGGCTTCTCTAGCTTCTTCTAAGCTTTGTAATGCCTTTTTAAAGGGCATGTTTTTGCTTCGGCTACCGGTTAAGGACCCAACGCCTCCTTGGGATCTCACATTAGTTTTGCAAGTTTTGGTCTCACCCCCCGTCGAGCCTGCAGCTTCTGAACGTACAGTTCTTGTCCTGGAAAACATCCTTCTTGGTTGCTGTTACATTTGCAGAAAGAGGTTCTGAGCTTCAAGCATTGTCAGTTAGGCCTCCTTATTTGGTATTTCATAAGGACTGGGTGTCCTTGCGTACTAATCCAACCTTTCTTGCTAAGATAGCTTCGGAATCCAATATTAATCAAGTGATTAATCTCCCAGTTTTCTTCCTAAATTTTCAGAATAAAGGGGAGTATAAACTGCACTTATTGGACGTGCATAGACAGTTATGTTTTTGCCTGCATAGGACTAAATCCTTTCGTAAGTCTGACCAATTTCCTATTCTAAGCCCTTTTTACGGAAACCAGTGTCGAAGGTCACCATTGCCCAGTGGATTTCTCAGTGTATCACCCTGATGTATTCGTCTAGTGGTTTATCCCCGCCAGGTTATGTGAAGGCACATTCTACAAGGTCTATGGCCATGTCTCAAGCCTTTTGGTCCAGAGTTTCTACTGAGGACATTTGTGCTGCTACTACTTGGTCAAACCCTCGTACCTTTGTCATTCATTACAAATTGGACTTGGTTTCCAGGAGAAGACGTGCTTTTCATTCTGCTGCTCTCCAGAATATCCTTCCTTAATGGCCACCCTGGAGTATGGTAGTTGAGGACTCTGTCCCTCAGGTTAATGGAACGGGTTGGACAACATCAGATAAAGTAGTAATGTTCTTATAACGTTTCATCTGTGTTGTCCAACTTTATTCCATTAACCTTCCTGCCCCCCTTTGCACTATCCAAGTTTTTTTGGGAAGCCTTGAAGCTTTTTTAGGAATTCTATTCCTTGGTTGAATTCCTTATGTTCTGTTGTTGGGAGATATACACACACACACACACACACACACACACACATGTATATTTATATATAGCTTAATCTCTTTTTCTCTTGTATTATAGTTAATGTTGGTTACAAACACCTTTTTCCTGGTGTGCAAGCTTGATCTGAGGTAATGTGGGGGGAGTGGAGCATTGTGGGGAAGTTGGAGGAGCTCAAGTTTGGAATCTCGAGCTGTGAGAAGGTGGATGGTCAGTTCCGAGCATCGGAACAAAGTCCCTCAGGTTAATGCAATGAAGATGGGCAACACAAATGGAACGTTATGGAAAGAACATAACTCTTTTTTATATCATATAAAAAATTTAGATAAAATATGTACGCACACATTTTTTAGCATTCATACTTAACTTGTTCTTTTGATAACTTGTAAATAATTTTATCAACATGAAAGAACTTGACTAAACAGTTCTATTTTTTCATAATTTTCTTTTATTTTTATACCCCACCATTTTTTCTACAACCATTTTCTTATTTCAGCTAATACATCATTCTCTGACATTTTCTTGTTATATAACAAGTTCTCACATCTTTTTTCCACAGCATGCATATATGCATATTGTCACAAATAATACTTTATCTCATTTATCAGTGTCAAATTTGTTTGCTTGATCATACTTCCCATATAATATCATATTCGTATTAATACATGTAAACATGTAAACCTTTCCCATATATATTCATTTTTAAACTTTTCCCAAAATTCTTTATTTTCATAATTCAAAAAAATGTTTTGTTTCTTCTTCACCACTGTCAATACATGATGTCCTCCTGTTCCTATGTTGCAGTATTCTTAGTGTGGGATTCCCCACCTCAGGTGACCCGAACGTCTGCTCCTATACAAAAGCTTATGTCTGGCTGCTGTAGGTGCGTGGAATGTCATACGTAGGGCCATAAACCAGGGACCTTTAAATGTGATGTCTGCACGCACAGACCTAAGAACTTTTTAGCCACAGTCGACTGTTACATCGATCGCTTCTCTCCTTTACTTGAAGACGTCTAAAGTTAAGTACCCCATTTTGCCTTTATTTTGCTTGAGCTTGGTTTGCTGTAATTACCTTTAGCCGATGTCAGACATAAACTGCATAAGGATACGCACGACTGTTGCGTTTTCTGCCTAGGCCAAGAGCACGACCACACCACTTGCTCTATTTGTCAATCTTTTGTACCCAAGACCCTCCGTAGCCGTCTGGCCGCCCTTAACTTATACTTAAAAAAACAGAGACTCAAAAAACTAGCGCTCAGGATGGATCCCGAATTGGCCACTCTGACGGAACCACCATGGAAAAAGGCCAAGGTTTCCAGGCCTACTTCCTCTAACTGTCCGCCATTGGACGTCCCACCAGCTTCCAATTTAGGAGTTGAGGGATGTTTAATAGAACCATCTACTTTGACGGCTCCCCTCAAGGAAGCCACTTCAGAAGTAATGGCCAAGCGCGTCCAGGGAGGTAACTCAGATGTCGGTCTCTACCGAGGTTGAGGGGGAACCAGATATCGTCGGACGACCGACCAGGATGCCATTGTCTGAAGCCCCTATGGTTTCCCAGCCTCCTGAACCCAGGCCCTCACCGAGAACTACGCCTTTAAAAAGGAAACGGAAAACAAAGCACCAGACTCCACCTTCTGAAGGAGTCGCAAGCTGGCAGTCTTTCATCAGCTCCTTGATGCAGGTCTTCATGGCCCTTAGGCCCATGGCCTCTTCCCCCTCCACCATTCCAGTGCTCAGTCCTAGGCCTTCCTCTGCCACTTCTCTCCCTTTGCCTACTGCCCAGGAAGGGAAAGAACAGCAACCCGACTATTCATCCTCTGAGGAATCAATCTCTTATTCCTCTCAAATTGCCTTCCCACTTGAATATTATTCCCCAGATGAGGAATCCATAGAAGGGGACTCTTCACTAGAGGCTTTCACCTTTGGTGAGACCATCACAGAGATGAAAGAATACTTTAAATGGGACACTTCCCAAATGACTGACACACAAAGGAGATACTTTGAATTACTCCAAGTGGAATCTCCCTTGCCTTCAGTCATCCCACCAGTCATTCCTGCCTACTTTGATGGCTTCACTTCAGCATCAAAGAACCCAGACTGACAACCACCAGCCCCTAAGAGAAGTTTCAGATGATCAAAAAATTCTAGTAAAACCACCCCTGGCAGACCCTGCTGTTATTGCTGTATCCCATGACAAGCAATCTAGATTGATTCCTTCAGCATCTCTTCAGCCTACTGATAAGGATAGCAAAAACATGGACAGTATAGGAAAGAAGGTTTATACCTCCTCCACCCTAGCTTCAGAGCTATCAGCTACCAAACCCATATGATAAAATATGCCTTGGACTTTGTATTCCAAGCCACTACTCTCCTGTCTTCCACCCCTGACTGCCCAACCAAAACTGAGATAGCATCTAAACTGTCCCTGGCTTCTCAGGTATATAGACATTCTTTTAGATGCGGTTATGATGCAGCAGAGGCCTCTGTGCACACTGCAGCATCTGCATCACTTCTCCCCAGATATTCTTGGCTATTCCTCCAACCACTTCCAGAGGATTTCAAGTCTAAAATCCTAGACGCCCCTTTAGACCACAACCTACTGTTTGGTAAACAATCTGCAGACCTTTTCAAAAACCTGCAGGAAAAAAGTAAAGAGCTTCAAGACATCAAGCACTTGCTTGTGTCCCCCTTCCCTACATACTACAGAAATTATCATGCCAAGACTACCTTTGTCAGGAGGCCCTCCTCTTCAGCTACCCCTTCCTCTTCCAGGGATAGGAGAGGAACCAGGGGGCAAACCTCCTCCAGACCAATTTCTCACAACCCAGTCAAAGGCAGCCTTTTCAAGATAGAAGTGGACCCAACAATGCATAATAGCCTTGCCCACTTCGCCTTGTCAGCCCACCTCACCCACTGCCTCCCCATTTGGAAATCCATCCCATCAGACAGCTAGGTCCTGGCAATAATACAAAACGGATATTTCCTTTCCTGATAGGAAATGCCCCTTCCAAGGGGCATTCCTTTTTCCCAAAAAAATTTATTGCATCTCATCCCTCACATACTGCAAGACCTTCTCGCCTTAGGAACTATAGAACCTGTACCTCAAGGACAGGAAGGAAAAGGCTTCTACTCGAGACTTTTTCTGGTCACCAAAAAAGATGGCCTTTGGAGGCCAATACCACAGCTGTCCTTTCTAAACCTATTCCTAAAAGTTCCATCATTCAGGATGCTTTCCTTCAAACTCTACTACCATTACTGCCATGCCCAGGCCTTTATGGCCACACTAGATCTAAAGGAAGCTTATGTCCATATCCCTATAAAACCCTTCCACAGAAAATTCTTGCATTTCACTGGGCCCTGCTCTCATTTTCAATTTACAGCCCTGCCCTTTGGTTTGTCTACTGCACCCAGGGTATTTACAAAATGCTTAGCCCCAGCTATAGCCTTCTGCAGAACCAAGGGTGTTCAAATCTATTCTTACCTAAATGACATACTCATTCTAGCAGAAACAAGAGGACACCCTTCAAAACCATCTGAGGTTCACCACTTCCCTGCTTCAAAGCTTGGGATTCACCTTCAACCTCCAAGTGTCATCCTCAAACCCCCCCCCCAAGCAGGACAAAATCTTTTTGGGATGCAGGGTAAGAACAGACCTGATGCAGACTTTCCTCCCTCAAGACAAAGTTCTTTCTCTCTCTCCACTGACTTCCAAAGCCTATTATAGGTTCAACAGATATGTGCAAGACAATTCTTGCAGATTCTGGGACTAATGGCAGCCACCATCCCTATGCCAGAACGCACATGTGAAAACTACAGTGGTACTTGAAAAATGTGTGGTCACAACACCAACATCCCCTAGAGCGCCAGATTACACTCCTCACCTGCATCAAAGCAGAACTAAGGTGGTGGATCTAACAAATAATTTTGAACCCGGGCCTTCCACTACAACCACCCACCCCAACCCAGCACATGCATACAGATGCTTCAGACCTAGGGTGGGAGGGGCTAACATGAAAGGCTTCATGATACAGGAGACCTGGCACCCTACCCTCCAAAAGAATATCAATGGGAGGGAAATGACTGCAGTTCTTCTGGCCCTAAAAGCCTTCCTCCCTGTCCTACATCTTTGCTCCCTTCAAATCTTCACAGGCAAAACCACAGTCATGTGGTATCTTAACAAACAGGGTGGGACCAAGGCCTACCTCCTCTGCCAGATAATATTGCAAATCTGGGACTTTGCCTCTAGGAACAGCTCCCTGCAGCTTTACTCTGTAGCATATCGCCTACTCCGAGGTGATCTCTGCCTAACATATAAAGCTATGTCAAACCCAGAGCTGTTGGACATGCTACACCTAAAGAAATCCCAATCCCTCTGAGCTACATGCTCTAGGGACCTAAACCTTGTCACCACAATAAACAGGACATGCTGGAGAGATAGATTCCTGTCCCGGAGACTTCCCATACTCTGGAACAGGCTACCCATCTATATCAAACAAAGTTCTTCATTAGCACTCTTCAAGAAAACTCTTGATGAGTGGATGGGAAATAGGAAATACACCCCGGGGATCACTTCTGTGTCTCTGCTAGACAGTGGCACAGGAAAATAACTTTCTTGGGTGGCGTAAGCTATGGAACCTTGCTGGCTAGACTTACGTAGGCCCTTGGGCCGATAGCCTAGTACCTACCTATGAACCTACATACATCCCTTCCCAGGACAACAAACAAGCGGATATTCTCAGCGGAACATTCTCTCTACAGCACAAGTGAATGCTGAACAGGGAGGGATACCTTTCTAGACATTGTCCAGTGGTGGGGCACACCTCAGGTAGATTTGTTTGCCTCCTCCCAGAACAGACAATTGGAAAAATTCTGCACCAAGGACCACTCTCCACTTGCCTGGAGGGTAGATGCCTTGAGCATTCCATGGAAGGGGCGGTTTCTATATGCATTCCCATCCTTCCCTCTTATTCAAAAAGTCCAAAAATTTTGCCGGTGACTCCCTATTGGCCAAGGCAGCACTGGTTCCCCTACTTCCCTCATTAGCCAAGGGCAAACACCACAAGTTACCCCGCAAGGTGGACCTACTCACACAACAAAAGAGAACTCTTATTCACCCTCACCAACAGATATTAGGTCTAAAACTCTGGGTGATAAACCTTTAATCCCTTTGACACCACTACTCAGAGGACATGCTTTTAGTCCTGAGGGAGGCCAGGAAACCAACTAGTAGGAGATCCTACTTATCAAAATGGGAAAGATTCTCCAACTGGTGTCTCCATAAGGACAGGAATCCCTGCCAGGCAGGCCCCCCCACCCACACCCCAGTCTTTACCTATGTGCGTGAACTAATTAAGACTGGTCTTTTGTACTCTTCAGTGAAAGTCCTCCTATCAGCAATTTCAGCCTGTCTACCACTTGATCCCCCTTTACTAGGCAGGCTTGATGTCAAATTATTCCTGAAAGGATTCTTACACATCAGACCACCAAGAAAGCCCATCTCACCCCCCTGTGACCTAAACTTCATTATGGAAACTAACACTGGCCCCATTCAAACCAGCTAGTGCTGCTATACTCAAAATATGTACATGGAAGACTGTACTGCTAGTGTCCCTTATCTCAGCTAGAAGGGTGTCAGAGTTACAAGCTCTAATGGCCTGCTTGTCTCTACACTACCTTTCACAAGGATAGGGTAACCCTATGTACTAACCCTTCCTTCATGCCTAAAGTGGTCAATAAACTGTCCCTAAACCAATCCACTTTCTTCCCCTCTCCAACTAATGACAGTGAGAGTATACTACATTCCCTGGATGTGCACAGACAACTAAGGTTTTATCTAAACAAAACTAAGTCCATCAGAAAAATCTAACCAACTCTTTGTATCCTTCCACCCTAGGGCCCTGGGCAAGGCAGTCTCCAAACAAACTATTTCCTGTTGGATTAGGAAAACTGTTTGCTTGTGCTGCTCCCACCATAGCAAGCACTCACCCCAGGAAGTAAGAGCTCATTCTACTAGGGGCGTAGCCACTTCCAAAGCCTTCCTCAAAGGCCTGGACACAGCCTCCATCCTGGAAGCAGCCACCTGGTCCACCATTCACACCTTCACCAGACGCTACAAATTGGACCACATATCCAGAGCACGGGCAGGGTTTGTTAGAGCAATCCTGCAAGGTTTTGTGGATTCAGTTACATCTACCTCCACCGTTCCCTCTAATTAAGCTGTGGTACTCTCCCACACTAAGAATACTGCAACATAGGAGTAGAAGGGCATAGAATAGTTGTGTAAAAATCCTACCATAACCATAGATGTCCTTCTCTTCCATGTTTCAGTATTCCTTCCCACCCACCTTATCCCCCTTTTTTGTTTTTACTGTTGACCGGTCTAGAGGGCACTCTGAGCCACTTCCCTAGATTAGGATCAGACTAGCCAGCATATGACACTTTGCACCTCTGGTTGACATTACTTGGGACTGTCCAACTGGGCATTTAAGTTCTCAGGTCTGTGCCTGCAGACATCACATTTAAGGTCCCTGGTTTATGGCCCCCTACGTGTGACGTCCCATGCACCTACAGTAGCCACGCTTAAGCTTTTGTATAGGGGCTGACGTTCAGGTCGCCTGGCCTCCACACTAAGAATACTGTAACATGGAAGAGAACAAGCTCTATGGTTATGGTAAGATTTCACACAACTATTCTTTCTTGCTTCTATTACCTTATATTTCATATTCCCTTTCATTGGTAACTGCTTCATAAAAAGTTTCAAATCTTTTTCTTTTGTCTTTTATTGCCTTTTTATCCTTGTTTAATTCCTCCCTTGTATACACCAGCAGTTCTTTTCTTTTTCCCACCAACTTCATTTACTTTTAACTTCCATAATTTCATTTTTTTTTCATATTTTTTCTTCCATCCTGTCCCTTTTTTTCTTTTCCTTTTTTTTATTCCCATACATTTTTATACTTGTCATATAGCATCTTACCTATGATTTCTTTTTACTGTTCTTGTTACCCAGAATAAATGCTTAGATGCTAAGTGCACCGTTTTTTTTTTTTTTTTTTTAATTTAAACCACCCTCTTTTTAATTATAAATTATCCCTCTTCTAACTGGGTTCATTTAGCATTTTGTCCCAAATGAAGCTAAAAAAATCTCTAATAACTGTTTTTCCATTTAGAGGGAAGTATATAATATTCCCCCTAAATATGCTATTTTTCTTAATACATAAGTATTCAGGATATGTGTCCTTTTCTGAAATGACAAGTAAAAACTTTTCCATCATGCTAACAATTTTTTTGTTCCAGTAGCTCTTTCCATTGACGTTTCACTTTCATACTCACCAAATGTCTTTCTGAAGATCTCTACTTCCTTTCTTGTGAAATATATTTCAGTTATTTTTTTAATCTCCAAATCCTTTACATTTTATTTTAACCGCATGCCAGCTTTTTTAACAGTTTTTTGATCCATATTACAACCTCACCTGTCCATCCCTTGCTTTTTCTTGTTAGAACTAAATAATCTGTAATATTTCCTTCCATCTCACACCTTGCCTCCCTCATTTCATACACGCATGCCTGTACTGCTGCATTCATTACTATTACAAATAAGCACATAGTCATTGGGCATCTTGGTCTTGCTCCTGCCTTAATGGTAATCATTTGAAATGTCGGGACTTTTATAAAATTTGAGATGCCATTTCTCAGAATATTCCTTTTTTCTACAGCATATGGTGATCACAGAGTTGGTAATGCAAAAATGAAGTTTAAAGAAGAAGAGTGAGTTTCAGGATTTCACTCTTCTCTTTTGTTTTCGGTCTTTTGTTTTTGGCTTGTCAGCACTCAGCATTTGGAGTGCTGACATTTTACTTAATCTGAAGTTGTCTCCATTTGCTCTTCAACCTGTGGGTACTCGGATCTGGCACAGCTCCTACTCGGCTGCATATCCAGCATCTGATCCGAGCTCCAAGCTCCTCCCCTACCCATAATGCCCGTCTCTTCCCTCCCCCATATCTTGTTTGCTGCTCTTCATGAAGCATTGTGATCCATTGCTCCAAGCTTCATTTAGGGTAAGTGATTGTATTTCTCTGCATTTTTTACACCTTTCCTTCTTAAAATTCCCTTTTCTATCTTTCCTACCTCCCCTTCCTCATGCATTAGCGTCTGTTAAAAAAAAAAAAAATTCTGTCTGCATTTCTATAGAGCATGTGTGTCTGCATTTGTGTTTTGTTTGGGCCTCTCGGCTCTTATTCCTGCTATGTCTGAGACCCCAAAACCTGGGTTCCGTAAGTGCATGGAGTGTAGCCATACACACTCTCCCCAGTGGATGGCCAAACTCTGTGTGTCGAATGCCCAGGAGCTGCCCATTTGAAATCCTCCTGCTCCATCTGTGCGGGGTTCAGTCCCTGCACATTGATGGACAGGAGGAACAAGGTGATTATTAAAGGCCTCCCCCTACCACCAAGGCCCAGGCCTCCTCAACCCAGGCTTTCACTTCCATCTCTGCCCCGGCCTCTGGGACTCGACCTCTCCCGCCAAGAGATCCGGGGACAGGGACAAACCAGCTAAGTCCAAGGACAGGCCACGGAAGCGGTCCCATGATCGCTCTTCCCCCTCTGGTCAAGGTCCACTCCACTCTGAGAACAGTCTCTGCCCGGCTCCATTCCCCTCATTTTTTCCCAGAGCCGGAGGACCTTTGGAACCATTTGCTGCCTCAGGCTTCACCTCACTGCCCTTCTAGGCCAATGTCAGTGGCCTCATTTAGATCCACCCATAGCAATTTCCAAAGTTGAGGTGTACAGGATGATGGGGACATTTATCCACACCCAGATACAAATGGGAGTCTTGCCTGCCCCCCTCTCCCTCCAGAGCAGGGGGCATGCAGTCCACGTTCATACCAAGTACTCCTTCTCCGATCTGATCCCTGGTTTTGGAGCCCTCTGATCTGAGGGCACTCTGCATGGAGAGGGTGGCGCTGGTGGTTCCTTGTACCTCGACGCTGGCCATTACCTTGAGTAGGTTGGATCCAATGAGCTTGGATCCGTCTGTCTCCCAGATCCATAGCCTTGGTGCCGAATCGGAGGGGATGGTATCTGCTCGAAGTTTTTCGGTGCAGAGCCGCCTTCTTGGAATCTTGGAGCCTGGAGGTTCAGCACTGGCTCCCCCGTTGATCCAGAGAGTTGCAGACCCTTCTGTAGCCCCTTCTCAGGATGTCCATTCCCCTTCTGCTTTCGACATGGTGGAGAGGGGTCTCTTGATCCCATTGTGACTTTTGACTATCTTGTCTTCAGAGTCTGCCCTGGCTTCCTCTGTTTCTGGTACAGATCCGGCCATCCTGCTACCTCAGGGACAGCCTGCTGCCTCTTTGCTCCATGGAGCTCCCACTTGGGAACAGCGAGACATTGGTAAGTCCTCCCCAGAGACCCCCACTGAGGAGGTTCCTCGAAAACATATGTGTAAAATAGGCATTTGAACTCCCCACGGTCACCCTCCAAGGATGTCTCTTTTGGAGACATCATGGAAATCCTATGCCAGCGAGGGAGGTAGTCTGTACAGAAATCTAACCCAGATGAATTGGTGTTCCTGAAGGGATTTGGAGCAGGACCTTCTGCTTCCTGGGTGTCCTCTCCCACAGATCCACTAGTGGACCTTGTTGCATCTCAGGCGTGGAAGGAGACGGACACGGTTGGGCCAATCCCCAAATGCCCAGATAAGATTTTAAGTGCCCCATCAGATTTGAACTACTGGACCAAGGGGATCCCCTGTTGATGCCATGGTAGTGGCAGTGGCCACTAAAAAGGAGCTCGCACAGGAGAGCTCTACGGTTCATCCACCGGACCAAGAGTCCAGGATGATGGACCATTTTGGGAAGCGGGTGTACGCTTCAGCGACATTTTCAGTGCGTGCACTGAATTACTTGGCACACGTGATTAGGCTTCAGCGAGATCTGCTCAAGGAGATCACTGAGTCTACCCCTGGGTCCATGTTGCTGGAGGACAAGAAAGTTTTCTCCTGTCGAATGGCCACCCTCACATCAATTGCTAACACCTCTCCCATGCTACCAAAGGTGCTGCTAGAGCTGCCAGAACAGGTGCTGCCATCAAGCGCCATGCCTGGCAACGGCTTTGTGCCTTCTCAGAGCCCTTTAAGGCATCTTTTATTAACGCCCCATATGAAAGTTCCACCCTTTTTGGAAAGTTCATACACGACACTCTAGTCCAGAGTGAGAAAGACTCTGTCTGCCGTCAGGATCTGCTTTTCAGCCCCTCAATGAACCTTTTCAAGGAATCAGCGGGGGGCCAAGAAGATGTGGTTCCGGAAATCTCAGAGCTACCCCCAGGACACTCAGGACTCGCCTTCCCCCAGAGGCAGTGGGGGATTCGATAGACACTGCCCCAGAGGGGGTCCGAGGAATCAAGGATCTCTGGAGCCTTTCTCTGATAGACCCAAGCAGCATCCCTGAAGGGTTGCCCAGCTGCTCGGCTCTGGAGGCAGTCGGGGGACGCCTTTCTCTACACCCAGTAGCCTGGGTGTCAATCACGGACGATGATTGGGTGTTGCAAATCATATCCAGAGGCTATTCAATCCCTTTCAGTTAATCACCTCTTCCACCCAGACACCTCCTGGACGTTCCACACATTCAAAGGAAGGAAGCAGCACTGGAAATTGCAAAGCTGCTAGAAAAGCAAGTCATCCAACCTATCTCCCCAGACCAGACCAGATTAGGCATTTATTCCAGATTCTTTTTGGTGCCAAAGAAGACGGGGGACTTGAGACGCATTCTGGATCTCTCCATCTTAAACCTGTCAGTTGCCAAGACAAAATTCCAGATGATCACTGTTCAATCTATCTTGGCCTTTCTGTAGGATGTGCTTGTTCAACCTTCAGGATGCATGCTACCACATCAAAATAGACAGGTGCTCTCTGAGGTTTTTCTGCTTCCGGTTGGGAGCCAGTCATTACCAATTCAGAGCACTCCGCTTTGGTCTCACCACAGCCCCCAGGGTGTTCACCAAAGTGATGGAAGTGGTAGTGGCTCTCCTGAGACTGCAGGGATTCCAGGTTGTCTCCTACCTGGATGATGCTTTCCAGGCATCAACTCTGCCAAGCGAGGGATTCCCTGCTTCAGTTAGCCTACCATTTGGGCATAACCATCAATCTCAACAAATCATTACTAGCTCCGGTTCAAGTGTAAGATTTCATTGGGGCTTCGTTGGACACTATTCAAACCAAGGTTTTTCTAACCTCAGAGAGAATCTAGTCTCTGAAACTACATGTCCTCTGTGTCCTTCAAGCTCAGTTGCCGAAGGTGGAATTGGTATTATGGGCGTTAGGGTCCATGATGGCGGCCATGATCACTCTCTTACCCATGGCCTGGTTTCACATGCGGGTACTTCAGTAGAGCCTTGTGGTTCAATGGTCCATGCTACATCTTCCGTTGTCTCACCCTATTTGAGTATCTTGGGTTTGCAGGGACTCTCTTCTGTGGTGAATTTGTTCACGGACCTTCTCCAGGGTCCCACCTTTCTTCTGCCTTCCCCTTTGGCCACGGTGACCACGGATGCCTCCCTACTGGGGGGGGGCACTGCTTGGGAAGGACAGTCCAAGGTATGTGGTCTCCTTATGACACTCTATTGCATATCAACATACTGGAGATAAGAACAGTGCTCCTAGCTTTGCAAGCTCTCTATGCCCATCTTCCCCTAGGGACGATTGCTATCCAGACAGACAATATGTCCATTGTTTGGTACATCAAGAAGTGGGGGGAACCAGGTCTTATCCCGTGTCGCGAAACCATGAGAGTGTGGTAGGGGGTGATCTCCACCGGCCGTTTTCTGCTGGCAACCCACATTCCGGGGAGGTCCAAAATTCTAGCCAACAGACTCAGCAGGCCTATCCTGATGCCTTATGAGTGGTCTCTGAATCCTTCGGTAGTGAAACATATCTTTCTCAAGTGGGGTCAGCCTTCCTGCGATCTCTTTGCTTCTCCTTCCAACATGAAGTGCAGTGAGTTTTTCGCTCTGAAGCCCCCAGAGACACTGGTTCATCCTTGGCCCGCCGATCTTCTGTGTGCTTATCCTCCTCTGCCCCTAATACTGAAATTTCTTCAGAAAGCTCACGGGTTGGGGAACTTAGTCATCGTCATTCCCCCATTCTGGCCTCGCAAAGTATGGTTCCCCTCTCTATCTTCTCATGTTGTGTCCACCCTGGATGTTCGATTCGATTCCAGATCTCATGTCTCATCCTTCAGGGATTTCCCATCCAGACCCGGTTATTCTGAAGCTCACCGCTTGGCTGCTGCAGTTCCCATGATAATTGGAACTCTTGGGTTATCTTCACTGGTCAAAAGGATTTTGGTTGAGGCTCATAAGTCTTCTACCAGGAAGGTTTATTGCAGCAAATGGAAACATTGTTCTGTTTGGGCTTCAGAGTATGACCTCGACCCCTTCACTGCTCTGGTTTCGGCAGTTTTGGAATTTCTAGTAAGTATTTTTCAGCAAGGTGCCAGCTGTTCTGCTGTCAGGGTCCAATTGGCAGCCATTTCCAACTTTCATGTGGGCGACAATATGGCTTCTCTAGCTTCTTCTAAGCTTTGTAATGCCTTTTTAAAGGGCATGTTTTTGCTTCGGCTACCGGTTAAGGACCCAACACCTCCTTGGGATCTCACATTAGTTTTGCAAGTTTTGGTCTCACCCCCCTTCGAGCCTGTAGCTTCTGAACGTACAATTCTTGTCCTGGAAAACATCCTTCTTGGTTGCTGTTACATTTGCAGAAAGAGGTTCTGAGCTTCAAGCATTGTCAGTTAAGCCTCCTTATTTGGTATTTCATAAGGACTGGGTGTCCTTGCGTACTAATCCTTCCTTTCTTGCTAAGATAGCTTCGGAATCCAATATTAATCAAGTGATTAATCTCCCAGTTTTCTTCCTAAATTTTCAGAATAAAGGAGAGTATAAACTGCATTTATTGGACGTGCATAGACAGTTATGTTTTTGCCTGCATAGGACTAAATCCTTTCGTAAGTCTGACCAATTTCCTATTCTAAGCCCTTTTTACGGAAACCAGTGTCGAAGGTCACCATTGCCCAGTGGATTTCTCAGTGTATCACCCTGATGTATTTGTCTAGAGGTTTATCCCCACCAGGTTATGTGAAGGCACATTCCACTAGATCTATGGCTACTTCAGCTGCCTTTTGGTCCAGAGTGTCTTTAGGTGACATTTGTTATGCAGCTACCTGGGCTTCTTCACATGCTTTCATCTCACATTATAAGTTGGACATTCTGTCCAGGAACAGGGCATCCTTTGGCTCCGCCATACTCCGAAATATCCTTCCATGAGGGCCTCCCAGGTGTTTAGTAGCTGGGGACTCTGTCCCACAGGTTAAAAAGCAAATGAAAACAACTTCAGATAAAGAAATGATGTACTCACCATAATGTTCCATCTGAGTTGTTGCTCTTCATTTGTCTTCAACCATCCCTCCCTCCTTCCTCCTGCCTTGCATAGGCTTTGTCTTGGTCTGGTCAGAAGAGGAATGGTCACCACACTGGTACACCCTTGTTCTCCTTTTCTTGTTTATGGAGGTCCTTGTCATGGGACAAGGTTTTTTGGGTCAGGTTGGGATGCTAAGGTAGGCAAACAAACTTGATCTGAAGGGAGTGAAGGAGACAGGGGCATTATGGGTAAGGGAGGAGCTTGGAGCTTGGATCAGATGCTGGATATGTGGCCGAGTCGGATCCGTGCCAGATCCTAGTACCCACAGGTTGAAGACAAATGAAGACCAACAACCAGATGGAACATTATGGTGAGTACATAACATCTTTTTTTTCCCCATCCATCCATTTATCATAACTTGCATCAACAAATCTTCATAACATTTCTTTATTACACTAATATTTTTTTATTTCCTATCCTATATGCTTCCAAAATCTGCCACATTGCTTCATGGTTCACTTCAGCAAATGCTTTAGCTATGTCACACCCAATCAGTCTTAATTCTTTATTTTTTTTCACAATCATCTCTGCTGTTTCTTTCACTGCAATTAACATGTCTTCCACTTCTCTTCCATTTATACCATAAATCCCTACTCCAACTACCTTATCCAATACTTTCTCCATCTTTTTTGTAGTACTTTCATAAATATTGTATAGTCAGTATTCCCTAGTGTTATGGACCTCCATTTTATTACGTGTTTTTTCATTCTTTTTCTATATAAATTTTGTCACTCTACGTCTTCTTCCATTGTAACTTCCTTCATCCATTCATTTGATACTTAAAAAAAAATCTTTCATCTTTATTCATTTCCTTATATTACGCATAACTTAAACCACCTAATCCTGCTGGTGGTTAATTTTTACCACCTTTTGTGTGTCTTCTATTATATCATTTTCTAAAAAAAAAATCCTTACTTTTTCAGATGTTTTCACTTTTCTTTCTTCTTGCCCATCCATTTCCTTTTTTTCATGCATTTTCTCTACAAAACTTTCTGCCACCTCCTCGATATCTTCTTATTTGTATTTATATTTCCTTTCCCACAGAAAATACCGTGAGTTGTTACAGAAGGAATTCTCAGATCCTACAGTCATTCCTCCTCTTCTGTGTGCTTTTGAAGGGGGTGTGTTACTACCTGCAATTTCCTGAAAGCCAGCTGTCATTAAAAAACAGACAGAATGTATAAAGTTCCTCAGTCCAAAAAAAGTTTACACAATTTTCCCAAACCTAACCCAGCAGCTATATTTCTAGTTGATCCCACTTCTGCTAAGTACGTAGACAATTCCAGTCCTACTCTTTCTGATTGATGGGTATGGGAAAAAAGTGTATACTTCTGCAGCTTTGATTTTTAGAATTTTGAATTGTTAGGCTTTTATTTTAAAGTTTGTTGTGACTGTTAAAGTATGAGGAACGTTCTATCCGCGGTTGTTTCTTCTGAGGAAAAACAGCTTTACATAATGTAGTTTCTGCTATAGCACAAGTCACTATTCATTGTTTGCAGTGTGTTTATGTCTCTGTTGATACTTCTTCCAGGGTTATAGCTGATGGTACTGTTTTGAGGAGGCTTGCATGGCTGCATTCTCAGATGATATTAAAAATTATATTTTAAATTGACCTTTGGATAGAGATTTAGTGTTTAACCCCTCTTCTCTCAGCTACAGAGGTGATGAAAGAGGCAAGCTGACCTAGGGAATCTCTAACATTTTCAGCCATCTTTCCTAAGTTTTCCAAGGGATTTTCTATCTTCTCTTTCAGATGCAGCAAAAAGCAGAATAAACAGTCTCAACAAAGTACATGTATACCAACTTTTAAGAAGACATGACAATGTGGTTCCAAAAAGAAACCTCAAACCTCCCAAAAACCATGGACAGTCCATCAAGTCTTAATGACTGTTCTAGAGACCTTGTGACCCCTGGCCCCCTTTTTCTTCTAGAAAGTGTGAATCTCTTGTTTTCTGTTTTGCAACAGATAGCTTTTCAGCACTCACATGTCTGAAACTTTCAAGGTTACAAATGGCAATGGGGGGGGGGTCCTTCCTCATCTTTGGATCAGACTCTCTTGTTTCTACCAGTTCTTTATCACATGCTTTCCCAAGGAGTGATAGAACCAGTTCTTCCTTCTTGGGTAAGGAAGGGCTTTTATTCAAGGATTAGTCCCAAACCAGGTCTGGATCTTTCCTAAACCTGTTTATGATAGTGCCCAAATTCAAAATAATGTTGCTTAACATCTTGTTACCTCATCTTCCTCTTTCAAGTTTCCTGGTAAAAGTAGACTTAAAAGATGCTTCTCATCACATCCCTATTCGTCCAGAATTCAGACGTTTCTTAAGGTTTTGTGCGTGTGGATCACATTATCACTTGTCTGCCTTACCCTTTGGACTATCCAGTGCACCAAGAGTGTTCACAAAGTGTCTAGCTCCTGTTATAGCTCATTGCATGGCTACAGGGTAGTCACATTTTTCCATATTTAGACAACTTGCTTTTCTTTGCAGAGTCCTTTTCAAAGTGTCAGGAATTTGTCTTTTAGACGGAAGATTTCTTATATAAACTGGGATTCTGAGAGAACACACAATCTATCTTGACTCCTTCACAGATGATTGTGTAGATGGGATGTCAGCTAGACACCTCAGTTCAAAGAACTTTTCTTCCACAGGAAAAAAGATAAGATTTAGATCTAGTTCTAAGACTTTTCATGCAGACATTGGTCACTGTGAGGGAATACCTCAGAATTCTGGGTCTTATGGCAGCTATAATTCTCACCCTTGGGAAGACTGCTCATGAGAAATCTCTTTGGTACCATCACCATTTATCTTTTTAAAATCCGAGTGCTGGGGTTTGTCAGAAGAGAAAACATTTGGTGGAGACAACAGGCATCCTTAAATCCAAGTCTCCCCTTCTCCCTCCCTTTTCCAAAGCAGTAAGTCACCACAGACGCCTTGGACTTTGCTTGGGGAATGGTTTCAGGAGGGATAAATGTGCAGGGGATGTGGGACACCAAGGACAGACTTATGCACACAAATATCAGAGATGCTTGCACTGATCATGGCGCTCAACTCTCTGTCGAGTTAGATGTTAGTATAATGGTTAATGTGCTTAGCTCACAGGCACAAGGTACAGGGTTTGGTTCTCACCTTTGGAAGGGAAGTTGGCTAGGATTAAAATTGTCCACAAGGGCAAATAGCGTAGTATTTGCCTATGAACCTAAACCATCTTTGGTCCCTGGGACCTCTTCAAATAGTTACAGACAGTACCACAGTCAATGAGGTACATCAACAAGCATGGTGGAACTGGGTTGTATTCCCTTTGCAGACCAGCCATGTTATTGGGATATAGCTTCACAGTATAATCTCACTCTATAGGCATCCTAGATTCTGTCAGATCAAAACTGTGTGGCAGACAAGCTGAGCAGGATCAGAGCAGACCCTCAGGAATGGAATCTATCTGGGGGTAATCCAAGATTTGATCCATTTGTGGGAAGTTCCTCAAGTAAACCTTTTTGCCTCCTGTCTGAGCAATAAACTGGCAAAATTCAGTTACATGACTCCATGCAAGAAGGCCTGGAAGACAGGTGCCTTTTCATTTCCGTGGAGGAATGTTCTTGCATGATTTCCCACTTTTCCATTAATATCCAGGACACTTCTAAAGATTCAGAAGGAATTCCCCTAAATCATTGTGGTGACTGCTTTTTGGCCCAGGCAACCATGGTTCTCCCTTCTTTTTGAAATTGTCAGGGATGATTACTGCAAGCTTCCTCATAGACTGGATCTACTCATAACAACAACAGGAGTGTTTGATACACCCTGATCAACTTCAATTGACTGCCTAGATAGTAGGGTCTTAATTCATTTTAGGCACCTATTTACTGAAAATGTGCAGCATATACAAATGGAAGCAAGAATGACTACTACTAGAAAGCATATATTAGCAAATGGTAAAAGTTTTCTAGTTGGTGCCAACAACATAATCAGCACCCATTCAGGACTAGTTGTTCTCTGAGTTTACGTTTGTAAAAGTTATTATCCTATGGCTTTTCTTATTCATCTATCAAGGTTCATTTGTTGGCCAGTTCAGCACGTCTGCCCATGGATCCTCCTCTTTCAATGCAGCCTCATGTCAAAATGTTTTTGAAAGGGGTTTTGCGTAAGGCCTTCAAAAACAACAGTGGCCCCTCATTGGGATCTTAATTTTGCATTAGAGAAGCTAAGACTTGCTCCATTTGAACCAGTTAACCCGGCTGAGTTGAAGTTCTTAACATGTAAAATAGTTGATTGCTGTCACCTCTGCAAGAAGGGTATGTGATTTGCAAGCTCTTATGGTGACTCAACCCTATCTCATTTTGCATATGGACAGGGTTTCTTTGAGAACTAATTCTTTTATGCGTAAAGAGGTATCTGAGTTTACTGTAAGCCAAACTGTCCATCTCCATGTTTTCTTTCTGAATCTAAAAATGAGGGACTAAGGATTCTTCATACCTTGGATGACCATGGAGAACTCAGATGTTATCTCAACAGAGCTAAATTTTTCATATCTTCGGATAAATTCTACATTTCTTGTGAAGGTAAGAAGCAACAACCTGTGTCAAAACGGACTACTTCCAAATGGTTGTCTAAAGCTATTACCTTTTCTATACTGATGAACTCACTATAAGAAAACTATTGCAGGCATGGTCAAGGCTGACTGTACCAGGGCCTTGGCTTAATTTATGGCTTTTTGGAAAGGGTTGGATTGTAGTAATATTGTAGAAACTGCTATGTGGTCCACTGTACATACTTTTACAAAGCACTATAATCTTGATTCCTTCTCTAGGTCCAGATCAGGCTTTGCTAGGACCATTTTCCAGGGGTTCTTGGACTCTTCTCCTTCCACCTCTCAAATGTAGTTAGCTGGCATAATCTACCCATATAGCCAAGGCTAATGCAGCAGTGATCAATATGATGAACATAGTACAGTTGTGTTCGTAGTTTCATAGATTAGTAGTAGACTAACTGCCCTTGTGAGCCATTTGTTTAAGCCCAGCCAATTACCCCTTGCAAGAATCAAACCCTAAACCTTGCATTTGTAAACACCTTAACTGTTTTGGTAGCCTCCCACCCACAAGAACCATGCAATGTGAGGCAGTAGCATTGACTCTTGTAGCTTTGCACCACCTCTTACCTTTTTCCTTATAGTGTCATTCAGTTTATTATTCACAATTAACAGGTTTATACCAGGATATCAGTCTGCAGACACAAGTACAGCCAATAACCAGAGATCAGATTCAAGCCCTGTACCTTGTATCTGTGAGGGTAAGACCTTAACCATTATGGCAAGCCTTCTCTCTCCCTTTATTTTTTGATTTTTTTTATTACTATAGTAAGTAAGCTTACTATAAAAGTAGATGTTCGAATGACAGCTGTAGCCACTCTCTCCCTCCACCCCTCTTGATTTTTAGCGTGTTTCTCATGCCTGGGTATGAAGATTTATTTTTGTTGTTCCTAGCATTGTCCTTTCAGGACTCAGCCTTCCTCTCTCTGTTGGCAAGAAATCTCTGAAGGGCTTTACTTGTCTTTTAGTCAGCTCAGCTTGAATTGCTTGACAGTTTTGGTGTGTGGAAGATGCCCTGAAGCTTTGGAAGTTGGCTGGATATATCTCATATAGCTAATGTCTTCTGCAGCAGTGATCATTTGAATGTCTACTGTTATGGTAAGTTTAGTTACCCAACTGTACTCTTCTTGTGTTTACAGTGACTTATGTTGTAAAATTCTATCTTGAAGTAAAAATCTACACAGACTGAGTTAGTTGTGTTAGAAGGATGAGTTGTACAGAGTTGTCTTACCTTGAACAAAAGACATTTTGCTGGACAGCTTTAGCACTTCATTTACTGTTTTTATGTCCCTATTCATCTGAGACCAGTAAAATCACCACCTCAACCTCCAATCCTGATGGCCTTAGCTCAGAAGAGGAGCTTTAACTGTCATCAGTTTTTTGATGGCAGAGTAGAACATCTCAAAAGTGCTAACTGATCCTTCCATACATCCCGTAACTGTACTTCTGGACTGCTTTGCTGTAGGTTACAAAGCATGCACTAGCTCCCAGCTAGAACTAGCAGTAGCCACAGATAGTAGTTCACCTAGTACTGCTGAGCATCTAGCCACAGTCAGTACATTTGGGCAGGCCTTTGATTTTTTCCATTGTTGTTAGGACTGATTCCTACACACTTCCAAATAATTTGACTTCACTTGGTTCGTTGTGAAGTTTTTCAAAATACTTTCACTAGATCATTAGTTTTCTTTTTCATTCTTGTGGCCCAAAAGTGGCACTTAAACCAAGCAGGTGCCACTGTGATTAGAAGATCCTAGCACTAGAACAGCACATTCTCTGCTTTATCTGCCTGAGTCAAAGGAACACCACCATATTTCTGCTTTTTAGTTTTTCAAAAAGCTCACCAAACTTCAAATTCTAGATGCACTTAAATTTCCTGTTTAGCAGAAAAGTGGTAAAAAAAGAAGGTAGGTCTTAAACCTCAGAGCATAATGCTAGTTTTTCTACTTCTATCACCAACAAAGAAGCAAAATGGGAAAAACTGCTGAGGGACAGAACATAGTATGTAGATAGTGGTAAATAAAAAAGAAAGGCATTGATAGAGAGAGAAGCAGCTGGGGAAGCATGTGAAGAACTGAGTTGTAGTCTCCTTCTGAAGAATTGTCTTCAGTGGCTTCCACTCCTTGTTTTTGTCCGAAATCTCTCCTGTAGTGCTAGGCTATGCCTAAAAATGAGTAGCCTTGTATATCATACAACTTTCACTGTCTTTATGCCTGTACCTCTAGGATCTTTCATTTTCATTCAACTTTTCCAACTGACTGAAGTCTGAGAACTAACACGAGCACTCTCCATGCCAGGTAAGAGCCTAAAGTATGTGCCAGTCTAGTTTCCATAGGAATCACTACTCATCAGTGTCTGCCTTTAGTTGTGTGTTCCCAAATAACAGCCTTTTTCCTGTAGCACTGTATAGATCATTAGACATTGGTAAAATGTGTTACTATTAACAAGCGTACACCTAGCACAGATTCAAGTGCAATATACATATTCTTTTCACTGTATCTTTACTAGAAGGTTGTCTGGTCCTGCCTATTTAGAAAAGACCCTGTTTGTAGCTTACAAGGTCTCATAGGTTCATGTGTGATGCAAACAGTGTCACAGACTTTCTCCATAGACTAAATGTGGTTCTTATTTGTACCAGCCTTGACATGTCCAACATCAGCCCCTCTGTAAGTGTGACAGCTATATCAATGTCTGCCTATCCAGACCTGTGAAGGCATGCAAGCACTGGTCCCCTGTTTTAAAGAGAACAGATGCTGTCACTGTAAGCCAGTGGGAAAAAGTCAGTCTTTTAGCTTCCACCTCAAAGTATTTCTACTGAGGATGTCCTCTGAGACATCCATTTTGTACTGATTTGGCTAGTACTCCACATTGTCACCCTAGCTTGGCTTCATTTTTTTACATAAATATAACCGTGGAGCATATAAAGTAACTTCAGAGTCTATTAGTTTATAGAGCCTGTTCACTTTTGGAGCTGATTTAGGACAGTCTTTACAAGGAAACAGCTGTTCATCATTGATCATGGTGCTGCTTTAGGACAGTCTTTACAAGGAAACAGCTGTTCATCATTTGATCACTGCTGCAGTACCCTTAGCTATATGGGATATAGCCTGCATAGAATATAACATCTGGCCAGCTTCCAGAGCTTAAGGGCATGTTACACACACCCAAACCATTGGCATTTTGAGCAGAGCTGAAGAAAATGAATGGTTAGGGTGCCAAGCCCCCCCCCCCATCCCGAGCTTTCGTACCACCAATGAGCATTCTTCTTGCGGTCTTTTAAGGCTCAGTGGTCAGCTAGCATGTCTCCTTTATTGGGCAGATAAATTCCCTTTGGAGAAAAAAAAAACTTCTGGCTTTGTCCCAGAGTAATGGAGGAATGCAACAGTCATCCCTCTGCACAAGGGGGGGGGGGGGGTGGTGGCATCAACTGACCTAGGGGACTACAGACCCATAAGCCTGATCAGTCTTATCTGCAAGGCCATGGAGAGAATTATCATGGATCTGATCATTAACAACATAGGAAATCTCCAAACACTGGATCAGACCCAGTTTGGCTTTGTCAAAGAGAGGTCTTGTGTGCCCAAATTTGGTAGACTTCCTCAAGAAAGTCACTAGGGCCGTGAATGAGTGTAAAATGGTACACACGCTTACCTAGACCTGGCCAAAGCTTTTGACACAATCCCTCACTTGGGATCATAGATAAACTTACTGAGTTAGGCATAAAACCTTACATCAGAAGGGTAGCAAACTTGCTCACTGGTAGGACACATGTCCAGTTAGGTAAATTCACTTCCAGTTAGAAACCTGTTACTAGCAGTGTTGCATAGGGATCGGTGCTGGGACCCCTCCTGTTTGGTATATACTTTCTGAAGCAAAGGCCAATGTTGAAGGCCCCTGGCTCACCAAGTTTGCTAATGACTGTAAACGGAACAATCATTGAATCCCTTCAAACAGGCCTAAAAATGACAAACAACTGGTGCAAAACCACAGTCTGAGACTAAATGCTAAAAAATACATAATCATACCCTTTGGTAAATCTGACATCCCTGCAAATTATAATATTGATAGCACACTTGTAAAAGACCCAGTGATGAGAGACCTAGGAACATAGATAGTAACCTAAACTTTGACCACCAGGCAGCTAAAGTAGTGAAGAAATCCTGTGTGGCTCAATTTGTAAGTAAAGGCATGGCATCAAGATCAAATGAAGTCATAGTACCATTATACTTGGCCCTCATCCAGCCCATAATCGAGTACAATGCTCCCTTCTACACGTACCTAACCAGACCCTTAACACCAATTGGAACTGCCCCAGAGGTTTCTCACTAAAAAATATACAAAGTGTAAGTCATGTCTTGTGCAGACTGACTAAAGGCCCTATCCCTTTACTCCATCTCGTTTCGTTTATCAAGAGGTGACTTGTGCCTGACCTACAAGGCATTCTGTCATCCAGCCCTGATGAAAATATTCACAAGAAAAACATATATACAAGGGTTACACATTCCATGGACCTGAACCTTATTTGTGACTCTAACAGAACTTGCTGGAGAAAGATTCATATCCTAAAGGTTACTTTGTCTATGGAATAATCTTCCCATCTTCATAAAGCAAACCCCGTCCCTTACTCTCTTCAAAAAGAATTTGGATGAATGGATGGGGGACCATAACTTCACTCCCAGGGTACTGCCCATGTCCCTTATGGACAAAGGCAGTCTATAAAATCACTCAGGGCTCCAACACCCAGAGACCTACTACTCTGATACTACCCCATCCCATATCTGGGTAATTAAGATGTAATATTGTCATATCCTGGGTATTATTGGCTAGGCTTGTAAAGGCTCTTGTGGCATTAGCCTAGTAATCACCTATGAATATTTTTAATCAGAAACATAACTTCTGTAAAACTAATTCATTTAAGCTAGGAAAAAGTGCTTCACTTTTTATTGTGGAGTGCAGCTTTTTCTTTTGTGGAAAAAAGTTAAAACTAAGTTTGTTTGTTTTTCTACTTGGAATTTGTGTTAAATTACTCTTGGGGCTGGGGTAAATATTTAAAGTGCTTTGGTGGAAAAAAACTACTTTTTAATACTTGTTTTACAGACTGTTGCTGACAATCTTACCTGGACTTTAAGCTTAATTTTCAGCTTCACCATGAAGCAGCTCACCAGCTACATGGTTCTTCCTCCTTCCAACCACAAAAGGAAGAAAGTTTCTAGACAGCTTTTACCCCTTCAACAAGCTACAAATTTGCCTCAGTCACGGATGGGTGACCATTCATCTTCTACCTTACCTCCCTCTAATGTAGTCCCTTCAACCATTATGGGCCTGGGGTTAGACATGGCCTCTTATGTAGTTCCTTCAGCCACTATGAGCCTTGGGTTAGACGTCCTCTGTGGCTGTTGGTGTGCCCTTGACAGGTCTCAGAGGAAGAAGTTTGAAATGCCTCTGCTAGCCAGACTAGGATGCCTTTCTCCAGGAGACATCTACCTGACAGGAATCAGTCTGCTTCTATGGATATTCCTATCAAAAAGAAGCAGAAGGTTAAACATTTATCTTCCCCTGACTATGTTAAACGCTTGACCAACGCTTGACCATCCTAATGTTGATTTTGCTGGTAAAAGAAAAAAAAAAGAAATTGTTGATTTTTCTAAAGAGTCCCAGTGTATTGAACAGAACATGATTTTAATGGGAGAATAACGACTTTCTCTCCTGAGGTGATTCTGAGAAAAGTGTTTCTTCTAATAGTCCCCTTGAAGAATTTTCTTTTTCTAAAAGCATATTGGAAATTAGCCATTTGTTTCAGTAGGAACATAATGATATTCCACTCTCCTTAAAAGAAATATTATGATTTAAAACTGGAATTTTCCGAATGCACTCCTGTTCTTCAAGCATTAGAAAATGTTTTTAGCAAAAAGTCTGTAACTTGCCTGTGAGCCAGTCTGCTGCCCCTACAGAAACAGATGGAGTAACTTTTTACAGTCTATCTTACAGATTTCTATTTTTTTAATCTCAGATCTGACCTTGCAGTGATTTCTTTGGTAAATCCTGCTGCTAAACAGCTGGTAAATGTTAATCCTCCCATAAAGAGAGGATAGTCTTTTATAGATTTTTGGAGTGTCAAATTTTGCCACATTTATTTTAGAATCCTTAATTGTAGAGCTCACATGTTAAAATTTATGTTTGCGTCATTTGAGAATATGAGGTGTATTATAGCCACTTAAAATCTTCTTTGAATGCTGTTATTGCTTCTGTGTCTCAAGTGACTAAATGCTTTTTGAGGTATGCTTCAATTCAGCTTATGCCTCTTCTAGAGCTATGAGAAAGCTGCTTAATTATGAACACAGAATATACTTGTGGATGTTAAAGCTAACATTTTGAATTTTCCCTTTAGATAGAAAGGCTAGTTTTGGACCATCTGCACCTGAGGTCCTGAAAAAATGTGATGATAAAGGGGGTTCATTGGGTTACTCAGATTTTCAGACTTCCTTCTCCAAGTTTGTTAAAGGACCTGCCTCAGTACCTTTTTTTATAAAAAGCAAACTTATGGAAAGCAGACATTGAAAAAAATGTGAATAGTGCTCCAAAATGAAAAGAGAACCCCCCCCCCCCCACCAAACAAAAACCAAGGACAGTCCAATAAGTCTGAATCACTATCTACCGAATGCCCCCTCTTCTCACCCTGGCAAGCCTTTAAATCTTCTCCAAAATGTGTCTTTCAGTTAATTTCTTTGATAACAGATAATATCAGACAAATGGTCTCTGGGTGATTAGGTATTGAGAAGGCAGTGGGACTTCATCCTTCCTTTCCAATGGATTCCTTCTCATCCACCAGTTCAAAACTTTCTTCTTCCTGTCATTCTGCATCTGCTGACTCATGGGGTGAGAGAACCTGCCACTTTTTCTCCGATAGGGAATGGTTTTGATTCATAGATATTTCTGGTACCAAAGAAAGAAGCTTCCGGAGACCAGTCTTAGATCTTTCATTCCTAAACCAGTTTGTTAAAGTACCAAATATTCAAAATGCTATCCCTTTGTGACTTGTTGCCTTTAATTCCCCATTTAAGTTTCTTAGTAATGCTAGATTTAAGAGGTGTTTATAATCCTATTTCGATAGACTCCTTGCCAGCAGGCCCAGAGAACAGATGCATTTTCATTTCCTTGAAGAGGAATGTTCATGTATGCTTTTCTACCCTTTCCACTCATATCTAGGCTTGCTCATTGCGCTGAAGAGGAATGTTCATGTATGCTTTTCTACCCTTTCCACTCATATCTAGGCTTGCTCATTGCGCTGAAGATTCAGAAGGACTCTTCAAAGATCATTCTAGTGACTCTGTTCTCATCCAAGCAACAGTGGTTCTCTTCTGGAAATTTCCAGTGGCAGTTACCAGAAAACTTCTGACAGACTGGACCTACTCTCACAATGCTGGGGTTTGATGCACCCCAACTTCAAACAACTTCAAGTAACTACCTAGATGATGGAGTTTCAATACCTTTTAGGTGTTTATTTTCCAGGGATGTGCAGCAGTTATTAATGGCTGCAAATAAACCTGCTACTAGGAAACCATACATTACTGAATGGAAAAGATTTTCTAGTTGGTGCCAAAACAAGAACCAGGACCCATTTAAGGATAGTATTTCTTTGTTTCTCAATATTTGTGTGAGTTATCCTTAGGCCTTTCCTACTCCTATATTTTTTTTGGTTTCAAAGTTTGTACTGTTCGTTGTTGCTTAGATTTCTGTTGAAACTGTTGTCTCACTGTTCTGACAGACTGATCTGCAAATATACAGAGCTGAGTATATTTTTTTGGTTTTAAAGTTTGTACGGTTAGTTGTTGCTTAGATCTCTGTTGAAACTGTTTTGTCCCACTCACCCTCCCTATTTTTGGTTTGTAGTTTAAATTTGGTGGCTTTTGCAGTTGCCCGCCCCACTGTAGATTTGATCTGGGACACTCCCCAAGTCCCATCTCTTTACTACATTCTACCTAATAAACTCTTTCTGCACTTGCTTTTAGTCGTTTTTAATTTAATTGCATTTTTTAAACTGTGTTTGGTCTAATATTGCTACATACTCAAGTGTGCTAGCTTGCACTGCATGTGAATTGTTTTTACTACGTTTCTGTAAAAAAAAAAAAAAAACTGTAAGCCTGTTTCCTACCTTTCCTGTAACTAGTGTTCCAGATACAGATTTGCTGTATCCAGGACTGTATGTAAGCTTCTGAGCCCCCCAAGCCTTTATGTGTTGGAGGGAAGCCTTCTAGCTTATCAGTGGGAGTGGTAAGCACTAGGTAACCTGTCTGCCACATAAGGAGTGGTTCTGGCCCTGAAATTATAGTTATTGACCGTTTGGGCAATCTCTTCCATCTCTCTCAACTTTCTGATTTGAAAGCCTGCATTTGCACTTGTTTCTGTCCTGTAACTCGTCTAGTGCAGATACAGATTCTTAGTTTTAGCACTTAAATTAGCTTATTCATGCTCAGCACTTGTTCAGAACTTGTAAGCACTAAATAAGCTAATTACTATAGCACTCAATCTACCTCATTACCTAGAGGAAAACAGTTTTTGTACTTACTTTTCTCACGTGCTTAGAGAAAAACAGCTCTTGTACTCACTTTCCTCACTTATCTAGAGGAAAATAGTTTTTTATTCAGGCATGTCCAAGGGTCAGCTCCCAGTGTTCTCTCCTGTCTATCTGATGAATATGGGCATCTTGAGGCAATGTAGAAATTGCCTTATATACACAGACAACCATCTCCTCCTACCACCCAACACTACAACCTGTGAGAGATGCACTTATCTAGCCAAACTGGAGGTAAAGCTCTCTCCAGCCAAGACTGAACTTGACAGTCATGAGGAAAAGGTAAACATATGCACCACACCACACTCATCACATAGTCTCACTAAATCTACACCACCAAAATCCACACATAGTAACACAAAAACATTTGCAGAGGCTCTCAGTAATCTAAGCAACAGAGACCTCCAAAGCAGAAACGCAAGCAACCTCCATCCCCCAACACAACCCAAATGGCACACAGCCCACAGACTCAGTGTGCCACTCAACCACAGCCAATAAGGCAAAACAACGTACACAACACACTAGTCCTAGGTGACTCTATAGCCAGGCACACTGATGTCCCACTCACAAGGCTAAACAAGGAGAAGGTTACTGTCAGCTGCCTGTCGGGTGCCAGGATCTGCCACATAACCCACACACTCAGGTCACTCCACAAGTACAAATATGACTCTGTCATTGTCCATGTTGATGTGAATGACCTGAGATGTACCTCCCTGGGCTACATGAAAAGAGACATGGAAGAGCTCTCCGATCTTGTAGCCCAGGCAGGTATGACCCTAGCCCTGAGTAGCATTCTGCCATCGCCCAGAATGATACCGCAGTACAATGACAAAATGATTGACTTCAACAATTGGCTAAGTTCTGGTGTCATTGTAAGGGGATCCAGTATCTATCTGCTCGGGATGACATGGTCGACAAACCACGATGCTTTGCCACAGATGGCCTGCACCTTTCGCCCCTGGGATTCCGGATACTGGCTAAGGTTCTTGCTGCCCCATAGTGCTTTTTTTAGGCAAGGTTCAAATAACAAATTCACCACCATAACAGTAACAGGCAAGCAAAAACCGAGGGTAATGCTACTCAATGCTAGAAGTCTAAATCTCAAAATGCACTCACTCGAGGCACTCCTTAAAATGGAGAACATCAATATTTGTGCAGTGACTGAGACCTGGTTCAAGGCTCCAGAGAGCACCCCTGCACTGCCAGGCTATAACTCATACCACATTTTTCGGCCATGTAACCTGGACCGAAACACCAAAGGCAGAGGTGTGTCCGTATTCATTAAGGATATCCACGCCTCCAGGCTAGTTGCTCAGCATAATGCATCCAAGGTTATCCAAGTGCAACTAACTCTGGGCAAAACTGCAATCCAAAGTGTAGCTTGCTACAGATCTCCCAACATGCCCCAGGATTTCCACTCCTTTTTCCTTGATGTACTGGAAAATATTAAGGTTCAAACACCGTAATAATGGGTGACTTCAACTACCCCACCATTAACTGGGAAAATTACTTGTGTACCAACTCCTTAGCTCAACGCTTTCTGGAATTCATAAACTCCAATGCCCTGGATCAACTTATCCACACCCCAACCAGGGGCAAAAATATCCTAGACCTAGTCATTACCAACATGAGTGACCGGTGTTCCACACATGAAGTCAGCTCCTCATTGGTCCGATCCGACCATAAGCTGATCACCCTTGGTATCCACATCCTGCCCCCACCCTCCATTAAGGAAACCACAGAAAAAATTTCTCCAAAGCCAACTTCATGCTTCTTAAGACAGAAGTGGTGAACTTCATGACACCCATGCAGATGGACAATACAGTAACAACTCCTGAATCCTACACAAATGCACTCTATAAGCACTTAAACGAGTGCATGGATCATGCTATCCCAAACAGAACCAAGATGACATCCTCCAAAAAAAAGGAAGCCAATCTGGTGGTCCCCTGCCATAAACAAACTGTACAACAGAAGGAAGAAACTGTTGCAAAAGAGAGTAAAATCCCATGAGTGGAGGAGCCCCCTGGTCAGCCTCAGTAAGAAGCTGACATCCCTTATAAGATCCTCCAAAGCTAGCTACGAAAAAATCACCACTAATTCCAAGGACAACCACAAAGCATTCTATAGCTATGTCAAGAATCTCAATGGCAACACCCAGATCTGCTCTGAGTTACAGCACAAAAGCACGAAAATTACCGAACCAACTGATATTGCCAACATCCTGGCAGATGGGTTCAGTGCTAACTTTACCCCACCCCCTAATGGGCCCATATCTATACAGGAGGAATGCAGAGTCCCTGTAATCACAACTACGCAGGTAAAAGCTGCACTCTCTACAGCCAAAAACACAGCATCCATGGGACCAGACAACATCCCAGGCTGCGTTTTACACAAACTTAAGAATGAATTGGCTCCCCACTTAAGCACCATGTTCAATAATAGCCTCACATCAGGCTTTGTGCCCACTGAATGGTGCACAGCAGCAGTCATCCCACGCCACAAAGGGGGAGCCACCACTGATCCCGGGAACTATCGACCCTGTTAGCCTCAGGAGCCTGGTCTGCAAGGCCATGGAACGTATCATCATGGAAATCATAAACAAAGACATTGGTAACATGCAAACTCTGGATCCCACCCAGTTCGGGTTTGTGAAAGGCAGATCATGCCTCCTGAACCTGATCGACTTCTTTGAGGCAGTCACCAAAGCCATAGATGAGGGTACGGTGGTTCACACAGCCTATCTTGACCTCGCCAAGGCTTTTGACACCATCCTCCATTCTGGAATTATAGCTAAACTCACTAAACTAGGTACAAATCCCTAAATCACAAGATGGGTTGCCAAATGGCTCACTGACAGAACCCACACTATAAAAGTTGCAGACTCCAAATCTGACCTCAAAGCAGTGACAGGTGGAGTACCACAGGGTTCCATCCTGGGACCTCTCCTGTTTGGTATCTACTTCTCTGAAGTACAGCCTAACACAGAAGGCCTCTGGCTAATGAAGTTAGCAGATGACTGCAAACTAGGAGCCATAGTCAAGTCCCCAAATGATGTGGACATCCTACAGAAGGGCCTCGCTGAGACAGATGCCTGGTGTCAGAGCCATGGCCTCAAGCTCAATGCCAAAAAGTGCACTGTCATCCCCTTTGGTAAAAACTCTGTACCCATGAACTACCATATAGGCAGCAATCTACTTAACACTGAATGCGTCATAAGAGACCTTGGGACCCAGGTAGACAGTAGTCTCTCCTTTGATAGTCACATCGCCACAGTAGTCAGGAAGTTCTTCTACGTGGCACACCTCATCATAAAAGGGCTCTCATCCAGGAAAAAAAAGAGGTCATTGTTCCCCTCTACTCGACACTCATTAGACCCATTATGGAGTACAATGCCACTTTTTTGGAATGTACCTCACAAGACATCTGCAGCAGCTGGAAAGGCAACAGAAGTACCTCACAAAGAGGATTACTGGCCTCAAACAAATGCCTTACACTGACAGCCTCAAAAAACTCTAGCTTTACTCCGTAGCATATCGCCTACTCCGAGGTGATCTCTGCCTAACATATAAAGCTATGTCAAACCCAGAGCTGTTGGACATGCTACACCTAATGAAATTCCAATCCCTCTGAGCTACACGCTCTAGGGACCTAAACCTTGTCACCACAATAAACAGGACATGCTGGAGAGATAGATTCCTGTCCCAGAGACTTCCCATACTCTGGAACAGGCTACCCATCAATGTCAAACAAAGTTCTTCATTAGCACTCTTTAAGAAAAATCTTGATGAGTGGATAGGAAATACAACCTGGGGATCACTTTTGTGTCTCTGCTCGACAGTGGTGCAGGAAAATAACTTTCTTGGGTGGCATAAGCCAGGGAACCTTGTTGGCTATAGCCTAGTACGAACCTATGAACCTATATTAATTTTTCAGTCATTTCATCATGTCTCCCCATGGATCCTCCTTTTTCAATGCATTCCAATTAAAGTGTTATGTGTGCTGAATAACTGGCTTCATATAAAACAGTTGGCTGCTCTGTGGAATCTCAGCTTTTTTTGGAAAAAAAATAATTCTTGCTCCATTTCGGACAGCTCTTCAGGCTAATTTGAGGTTCATAACATGGAAAACAGTTTTACTGATTGCTCTGTCTTCTGCAAGGAGAGTGTCTAAGCTGCAAGTTGTCTTGGTGGGGCAACCTTATCTCATTTTCCAGAAAGATATGATTTCTTTAAGAACTAATCCTTTTATGCCTGTATTTCCAGAACCCAAAAATGAGGGAGAAAGGATTCTTTGTACTCTGGATGTCCACAGATGATTCTGATATTATCTTGACAGAACTAAAATCTTCACACTCTCTAATAATTTCTTCTGAAGATAAGAAAGAGCAACCTGTGTTAACACGGACTGCCTCCAAATGGTTGTCAGATGCCTTTTCCTTTTGTTATACTTGCCACAAGAAGTCAATTGCAGCTAGGGTCAAAGCACACTCTATCAGTGCCGTGGCTTCATCTGTGGCTTTTTGGAAAAGGGTGGATTCTAGAAATAAATTATTCCTTTGTACATAACTTTACAAAGGACTACAAACCAGATTGATTTTCCAGATCTAGAGCAGACTTTGCTAGGACCATTCTCCAGGGGCTCCTGGATCCTCATCCTTCCTCTTCCTGGTTAGTATAAGTTATGGTAGTCTCCTATGTAGCTAAGGCTAATGCAGCACTGATCAAATTATGAACAAAGAACAGTTGCATAAGTAAACTTCCATAACCGTAGATGCTTGAATAATCACTGCGTAGTTAATGGTCCTTCTCTCCATCCCCGTTATTTTTATATGATTTTTGTTGCCAAGGTAAAGACTTTGATTTTTTTTTACCTAGCATTGACCTTTTTCAAGGCTCTAGCCACCCTCTTTCAGCTGGCAAGAAAGCTCTGAAGGGCTTGACACCCAGCCCATTGGTTTTCTTCAGCTGTGCATGAGCTGCTAAAGGTTCTGGCACATGGAAGGTGTCCTTAAGCTTTGCTAGCTGTTATATCCTATGCAGAATATAACCCATATAGCTAAGGCAACTACAGCAGTGATCATTTGAACATCTACCATTATGTTAAGATCAGATGTATTTTCTGCCTGGCTCAACTGTTGGGTGTATTGGGTCTGATTAAATCAGAAGACAGCAACTTTTAGACTATTGGATCCAAGGTTCAGGCTCCTACCCTAAAAAAAACACAATTCCCATCTGCTGTCATAGTTCTCCAGATCACATTTGTCACTCATAAGACTCAGATGTCACACCTTGATGAGGATTTTCCTTGCTCCTCCTCAGGACCCTTTCTAATTGGCACAGTACATTTATAGATTAGGTTAGCTGCCCTTGTGGACCATTTTAAGCCTAGCTAATTACCCCATGTGAGAATCAAACCTTGAACTTTGTGTCTGTAGAGTAAATACCTTAACCGTTATGCCAGCCTCCCTCCAAAGTTAATTTAAGGCCTTCTTCCTCTTGATTTTTTTCATTTTGGAATGCCTGGGAAAATCGGTCTTGTCCCTTTCTAGCTCCCTTATAGCAAGAAATTGTGGGAAAAGACTAAGTTGGTTAAGGAAATGGAGAAGGATAAAGTTAGTAACAAACCTAGAAAAAGATCATCTGATCCTTTGGGATTTTCAGGTCTGGATGCTGAAATTCCCAGACCATCAGATCTGGTCCCTCTTTTGGACCTGATTAGGATGTAAACTTGTACTCCTCATTTAAGCATCCAAGATTCTCTCCTTAGTTGTCCAGTCCCCAGCTCCAGTCACCTTTCTTATAGGAGAAGTCTTCACACAGACCTTCCAGGTCCCTGTCATCACCTTTTTGTTTCAGGTCCATACGGTCATAGAAGAGCCTTTCAGAAGCTGATGTCAACATGATAACAAGGAAGTTTCAGAGGATCCACATCCAGCTAGGGGTCCTCCCTGCACTTTCTATTATAAGAGTGCCAGGTCCAGTCCCAACCACCCCCTTCTGCCTTCTTCTTCTCTGGTATGACTTTGGAACAGGCTTAAAAAGTCCCTTGTGTTCATTAGCCTAGTAAACACCTATGACCCTATTAACACCTATGGAGCCAATTGTCCCCCCACTGAATGTCCTCCTTAGACTGCTTCAACTCTAACAGCATTCCTTACCCACTCAACTCTGGCTGTGTTGGATCTTGAGGGATCTTGGAGCCGAGAAGTAGTCATTGGTGCATGGGGGTCTGGATCGACTCGAGGTTGTCAGATCCCCATCCCATCCTCTTGGTGCATCGGCTCTGGACAGCTTGGCTTTGGAGTTGAATCAAGTCTTTGGGAGTTCCCCTGTCCAGTCCTTTGGATCTCCAGCATCTTCATTTGGGTGCAATCCCAGCTTCAGCCTTCAAAGCATTTGTGAGCTTCTCTCTCTAGATCTAGAGAACATCTCCCATTTGCAATTAGCTCCATCCCAATCCCCTCTGGCATATGTGGTTTCCTCTTGACTTCATCATGTTTGATAGGGATAAGTCAGTTCCCTTAGTCCTCAAGGAAACTCATGAGATGAGTTCCCCATCAGCTTTCAAGTCCCCACCAGGGAGGGACATAGGAAGTATTCTTGCAAGCATAGGTATTTGGATTCCCCCTAGAAGCCCCTTCTGGAAGATACTGATTTTGAGGAAGGAGAGTGTTCCTCATGATCCCCCTTGGATGATTTCTTCAGAGACATATTGGAATTATTGTGGCAATGACGAGGATGGTTCACCAACCTACCCTCCCCTGGAGGAATCAGTATTTCTCGGTGCATTTAGAGCTCATCCGTCTACTGACTGGGTGGTCTCTCTAGCTGTGGAGCACATTGTTTGGTTTTGCAGCAGACGTGTAAGGAGCTGGACATAGTGGAATCTGAACCAGAAAAATCTGACAAAATATTGGTTTCCCTTTGAGACAGACCTCACTGGAGCAAGCAGCCCACAGTAGATGCATGATGGTTGACACGGCCACTATGAAAAGGTTACCTGAGGAAAGCTGTAGTATCCATCCCACTACCAGAGATTCTAGGGTTTTGGACAGGTTTGAAAAGAGGACTTGTGCTTCAGAGACCCTTGTATTGTATGTGCTGAACTAATTAGCTCATTTAATCATATTTCAGAAAGACTTGACTAAGGAGCTGTCCAAGTCCTTCTCTGGTACCTTGTCTGTGGAATCCCACAAGACCATGGATTCACAGCTGGCTGTTCTTCAGTCCATATCTAACATGGCCATGAAACTTTTATCTAATGTGGCAAATGGTGGTTCCAGAGAAGCAGGCACCAGCATTGCCCTACACGGGCACACCCATATGTATCCCTGCAGTTTTTTGGCGAACTTCAAGGCATTCTTTTTGAATGCCCTTATGACGAGCCCAGAAGTGAACAAGATGGCAAAATCCTGAATGCCATAATTATCCACTTCTTTACCCCAAAGGACTTTTTTCTGGTACCAAGAGAATAAAAAGAGATGACAGTCCCAAAAGTCTCAGGACTTTGCTCAGAATAGACTCTATGGGGCAGAGAAGGGGTGCAACTTCAACGGACATTACCCCTGTGGCAGAGGTGGTCTGCTGAACCAGGAGTTTCAGAGCTGTTTTGCCGACATGCCCTTCCAGTGCTGCTGAAAAGTCACCTGATTGCTGCACTCTGGAAGCAGTTAGGGGGAGGGGATTTCTCTCTATATCCCCAAGCCTGGTTAGTCATCATGCAAGATTTTCTGGTGTAGAAAATCATAACAACAGGCTATGTTATTCCCTTTGTTTCCAAACCACAAAGCAAGCAAAGAAAACCTCCTAATGTTCCACCCAATCAGAAGAAGGCAGCAGTTTTGGAAGTTGTAAAACTGCTAAAGAAACAAGTCATTCCAGATATACCACCAGACCAGCAAGGGGTAGGATTCTATTCGAGATTGGTTTTGGTTCTGAAGAAAAGTGGAGACCTCAAGTGTATTCTAGAACTCCATCATCTAAACCAGTTTGTAAGACAGACTAACATCCGGATGGTCACAGTTCACTCCATATTCCCTCTTTTTGAGGAAGGATTATTTTATGTGCTTGGTAGACCTACAGGAGTGTTACTATCACATCAAGATAGAGGTAATCCAGAAGTTTCCTCTGCTTTCATCTGGGATCTACTTACTTTCAGTTCATGGTACCATCATTTGGTTTCATTGCAGCCCCTGGCTGTCCGCCAAATGCATGACAATGGTTGGAGCACATCTCAGACTGCAGGGGTCCTATATGTTCCTATACCTAGATGACTGTCTCATAACTGCTTCCATAAGGAATCTACTTGTATGAGCCAGTGACCTTTTGCTCCAGTTATTCCTCCTCCTGGAAGTCCCAATCAGCATCAAGAAGTTAAAATTAACTGCAGCTCAGACACTAGAGTTCATTGGATGCTACCTGGATACATTCTTGCAGATTGCTGAACTCCTGGATTCCAATGTCTTTACTCTGTGTCAGCAAGCTTTCAAAGTATTTATTATCTCGCCCAAAACCCATGGCAAAAATCCATTCTCTGCCTTTTGTGTTCAATGGCAGATTCTATAACTCTGGGCCCCTCATGCCAAAATTTACATGAGGGCTCTACAGTGGAACCAGTCAGTTCAGTGCCTATGCTGCATTAACTCACACACTTTCCAATCCGTCTAATTACAATCTGCAGGTAGCGTATTCTCTGTGAGTTAACTTCTGCACTGGTTACTCTGTCATCCCTTCATTTCCCCATCTCCAATGGCCATGGTTACCACTGCTGCTTCCTTTCTGGTACAAACAAGGGCAAACCCATTTATATACATTACATTAGGAAACTATGAGGGTTTGGCAGTGGGTGATGTCTTCCTAATTCTTTCTTGTGGCAATGCATATAAAGTCGTACACTTCTTCAGTCCATTCATTCTCCTTTTAAGCATTGATATGATAAAGTGAGGCTTATGCTGTAAAGCTCTACCACCACTTTAACAAAGTCAACAACCTTTTTGTCCTTTTCATACACTTCTTGCAGAACCATAAGTCTTGTGTCAAAACTACATCTAATGGGATTGATGCTTTACAGTTCTCCAGTTTAACCCATTTCACTTTGATGCTGGTGTGCTTCCTCATTTTGACATCACTATACTTGCCCTCTTGTTCAAGTCCATGGTTCTCCTGATACTTCTGGGCAGCTTTTCTGACACTCAAACATTTTGCTTTGGAGTAATGGAAAAGGTTTCACTGACAATTCTGTCTATGGGCTTTGTTTTTGTCAGAAGATTGAGAAGCAGAGTCCACTTCAGTTTGTAGGCTCACTCTTTGTTGACTAAACTTTATTTCCTTGGCCTGATCAGCGTCTAAAAATGCCTGTGATCACCTCTGGGGAAAATTATTCTGAAGTCAACTACACCTGCCTTTCAACATCCCTTGATTATCAGAACAAATTTACTGGAGTGGAAAGGGACAATAACCTAAAATTTGACTTGCATGTCTCCCTAACTATAAAAAAAAAAGTCCATAATGCACAAAAGGTTCCTAACCACAATGGCCAAAATTGCATTAGCACAAACCCATCTGCTCTCCAATTTTAACTAATCTAAGGAAAACTGACTTAGCTAGAAACAAGTTATAACAAAATTGCTAAATTTGGATCTGGCTGCCCATATAGAACACATCATTGTACAGCTTTAAGGATACTAGACTGGCTTGAGCTCATTGGTCCGATCCGACCATAAGCAGATCACCCTTGGTATCCACATCCTGCCCCCACCCTCCATTAAGGAAACCACAGAAAAAAATTCTCCAAAGCCAACTTCATGCTTCTTAAGACAGAAGTGGTGAACTTCATGACACCCATGCAGATGGACAATACAGTAACAACTCCTGAATCCTACACAAATGCACTCTATAAGCACTTACACGAGTGCATGGATCGTGCTATCACAAACAGAACCAAGATGATATCCTCCAAAAAAAAGGAAGCCAATCTGGTGGTCCCCTGCCATAAACAAACTGTACAACAGAAGGAAGACACTTTTGCAAAAGAGAGTAAAATCCCATGAGTGGAGCCCCCTGGTCAGCCTCAGTAAGAAGCTGACATCCCTTATAAGATCCTCCAAAGCTAGCTATGAAAAAATCACCACTAATTCCAAGGACAACCACAAAGCATTCTATAGCTATGTCAAGAATCTCAATGGCAACACCCAGATCTGCTATGAGTTACAGCACAAAAGCATGAAAATTACAGAACCAACTGATATTGCCAACATCCTGGCAGATGGGTTCAGTGCTAACTTTACCCCACCCCCCTAAAGGGCCCATATCTATACAGGAGGAATGCAGAGTCCCTGTAATCACAACTACGCAGGTAAAAGCTGCACTCTCTACAGCCAAAAACACAGCATCCATGGGACCAGACAACATCCCAGGCTGCATTTTACACAAACTTCAGAATGAATTGGCTCCCCACTTAAGCACCATGTTCAATAATAGCCTCGCATCAGGCTTTGTGCCCACTGAATGGTGCACAGCAGCAGTCATCCCACTCCACAAAGGGGGAGCCACCACTGATCCCGGGAACTATCGACCCTGTTAGCCTGAGGAGCCTGGTCTGCAAGGCCATGGAACTATCATCATGGAACTCATAAACAAAGACATTGGTAACTTGCAAACTCTGGATCCCACCCAGTTCGGGTTTGTGAAAGCCAGATCATGCCTCCTGAACCTGATCAACTTCTTTGAGGCAGTCACCAAAGCCATAGATGAGGGTACGGTGGTTCACACAGCCTATCTTGACCTTGCCAAGGCTTTCGACACCATCCTCCATTCTGGAATTATAGCTAAACTCACTAAACTAGGTATAAATCCCTACATCACAAGATGGGTTGCCAAATGGCTCACTGACAGAACCCACACTGTAAAAGTTGCAGACTCCAAATCTGACCTCAAAGCAGTGACAGGTGGAGTACCACAGGGTTCTATCCTAGGACCTCTCCTGTTTGGTATCTACTTCTCTGAAGTACAGCCTAACACAGAAGGCCTCTGGCTAATGAAGTTAGCAGATGACTGCAAACTAGGAGCCATAGTCAAGTCCCCAAATTATGTGGACATCCTACAAAAGGGCCTCGCTGAGACAGATGCATGGTGTCAGAGCCATGGCCTCAAGCTCAATGCCAAAAAGTGCATTGTCATCCCCTTTGGTAAAAACTCTGTACCCATGAACTACCATATAGGCAGCAATCTACTTAACACTGAATGCGTCATAAGAGACCTTGGGACCCAGGTGGACAGTAGTCTCTCCTTTGATAGTCACATCACCACAGTAGTCAGGAAGTTCTTCTACGTGGCACACCTCATCATAAAAGGGCTCTCATCCAGGAAAAAAAAGAGGTCATTGTTCCCCTCTACTCAACACTCATTAGACCCATTATGGAGTACAATGCCACTTTTGGAATGTACCTCACAAGACATCTGCAGCAGCTGGAAAGGCCACAGAAGTACCTCACAAAGAGGATTACTGGCCTCAAACAAATGCCTTACACTGACAGCCTCAAAAAACTCTAGCTTTACTCCGTAGCATATCGCCTACTCCGAGGTGATCTCTGCCGAACATATAAAGCTATGTCAAACCCAGAGCTGTTGGACATGCTACACCTAATGAAATTCAAATCCCTCTGAGCTACACACTCTAGGGACCTAAACCTTGTCACCACAATAAACAGGACATGCTGGAGAGATAGATTCCTGTCCCAGAGACTTCCCATACTCTGGAACAGGCTACCCATCTATCTCAAACAAAGTTCTTCATTAGCACTCTTTGAGAAAAATCTTGATGAGTGGATGGGAAATAGGAAATACACCCTGGGGATCACTTTTGTGTCTCTGCTCGACAGTGGCGCAGGAAAATAACTTTCTTGGGTGGCATAAGCCAGGGAACCTTGTTGGCTATAGCCTAGTACCAACCTATGAACCTATATTAATTTTTCAGTCATTTCATCATGTCTCCCCATGGATCCTCCTTTTTCAATGCATTCCAATTAAAGTGGTATGTGTGCTGAATACCTGGCTTCATATAAAACAGTTGGCTGCTCTGTGGAATCTCAGCTTTTTTTGGAAAAAAATAATTCTTGCTCCATTTCGGACAGCTCTTCAGGCTAATTTGAGGTTCATAACATGGAAAACAGTTTTACTGATTGCTCTGTCTTCTGCAAGGAGAGTGTCTAAGCTGCAAGTTGTCTTGGTGGGTCAACCTTATCTCATTTTCCAGAAAGATAGGATTTCCTTAAGAACTAATCCTTTTATGCCTGTATTCTTTGTACTCTGGATGTCCACAGATGATTCTGATATTATCTTGACAGAACTAAAATCTTCACACACTCTAATAATTTCTTCTGAAGATAAGAAAGAGCAACCTGTGTTAACACGGACTGCCTCCAAATGGTTGTCAGATGCCTTTTCCTTTTGTTATACTTGCCACAAGAAATCAATTGCAGCTAGGGTCAAATCACACTCTATCAGTGCCGTGGCTTCATCTGTGGCTTTTTGGAAAGGGGTGGATTCTAGAAATAAATTATTCCTTTGTACATAACTTTACAAAGGACTACAAACCAGACTGATTTTCCAGATCTAGAGCAGACTTTGCTAGGACCATTCTCTACGGGCTCCTGGATCCTCATCCTTCCTCTTCCTGGTTAGTATAAGTTATGGTAGTCTCCCTATGTAGCTAAGGCTACTGCAGCACTGATCAAATTATGAACAAAGAACAGTTGCATAAGTAAACTTCCATAACCATAGATTCTTGAATAATCACTGCATAGTTAATGGTCCTTCTCTCCATCCCCGTTATTTTTATATGATTTTTGTTGCCAAGGTAAAGACTTTGATTTGTATTTACCTAGCATTGACGTTTTCAAGGCTCTAGCCACCATCTTTCAGCTGGCAAGAAAGCTCTGAAGGGCTTGACACCCAGCCCATTGGTTTTCTTCAGCTGTGCATGAGCTGCTAAAGGTTCTGGCACATGGAAGGTGTCCTTAAGCTTTGCTAGCTGTTATATCCTATGCAGAATATAACCCATATAGCTAAGGCAACTACAGCAGTGATCATTTGAACATCTACCATTATGTTAAGATCAGATGTATTTTCTGCCTGGCTCAACTGTTGGGTGTATTGGGTCTGATTAAATCAGAAGACAGCAACTTTTAGACTATTGGATCCAAGGTTCAGGCTCCTACCCAAAAAAAAAAACACAATTCCCATCTGCTGTCATAGTTCTCCAGATCACATTTGTCACTCATAAGACTCAGATGTCACACCTTGATGAGGATTTTCCTTGCTCCTCCTCAGGGCCCTTTCTAATTGGCACAGTACATTTATAGATTAGGTTAGCTGCCCGTGTGGACCATTTTAAGCCTAGCTAATTACCCCATGTGGGAATCAAACCTTGAACTTTGCGTCTGTAAATACCTTAACCGTTATGCCAGCCTCCCTCCAAAGTTAATTTAAGGCCTTCTTCCTCTTGATTTTTTTCATTTTGGAACGCCTGGGAAAATCAGTCTTGTCCCTTTCTAGTTCCCTTATAGCAAGAAATTGTGGGAAAAGACTAAGTTGGTTAAGGAAATGGAGAAGGATAAAGTTAGTAACAAACCTAGAAAAAGATCATCTGATCCTTTGGGATTTTCAGGTCTGGATGCTGAAATTCCCAGACCATCAGATCTGGTCCCTCTTTTGGACCTGATTAGGATGTAATCTTGTACTCCTCATTTAAGCATCCAAGATTCTCTCCTTAGTCGTCAAGTCCCCAGCACCAGTCACCTTTCTTATAGGAGAAGTCTTCGCACAGACCTTCCAAGTCCCTGTCATCACCTTTTTGTTTCAGGTCCATACGGTCATAGAAGAGCCTTTCAGAAGCTGATGTCAACATGATAACAAGGAAGTTTCAGAGGATCCACATCCAGCTAGGGGTCCTCCCTGCACTTTCTACTCTAGGAGTGCCAGGTCCAGTCCCAACCACCCCCTTCTGCCTTCTTCTTCTCTGGTATGACTTTGGAACAGGCTTAAAAAGTCCCTTGTGTTCATTAGCCTAGTAAACACCTATGACCGTATTAACACCTATGGAGCCAATTGTCCCCCTCACTGAATGTCCTCCTTAGACTGCTTCAACTCTAACAGCATTCCTTACCCACTCAACTCTGGCTGTGTTGGATCTTGAGGGATCTTGGAGCCGAGAAGTAGTCATTGGTGCATGGGGGTCTGGATCGACTCGAGGTTGTCAGATCCATCCCATCCTCTTGGTGCATCGGCACTGGACAGCTTGGCTTTGGAGTTGAATCAAGTCTTTGGGAGTTCCCCTGTCCAGTCCTTTGGATCTCCAGCATCTTCATTTGGCTGCAATCTCAGCTTCAGCCTTCAAAGCATTTGTGAGGTTCAGTCTCTAGATCTAGAGAACATCTCCCATTTGCACTTAGCTCCATCCTAATCCCCTCTGGCATATGTGGTTTCCTCTTGACTTCATCATGTTTGATAGGGATAAGTCAGTTCCCTTAGTCCTCAAGGAAACTCATGAGATGAGTTCCTCATCAGCTTTCAAGTCCCCACCAGGGAGGGACATAGGAAGTATTTTTGCAAGCATAGGTAATTGGATTCCCCCTAGAAGCCCCTTCTGGAAGATACTGATTTTGAGGAAGGAGAGTGTTCCTCATGATCCCCCTTGGATGATTTCTTCAGAGACATATTGGAATTATTGTGGCAATGACGAGGATGGTTCACCAACCTACCCTCCCCTGGAGGAATCAGTATTTCTCGGCACATTTAGAGCTTATCCGTCTACTGACAGGGTGGTCTCTCTAGCTGTGGAGCACATTGTTTGGTTTTGCAGCAGACGTGTAAGGAGCTGGACACAGTGGAATCTGAACCAGAAAAATCTGACAAAATATTGGTTTCCCTTTGAGACAGACCTCACTGGAGCAAGCAGCCCACAGTAGATGCATGATGGTTGACACGGCCACTATGAAAAGGTTACCTGAGGAAAGCTGTAGTATCCATCCCACTACCAGAGTTTCTAGGGTTTTGGACAGGTTTGAAAAGAGGACTTGTGCTTCAGAGACCCTTGTATTGTATGTGCTGAACTAATTAGCTCATTTAATCATATTTCAGAAATACTTGACTAAGGAGCTGTCCAAGTCCTTCTCTGGTACCTTGTCTGTGGAATCCCACAAGACCATGGATTCACAGCTGGCTGTTCTTCAGTCCATATCTAACATAGCCATGAAACTTTTATCTAATGTGGCAAATGGTGGTTCCAGAGAAGCAGGCACCAGCATTGCCCTACACGGGCACACCCATATGTATCCCTGCAGTTTTTTGGCGAACTTCAAGGCATTCTTTTTGAATGCCCTCATGACGAGCCCAGAAGTGAACAAGATGGCAAAATCCTGAATGCCATAATTATCCACTTCTTTACCCCAAAGGACTTTTTTCTGGAACCAAGAGAATAAAAAGAGATGACAGTCCCAAAAGTCTCAGGACTTTGCTCAGAATAGACACCATGGGGCAGAGAAGGGGTGCAACTTCAATGGACATTACCCCTGTGGCAGAGGTGGTCTGCTGAACCAGGAGTTTCAGAGCTGTTTTGCCGACATGCCCTTCCAGTGCTGCTGAAAAGTCACCTGATTGCTGCACTCTGGAAACAGTTAGGGGGAGGGGATTTCTCTCTTTATCCCCAAGCCTGGTTAGTCATCATGCAAGATTTTCTGGTGTAGAAAATCATAATAACAGGCTATGTTATTCCCTTTGTTTCCAAATCACAAAGCAAGCAAAGAAAACCTCCTAATGTTCCACCCAATCAGAAGAAGGCAGCAGTTTTGGAAGTTGTAAAACTGCTAAAGAAACAAGTCATTCCGGATATACCAACAGACCAGCAAGGGGTTGGAGTCTATTCGAGATTGGTTTTGGTTCTGAAGAAAAGTGGAGACCTCAAGTGTATTCTAGAACTCAATCATCTAAACCAGTTTGTAAGACAGATTTAACATCCGGATGGTCACAGTTCACTCCATTTTCCCTCTTTTTGAGGAAGGATGATTTTATGTGCTTGGTAGACCTACAGGATTGTTACTATCACATCAAGATAGAGGTAATCCAGACGTTTCCTCTGCTTTCAATTGGGATCTACTTACTTTCAGTTTATGGTACCATCATTTGGTTTCATTGCAGCCCCTGGCTGTCCACCAAATGCATGACAATGGTCGGAGCACATCTCAGACTGCAGGGGTCCTATATGTTCCTATACCTAGATGACTGTCTCATAACTGCTTCCATAAGGAATCTACTTGTATGAGCCAGTGACCTTTTGCTCCAGTTATTCCTCCTCCTGGAAGTCCCAATCAGCATCAAGAAGTTAAAATTAACTGCAGCTCAGACACTAGAGTTCATTGGATGCTACCTGGATACATTCTTGCAGATTGCCGAACTCCTGGATTCCAATGTCTTTACTCTGTGTCAGCAAGCTTTCAAAGTATTTATTATCTCACCCAAAACCCATGGCAAAAATCCATTCTCTGCCTTTTGTGTTCAATGGCAAATACTATAACTCTGGGCCCCTCATGCCAAAATTTACATGAGGGCGCTACAGTGGAATCAGTCAGTTCAGTGCCTATGCTGCATTAACTCACACACTTTCCAATCAGTCTAATTACAATCTGCAGGTAGCGTATTCTCTGTGAGTTAACTTCTGCACTGGTTACTCTGTCATCCCTTCATTTCCCCATCTCCAATGGCCATGGTTAACACTGCTGCTTCCTTTCTGGTACAAACAAGGGCGAACCCATTTATATACATTACATTAGGAAACTATGAGGGTTTGGCGGTGGGTGATGTCTTCCTAATTCTTTCTTGTGGCAATGCATATAAAGTCGTACACTTCTTCAGTCCCTTCACTCTCCTTTTAAGCATTGATATGATAAAGTGAGGCTTATGCTGTAAAGCTCTACCACCACTTTAACAAAGTCAACAACCTTTTTGTCCTTTTCATACACTTCTTGCAGAACCATAAGTCTTGTGTCTAAACTACATCTAATGGGATTGATGCTTTACAGTTTTCCAGTTTAACCCATTTCACTTTGATGCTGGTGTGCTTCCTCAGTTTGACATCACTATACTTGCCCTCTTGTTCAAGTCCATGGTTCTCCTGATACTTCTAGGCAGCTTTTCTGACACTCAAACATTTTGCTTTGGAGTAATGGAAAAGGTTTCACTGACAATTCTATCTATCGGCTTTGTTTTTGTCAGAAGATTGAGAAGCAGAGTCCACTTCAGTTTGTAGGCTCACTCTTTGTTGACTAAACTTTATTTCCTTGGCCTGATCAGCGTCTAAAAATGCCTATGATCGCCTCTGGGGAAAATTATTCTGAAGTCAACTACACCTGCCTTTCAACATCCCTTGATTATCAGAACAAATTTACTGGAGTGGAAAGGGACAATAACCTAAAATTTGACTTGCATGTCTCCCTAACTATAAAAAAAAAAGTCCATAAGGCACAAAAGGTTCCTAACCACAATGGCCAAAATTGCATTAGCACAAACCCATCTGCTCTCCAATTTTAACTAATCTAAGGAAAACTGACTTAGCTAGAAGCAAGTTATAACAAAATTGCTAAATTTGGATCTGGCTGCCCATATAGAACACATCATTGTACAGCTTTAAGGATACTAGACTGGCTTGAACTTCCCAACATTATTCTTTACAACCAACTCTCTCTAATTCACAAAATTGTAACACAACCAACCAGTCCCCCTGCAACAGAAAATCTCATCCTTCCTTACAATTCCAGCAGAGCACCGTCTTCAAGGCCAACAACACTGCAAGAGAATCTTTATTTTCCAACTATGTAACTTGTATATGAAACTCCCTTCCTAAATCCATTCTCATCCACTAACTACTTTAAGCCGTCACTTAAAGCTTATCTAAAAAATAAGTGGCTATGCTCCTGTAATAACCCCTCATGAATGCTCTGATCCATCGCAGTATACCCCAGCCATATTCAACTTCTTCCCTGGTGTTTAATCCTTTATTCCTACTGACCTGTCAACCTTATATCTTGACATAAGTCATACTTTACAAATAATACTATGTTCAAAGCCTAGGTTTTGTTGTCAAGATGTAACAAATTTGTATTTTCTTATGTATACTACATTTTGTTTACTTTATTATTGTAATGTGAGCATTAAAATGTGTTACTCATGAAGCTTTTCTCCCTGGGCCTCCGCTGAAAAAGGACCTGTTTCCAGTCAGACTTTACCAGTAAACAAATGTTAAATAAATAAATAAAATACATTTTCTGCCTGGTGTACAGCAAATTATTTTCCATAAACACTTTTGTACTGCCAGTTTTTAATACTTATTCCCTTCCAACAGTTTTGTCAGGAGCAGCCTTTTCTACTGGTACAATAGCATATTTACTAATATAGGTATTGGCTGCTTTCTCATGACCACATTTGGAGTAAACACTTTACATGTACTCTCAATTAACAGATTCTGCTGCGGATGTCTAGTCCAATTGCTTATTTTTACTTTCATAAAATTAATGCGGTTTGTTCCTTCCAGTTTCTGAGGTATAGCAGAACATCTCATAATGTCTTTCTATTTATATGTTTTTTTATTCATAACATAAGGGGAGCCTGCCATCAGCTGTTTCAAAGGTCTGGCCAGTATACAAAAGCCTAAAGCTAATGTGGGGTGCATGCGATGTCGCACATAGAACTAGTCCTTGGTTATTTTTCAGTAAACTGATTTATTTTTTCGTGAATCTTTAGAGTTTGGCTCACAGTGTTACTTTTAGTTCCTTTATTAGTCATTTGGAGTAACGAAAAAAGGACAACAGAAATATTAATCATTAAAATAGTGGCACCTATGGATTGTAGTGCCCTGTATACTGAGACACAAAGTCATAAAATACCATGACATGCAAGCAGAAGGTTAAGTAATGTGGGATAAAGTCATCCAGATATTTCCATAGTAGTAGGAGCAACAGGGCCAGTAAAAAAATAAATAAATAAATAACTTTTAGGCATGCTTAAATATGCTACCAATACAAGTATCTCCATATAAATTGCAGGAGGAGGCAGTTCTAGGCACAGTGTGGATACTGGCAGAGAACTGTTAGCAAATATCAAAGACTGAAGCAATAATAATTTCATGAATTTTAGTTGTAACCTGAAACAGGAATAGAGTCCATTCTCATTGCTGCATTAGAAACCCAAAACATTTGGATAAATTGAAAAAGAAATGCTCTAATGAACCTGCTTCCCAGTCTGCAGCCATCTTGGAAACCTATACAGTATTGGGTGTGGGTGACTTTATTTACAAGACATTTGCTAAGAAATACTTATGGCGATGATGGTGTTTGGGGAATTTGTTATGATGTATACAAAGAGGTGTAGTCTGTATAGAAATATTTGCCCTGGGGATGAAGTTTAGATAAGTAGAATATATTAATTTCAACAAATTCATTTGATGATCCGAGGCATTGTAATGTATGGAATGTTGCTGTCAAGAGTTTAAATAACATTTGTGAACTAGTGAATTACATTTTGTGAGACTATCCTGGATGAAATGTCATTCATACATCATAATACTGGTTTGTGGTGATTTCTTTAGGGTAATTTACCTTTATAAAATGGAATGGTTCAGAGTTTTAGAAGCAGACCATTATGGGATATGTATTTTTTTTAATTGAAATAAGATGTGCTGAGGTTGGGTTAACATATTTTTTGTAGAATTAATGGAGCTGAGTTTTGAGTTTAGTGGTGGCATGCAAATGTGATTTTACTAATATAAACAAAAGTTATGTACTTGTTGTAATGATAGAGATATTTGATCTGTGTCTGTCTTTTTCAAACTATCAGAAAACATGGACCACTATGAAACTTTACAAGCTTTAGATCTTCCCCTTACATATAAGGCACTAATTTTCCAGATGTATAGCATGCCTAGGCAAAGTGAAAACCAAGCTGCCTCTTCTCGACTTCATCTGCCTGACATCAAGGGTGGCAGGTGGGTAAGTTGAAGAGACATGGATTATATAGTTCTGAATTATAAATATGTCATTTTTTATTTGACATGTTTACTGGGAAAGTCCAACAGCTAATTTCCAACTTTCAGTGGAGGCCGGGGAGAAAAGGTCCACATTGACATAATATGATTACTGTTAAGAGTTATTACAAAATTAAAACAGAACAAGAACATAACCAAGTAAAACATTCAACTTCACTTCATACAGTGTAAACCTATAAGTATGTAATGCAAATATTTAGACAGCTATAACAAGTAAAAAAAATGTCAATAGTTAAAGTATTCACAAATTGCATTTCATAGAATGGCATTAAACTTATCTAAGCGATTGACTAATTTTAGAGAAAAGGAATTAGTAAGAAGAAGAGTGTGGAAGTGGGGGGGGGGCAATTATAAGGTGAGGGAAGTGCAGGAGCAAAGCCAAGTCTTATTCAGATAGTCTTTTAGTAGTAGTTTGAAGTTGGAGAGGTTAGAAGTAGATCTAATTTACAGAGGGATAGAATTCCATTTCTTAGTGACAGTACAAGGAGAGACTTTGGCCAGAGGATTTGTGGGGTTTATATATGCTGAGAAGATGTTCATTAAATTGAAGTAGTCTATTAGGGTGGGAGGAATGGAGGAGGTATAGCAGGGCAGTTGTCAGCTTTGTGGATAATACATAATAGGTTCATGTGTAGGTACTAGGCTATCTGCCTGAGGGCATTTATAAGCCTAGCCAGTGGGTGTCAGCTTTCACCGCCCCATTGATTAATTGAGCCTCTGTTACGAAGAGCCAAGGAAGTGATCCCAGGGGTGTATTTTCTGTTACCCATCCACTCGTCAAGGTTTCTCTTGAAGAGTGTTAGTGAGGGGCTCTGCCTAATGTAGTTAGGAATTTTGTTCCAAAGCATGGGGAGTCTCTGTGACAGGAATCTATCCCTCCAGCATGTTCTATTTATTGTTGTGGTGAGGTTTAGCTCACTAAAGCGAGTGGCTCGCAGTGACTTGGATTTCTTTAGGGTGGAGCATGTCTATCAATTCTGAGTTGGACATGGCTTTGTAAGTCAGGCAGAGATCCCCTCTGAGTAAGCGATATGCCACTGAGTACAGCCGGAGTTTTTCCAGTCAGGCTGCATAGGACATATGTTTGAGGCCAATAATCCTCTTGGTGAGGTACTTTTGTGGTCTTTCCAGCTGTTGGAAGTGTCTCGTGAGGTACATCCCAAATGGGGCATTGTACTTTATGATGGGTCTGATGAGTGACGAGTAGAGGGGCACTATAACCTCTTTATTTCTAGATGCGAACCCTTTAGTAATTAGATGGGGGCTACATAGAAGGATTTCTTAACTACTTTGGCAATATCATTGTCAAAGGAGAGATTACTATCTACCTGGGTCCCCAGATCTCTTATTACCTCTTCTGTATTAAGGGGGCTGCCACCTATGTGGTAATTCATGGGTGTTTTGTTTTTCCCAAACGGGATGACTATGCATTTTTTGGCATTTAGCTTAAGACCATGAATCTAAGTGGTGAGAGATCAGTTCAAAACATTAAGGGCAGTGCAGTGGTGGATGCTGTACTGTTGGTTGGTTGGTGGCAACTTTATAGCGTGCCTCCATAGCCAAAGGTTGGTTAGGATGGGTGCACAGTAAAAGAGAGATGGGAGAAGGTAGGTAGGGGCAAGAGAGGCTTTTGTGGTATTGCTAAGGAATTTTTTTATGTCTGAAGACCATTCTTAATTTTTGCTGACTGTTTTTTATGCTATTTTGAACATGCAGGTCAAATTTAAAGTTATCATCTGTAATAACTATTTTGGGTTAATTTCTCTCTCTTTCATTTCCCTGCCATAAAAACTGCATTTGTGCGGTTTTGCACACCGCTCAGTGCCGGTTAGCTTGGGTTAAACTATTAAGTCTGCTCTTCAATTTTTCCCTTGGAACTAGACAAACTTTCAACTTAAGCACTCAAACCATTCATTTCACAGCCCATCACTTGCTCAAAACTCATAGCAAGCACTAATTAGCCCTAGTACTAGATCCCCTATACTGTCCAGAAGGACAAGGCTCTCTTTTCATCCCTACCAGCTAATCAGTAAAACAGCTCACTTTACCTATTCAGGTATGTCCAAATGGCAGTTTCAGGTGTACTCTCCAGTCCAACTGGTGAATCTGGGCATTTTGAGGCAATGTTATAACTGCCTCATGTACACAGACAACCCTCTCCTCCTACCACCAAACACTAATATATGCGAGAGATGCAATTATATAGCCAAACTGGAGGCAAAGCTCTCTCATCCCAAGACTGGAACTGACAGTCAAGAGGAGAAGGAAAATACTTGCAACACACCACCAGTCTCACATAGACCTACTAAACCAACACCGGCAAATAACACACATAAATACACGAAAACATACTCGGAGGCTCTAAATAAAAATCTGCAAAAGCAACAGAGACCTCCAAAGCAGACACCCAGGCAACCTCCACACCCCATCACAAACCATGAAACACATACTTCACATAATCAGTGTGCCATGCAATCACAGCCCTTAAGGAAAAATAACATACCCAACACACTAGTAATAGGCGACTCTACAGTCAGGCACACTGATGTCCCACTAACTAGGCTGGACAAGGAGGACACATTTTCTAACACCTATATTCAGTATACTAGTTCCCTTCCCCTATATCAAAAGAAAGGGATAGTCAAGAGGCAATTTGTTCGGGCTTCCCGAATGACATCTGATGAGCACGATTACATCTTAGAGTGCCAAACTTTAACCAGAATGTTTAGCCAGAATGTTCATGTTCATGATTTCATTATTAATATAAAGAATGAGGTGGGGGAAGGTAGGAAAAATAAATACAAACCCACTTTAGGTACTGGGAATATATACCCTCCAACGGTTTCTAGCAATGTTCAAAAAACAGCAGGGTTACAAAGAGCCGTTGTTACAGATTACAGTGTAAATGCTGGTATTATTAGAAATGTAGTGGAAAAAGAATGGGAGAAATTCAGTGACTTTACTGACCTCCCCAATCTTAAAGGGAAGTCAGTGAAAACTGTTTTTCGGAAGGGTAGTAACATCAAAAATATGCTTTGAATATGGGGGGGCTAGTTAATGCGTTCTCCAATCAACGCAAGGGTACAATCAAGTGCGGGGCCTGTTCGCAATGCAACAGCATTTCTCAAACAGAGAAAGATTTCATTTCAGCTAGGAACAGATGGATTACAGCATCCTCTTACTCCAATTGTAACACACAAGGGCTAGTATACATTGTTACGTGCCAGATGTGTGAAGGGTTTTACGTCGGAAAAACTGAGAGACAACTAAGACACAGAATATACGAGCACAATTATGAAATTCAAAAACAAAACTCTAAAAATGCTCTGTATAAACACACTTTAGTCTGTAACCGAGCAAAGTTTTTGTTTTTTGTTTTGGAAACCCTCCTCAGGGAAGCCAAGGGTGGCCCTTAGGAAACTAAATTGGAGTATCGAGAGATCTATTGGCAAATAATATTGGAAGCTAATAGAATACCAGAACTGAATGATAACATATCTATTGCCCCTCTACTCATGTTAAGAGCAGCTAAACTGTGAAGTTCACTTATTATATATGTATACAGGTTCTTTATGTCATTCTTTTTGTCAATATCTATTTTAAGCAGGTATAATGTATACATTAATGTTTTTTATATGAGTATGTTCATATGCTTTTAATACATTAATATACTTTTATAGTATACAATGAATATTTGTATACATGTGTATATATTTTCATGTTATATCAATTTAATTAGTTCAAAATGTTCTTACAATAAGTTTGCCAGTACGGGGTTTATTATTTGTTGTTTTTATACACAAAACAACCTTATAACATATTCTTCATATATATTTATCATATATTATTTTATGTTGACATTTCAGTCTAACTACCTTGTTTTTATTATAATACATGCATAACGTAGACACTGTTACTTTAACAGATGATTCTTTTGTAATTCATGTGACTAGTATTTAAATGGTTTTCAGGAGCCACATTTATATTATCTGAAGAAGTCAGAGAGTATTCTCCGACGAAAATGTTTTTATTGAGATATAGTTGGCATTAATAGTATTACAATAAACCTTGTGTGGTTGTGGTTTTCTGCCTCCAACTAAATTCTTTTGGTGATTTGCTTTTGATTTATTCAGTTGAGTCTCCTTTAACTGGATGCTGGACAAGGAGAAGGTTACAGTTAGCTGCCTGTCGGGCGCCAGGATCTGCCACATAACACAAGCACTCAGGTCACTCCAGAACAAGTACAAATTTGACTCTGTCATTGTCCATGTTTGTGTGAATGACCTGAGACGTACCTCCCTGGACTATATGAAAAGAAACATGGAAGAGCTCTCTGATCATGTAGCCCAGGCCAGTATGACCCTGACCCTGAGTAGCATCCTGCCCTCACCAAGAATGATGCCACAGTATAAAGAAAAAATGATCAATGTCAACAATTGGATAAGTTTCTGGTGTCATTCAAAGGGGATCCAGTATCTGTCCGCCTGGGATGACATGCTCGATAAGCCATGTTGCTTCACAAGAGATGGCTTGCACCTGTCACCCTTAGGCTTTCGAATACTGGTCAAGGCTTTTGCCTCCCCATAGTGCCTTTTTTAGGCAAGGCTCAAAAGACAAACCCACCATCGTAAATAACACAAGTAACAAAAAACTGAGGGCAATGCTACTCAACACCAGAAGTCTAAACCTCAAAATGCATGCACTCGAGGCACTCCTCAGTATGGAGAACATCGACATCTGTGCAGTAACAGAAACCTGGTTTAAGGCTCCAGAGAGCACCCCAGCACTACCAGACTATAACTTATACCATACGTTTTGGCCACAGAACCCAGACCAAAACACAAAAGGTGAGGATGTATCCATATTCACCAAGGATTCCCACACCTCCAGGTTAGTGGCACAGCACAATGTCTCAGAGATCATCCATGTGCAACTAACAATGAGCAAAACTGCAATTCAAATTGTAGCTTGCTGCAGATCACCCACCATGACCCAGGATCCCCATTCCGCATTTCTGGAAACACTGAAAAATATGAAGGCCCTACCAAATGCCCTAATATTGGGTGATTTCAGTTACCCAAACATTAACTGGGAAAACTACTCAAGTACTAACTCCCTTGCCTAACGCTTCCTAGAATTTATAAACTTGAATGCCCTGGATCAACTGGTTAACACCCCCACTAGAGGTGACAACATATTGGACCTGGTCATCACCAACATGGGTGACCGGTGTTCTACACCGGAGGTCAAACCCTTGCTGGTTAGATCAGGCCATAGACTAATTACTCTGGATATCCACATTCCGCCCCCACCCCCAATCAAGGAAACCACCATGAAAAACTTTTCAAAAGCAAACTTTACATTACTTAAGACCGAGGTGGAAAGGTTCACAGCCCCCATGCTAAAGGACAACACTGTCCAAGCTGTTGAATCACTTACAAATGCACTCTATGAGCAACTGCAAGAATGCATGGATTGTGCTATCCCAAGCAAAACCAAGACTCACTCCTCCAAGAAAAGGAAACCAGTCTGGTGGACCCCTGCCATAAACAAGCTATACAGTAGAAGGAGGAAACTAGTGCAGAAAAGAGTAAAATCCCAAGAAGGAAAGACATTCCTGATCAGTATCAGCAAGAAACTATGATCCCTCATAAAATCATCCATGGCTAGCTTATAAAGAAAAATTGCCAAGGACTCCAAAGATAACCACAAAGTGTTCTTTAGCTATGTCAAGAACCTAAGTGGAAACTGTCAGATCTGCTCTGAGTTAGTGCAGAATGGCACAAAATACACTGAACCAAGTGATATTGCCAACATTCTGGCAGACAGTGCAAACTTCACCCCTCTATCACCCCCTAAAGGGCCCATAACCATACCAGAAGAATGTAGTGCCACAGCAATCACTGACACAGGTTAAAACAGCTCTATCCAAAGCCAAAAATACAGCTTCAATGGGAGCAGACGGTGTTCATAGGTTCATAGGTTTATACTAGGCTATCTGCCCCAAGGCATTTATAAGCCTAGCCCGAATTTTTGTGGCTTACGCCACCCCTTATATGAAAAAATACTGTACCCATTAGTTTGTTGTGTCTCTGTCCAGCAGTGACACAGAGATGATTCCCGGGGTAAACCTACGATCTCCCATCCAGAGGTCAAGATTTCTCTTGAACAGAGCCAGCGAGGTGCTCTGCCTCACATGGACCGAGACTCTATTCCACAGCATAGGGAGTCTCTGAGTGATAAATCTATCCCTCCAGCACGTCCTATTTATATCCGTGCTAAGGTTTAAGTCACTTGCTCTAGTGGTTTTGGTGGATTTGGATTTTTTGAGGTGGAGCATGTCCATTAATTCTGGGTTGGACATGGCCTTGTATGTCAGGCACATGTCACCTCTGAGCAGATGGTATATGACTGAATAGAGCTGGAGTTTCTTCAATCTGGCAGCATATGACAGATTTTGGAGTCCCTTTATCCTTTTGGTGAGAAACTTTTGGGGTCTCTCCAATTGCTGCAGATGTCGGGCGAGATACATCCCGAATGGGGCATTGTACTCGATCATTGGTCTGATAAGTGAAGAGTACAGGGGAACAATGACCTCACTAGATCTGGATGTGAATCCCTTCATGATCAGGTGGGCAATGTAGAAGGTCTTTATAACCACTTTAGCAACGTGAGTGTCAAAAGAAAGGCCACTGTCAACCTGGGTCCCCAGGTCCCTGATAACCTCTTCTGTGCTTAGTGGATTGCCACCTATATGGTAGCTTGGGGTTACCTTGTTTTTCCCGAAGGGTATGACTATACATTTTTGGCGTTTAACTTCAGGCCATGGCTCTGGCACCAGCTATCTGTTTCCGTGAGTCCCTTCTGAAGGATATCCGTGTCCGATGCACTTTCCACTATGGCGCCCAGTTTGCAGTCGGCTGCAAACTTTGTCAGCCAAAGTCCTCCCCAGTTGGCCTGTACTTCTGTGAAGTAGATGCCGAACAATAGGGGGCCAAGGACCGAGCCCTGTGGGACACCACTTGTGACCGGCTTGGAGTCTGACATAGCGCCAGCAACTCTAACCCTGTGGGTTCTGTCCTTAAGCCAGTTTGCAACCCATCTTGTGACATATGGGTTTACATTTAAGCTGGTAAGTATTTCTACAATACCCGAGTGGGGTATTGTGTCGAAAGCCTTTGCAAGGTCAAGGTAGGCTGTATGGACTGCCTTTCCCTCATCAATGGCCTTGGTGACTGTTTCGAAGAAGTCGACCAAATTCAAAAGGCATGATCTTCCCTTGACGAAGCCAAACTGGGTTGGGTCCAATGTCTGCAAGTCCCCTATATCTTTGTTTATGAGCTCCATTATGATCCTCTCCATAGCTTTGCAGACTAGACTTGTTAAGCTTATGGGGCGGTAATTACCAGGGTCCGTAGAGGCACCGCCTTTGTGGAGTGGGACCACAGTTGCCGTACGCCACTCCTTGGGCACGTATCCTGTGGTAAGGCTGAGATTAAACAGCTGCCTTATGTGCGGGTTTAATTCCTCATTTAGCTCGTGTAGCACACAGCCGTGGACACCATCCGGTCTCATTGATGCTGTGTTTTTAGCTTTAGAGAGAGCAGCTTTCACCTGCGCATTTGAGATGTCTGGGAGGCTACACTCCGCTGGGATAGTTATCTCTCCTTTAGGGGAGAGGGGTGAAGTTTGCACTGAACCTGTCTGCCAGTATGTTGGCAATGTCTGTGGGTTCAGTGATTTTTGTATCATTTTGGACTAATTCTGAGCATATCTGGGAGTTTCCACCCAGGTTCCTAACATAGCTGAAAAAGGCCTTATGATTGTCCTTTGAATCCATGGCAATTTTTCTCTCAAAATTGGCCTTAGTTGATTTTATGAGTGCTCGTATTTTTTTACTAATAAGTCCCAGGCTGTGTCTTACACGAGCTCCAAAATGAACTAACCCCTCACCTAAACACACTGTTCAAACTCAGCCTCTCTACATGCTACGTACCCATAGAGTTGCGCACAGCAAAAGTTATCCTGCTCCACAAAGGTGGAGCCACAACGGACCCTAGGAACTATTGCCCTATAAGCCTGATAGCCTGGTCTGCAAAGCTATGGGGCACATCATCATGGAATTCATTAACAGAGACATTGGAAACCTTCAAACAGTGTACCCTACCCAGTCTGGCTTTGTTAAGGGCAGATCATGCCTCCTAAACCTGGTGGACTTCTTTGAGACAGTTACCAAGGCTTTAGTCGAGGGAAAGGAGGTCCACGCAGCCTACCTAGACCTCGCAAAGGCTTTTGACACCATTCCCTCCCCATTCTGGTATTATATACAAGCTCACCAGCCTGAACATAAACCCCTACGTCACGAGATGGGTTGCCAATTGGCTTACAGATAGAACCCACAAGGTGAGAGTTGCAGGCTCTTGGTCTGACTCTAAACCAGTTACAAGTGCTGTCCCCCAGGGCTTAGTCCTGGGACCCCTCCTGTTCGGTATGTACTTCTCAGAGGTACAGGCAAGCACAAGAGGATTATGTCTGACCAAGTTCGCAGACGACTACAAACTGGGGGCCAGAATTGACTCTCCAGCTGATACAGACATCCTCCAGAAGGGTCTCACTAAGACGGATACCTAGTGTCAAAATCATGGCCTCAAGCTAAATGCCAAAAAGTGCATAGTCATCCCCTTTGGAAAAAACAAAGTGCCTGCAAACTACCACATACGTGGTCGTCCCCTAAATACAGAAAATGTAATAAGGGATCTGGGGACCCAAGTAGATAGTAATCTCTTCTTTGATAATCATATTGCCAATGTGGTAAGAAAATCCTTCTTTGTGATCCACCTAATCACAAAAGGGTTCACATCTAGAACAAAAGAGGTTATTGTGCCCCTCTACTCATCACTCATCAGACCCATCATAGAGTACAACTCTCCATTTGGGGTGTACCTTACAAGAAGACACCTGCAACAGCTGGAAAGACCACAGAAGTACCTCAACAAGAGGATTACTGGCCTCCCCATGCAGCCCGACTGAAGAAATTCCAGCTGTACTCGGTTGCATACCGCTTACTCAGAGGTGATCTCTGCCTGACATACAAGGCCATGTCCAACCCAGAATTGATGGACATGCTCCACCTAAAAAAAACAAATCCCCAAGAGCCACATGCTCTAGGGATCTAAACCTCACCACAACGATAAATAGGACATGCTGGAGGGATAGATTCTTGTACCAGAGACTCCCCATGCTTTGGAATAGGATTCCAATCTACATTAGGCAGAGCCCCTCACTAACACTCTTCAAGAGAAACCTTGACGAGTGGATGGGAAACAGAAAATTTACCCCGGGGATCACTGCAGTGGCTCTGCTAGACAGAGGCACAGGAACTAATGGCTCTGCTGGAGTGAGGCACAGGGAACTAATCTAAGGGGGTGGCGAAAGCCAACACATTCTGGCTAGGCTTAGCAGATAGCCTAGTACTTACCTATGAACCTATAAGTCATGTATGGGAGACTACTTCAATTTCAGTTTTGTTTATTGAAAAGATTTTTAAATTGGCTTTATCAGGGGATATGATTTTGGGAAAAATTGCAGTAACTGTTTTTTTTTTAGAGTCGAGGTGCAGCTGGGCATTATAGAGCTATTTCGCAACTGAGGAAAAAGCTTTTTGCTTAATCTGGAGGAAATGATGTAGGTTATTAAATGAATATATAAGCATGGAATTATCAGCATACTGTAGAAGATAGGCTGCACCTACAGAGGGATAATGGTAATAGATAAAGGAATTAAAAAGGAAGGGAGCAAGAACAGAGCCTTGGGATATACGAGTGGGGACGTGCAGGTATGGAGAATATTCTACCATTTTACAGACGAGCCTGTCAGTCAAATAGCTATTGAACCACAGTAATTATTTTTTATCCTGTCAATATAAAAAAAAGTGTCTGTACACCCATGAAGTAGAAAATATACTCCTCTCTGTTGTAGTAGTAAGGAACAAATACAGACTGATTTATTCAAATCTCATTCAGTTGCTACTTTGGATGTAGAAGGATTTGTGCACAAGACCACTCTATCCTCAAAAAAATATACATATACACATGGACTCACTTCAAAAGACTGAAAAGTCACAATCTTGAACTTCAGAAGACTAAAAATGTATGCAGTAATGACATCAGGTTAATGTTTTCAAAAACAAAAAGGATTAATATATTCAATTTAACAGAAGCAGAGACAAAGCTTTTGCACAGTATAACAACAAATAGGTCTATAAGGGTTATGAAACCCAACAAAGGTGGGGGGCTGGTGGTAATGGATCAATGTATGTATATAGAGAAGATGCTGTGGATTCTATATGGTGATGGTTATGAAGAAGTGTCATTAAATGAGGTACACATAGCATACAAGAACGTTGATTTCATATTACATGATTTATTATTAAATTTTCAAATAAGGGAGGAATACAATTACTTAATTCAGACATATCCTAAAGTTCCAACCATATATGGAATCCCCAAAATACACAAAAGCACCAGCAACCCACCTTTGAGACCTATTGTAGATGCAAAGGCATCAAAAACAACCACTGTAGCTAAGTTTATTGATTTTCACTTGAACACAATTTTATCAGAACATAAACATATATTGAAGGATTCCTGGGACTGTTTAAAGAAAATAAAACAAGATCTATACAGGGAAAAGTTGATTATGGTAACTATAGACATTAAAGATTTGTTTAGCGTTATACTGCATGAAGAAAGACTTGATATGTTTTATGACTTTCTATGTAAACAAACCAACTTTAGCCATAGTAGAATACTTATGTTTAGGACCCTTATGGAAACAGTGCTCAATAACAACTTTATTATTTTTGAGAATCAAATATTTAAGCAAACTGCAGGTGTAGCAATGGGGGTGGCATGTACCCCCCATTTGCAAATATTGGACTTGCTCAATGGGAACTGACTCAAGTGTTTACTTGTCAATGGTTTAAGCAAGGTTTGTTTTATGGAAGATTTCTTGATGACATACTTATTTTCTGGGGAGAAAACGAGCTAGGCTGAACCAGTTTTTTGAATATCTAAATAGGAACACTTCTTTTTTGAGTTTTACTATGGAACAACAGAGTAACAGAATGAATTTTTTGGATATCCTTATAACCAAAGATTCACAGAAAAAGTTTACAACCATTGTTTACAGAAAGCCCACATATTCTAACACACTCCTACACTTTGAAAGTGGGCACCCTGAATTTCAAAAAAGATCTTTGGTTAAGGGCCAATGTGTGTGGTTAGCACGGATGGTCAGTGACCTAGAATTGTACATTGAAGAAAGGGAAAAGTTAAGGGGTATGTTACTTAGGAGGGGATACCCTAATAGTATCATTGAACTGGTTTTGTGCGAAGTTACAGAAAAGAGAGTCAAAGGACACTTGTTTCCATTGTTGGGCTCAGAGGAAAGTGACAAAAGCAATAAAGACGTTGATGTTTGGTCAAGGAACACAAATGAGTTTAACAGGGCCTTTATTCTCACGTACAATTTGCAGTTTTATGATATAAAAGATATTTTAAAAAATAATTGGTTTATATTCAGAAGTGATAGAGGTCCTTAAAAATGTTGGTGATAGACCATGTGTCATATACAAAAAAAGATGAATGTGTCAAAGATTTGTTGGAAAGAAATAAAAAGGGGAACAAAAACAATAAGAAAGGCAAGATGTTAAAATGTGGACACTGCAACCAATGTGCTAACTGGGCTTAATTAGAAACAGAAGTTTGTATTCCAAGGTATGGTACGGTTCAACTAAATTTCAAGTTGAACTGTAACAGTACACACAGTATATGTCGCCCTACATCACGGATGTGAAAGGTTTTACATAAGGAAGATTAAGAAAGCATTTAAAGTGTGCATTTACCAACATATGTATGACATCAGGAAGGGTAATTAAAAGAATGCATTGGCTGTACATACTATTCTGAACCCAGATCACAAGTTTAAATTTGTAGCCATTGATCAAGTAGTATCTGATAGTGGGGGGGGGGAACCGAAGGAATTGTTTCTAGAATTTATGTGGCAACTTAGAGTGGATGCCACCAACCCACCCGGACTAAATGATGTAGTTTCTCTCGCCAGCTATTTAAAATTAAAATTCTCGTGGCAACAAAATAATATTTGCCTATTTTAAGTACATTATTTATTTATGTGGAAATGTATTTTGGATTGTATTTTGTTTTAATTTTGAGATGGGGCTGATGGGTTATATGCAATATGTAAATAAAGAAGTATGGTATGGTTTTAATGAATTTTATAAGGTGAAATTTAACTGTGTATAATGATAACAAAAACACTAGTGACTTTTAGGTGCATTTTGTTTTAACGACATGTGATTAGCCTGGCTATAAAATGAAGTGATGTATGAAAAATTCCTGTTTTAATCTGAAGAAGTCAAGTGTAACAGACAAAAGCGCTAATTAAACTTTGTATCCAGTTTCACCGGACAGTGTTCATTTTCTTTACATTACTGGTTTTATCTGTGGTTGTTGGCAATGTTTGTGGTGTAGCTAATGCCATAGTGGAACATACTGTAGGCATAGCATGTCAGGCCCCAGACATTAACAAAATTTGATGCATTCTGAAAGTCACCGAGGGTATAATTTAAAGACTTTAGAACCCAGCAGCATAAGAAACAGTTATGTTTCCCAATTATTTTTTATCCTGTCAATATAAAAAGTGTCTGTACACCCATGAAGTAGAAAATATACTCCTCTCTGTTGTAGTAGTAAGGAACAAACACAGACTGATTTATTCAAATCTCATTCAGTTGCTAATTTGGATATAAAAGGATTTGTGGACAAGACCACTCTATCCTCAAAAAAATAGACATATATATATACACGGATTCACTTCAGAAGACTGACGTCACAATCTCGAATTTCAGAAGACTGAAGCCCAAAATCCTGAAAACGCAATATCCTGAATCCCAAAAGACTGAAAACACACAGGATACAAATACTGACAATATTCTAGTAGAAGGACACACACAAACACATACAAGTCAAAGCATAGCAGTGTTTACCAAGTATGAGCAGGGGGGCAAGCCGCCCTGCACACAACCCCCCACACCCCCTGGAACTTAAATATATCAACTCGGAGATTGCACTCCACAGAAAAAAATGGCAAAACATACCATCACATTTCATGACTGCCTGTTGTAACCTTAGTAATGTTCCCTTTGAACTTGCTATACTACAACATAACTCATGAGATAGTGTAGTGAAGTGCAGTCTCGGAGTTGATATACTTAAGTAGCATGGGGTGTGGGGGGTGCAGGAGGGCTTGCACCCCTGCTTATACTTGGTGGAAAATATGTTTTTTGTTGTCTATAGTCAGTATTTGTATCCTGGGTGTTTTCACTCTTTTGGAATTCTGGATTTTGGGCTTCGGTCCTCTGAAATTCGAGATTGTGACTTTTCAGTCTTCGGAAGTGAATATATACACACACATATACATATATATATATATATATATATATATATATATATATATACACACATATATATATATATATATATATAAGCGTGGCATAAACAGCTTAAAGTTTTGAAATCCCCTTACTGAGGTTATGGCAACAAAGACATCTGTAGAAGCTGATTCAAATTAATGCAGCATTATATTTTCCAATATGAAATCTAAATCCTGAGGAGGAAGTGGATCTTTGAAAAGGAGGTATGATATGGAAATAGCCCTTAAGGAATGCATTACAGACTATAAGGACCTGTAATCTGTGCTGACAAGTAGAAATAGAAAGATGTACCTTGATATAATAGCATGACCCATATTAGAAATTTGTGAGAAATAACCTCAGGTAGTTAGCACAGGCACAGAAAACGGGTCCAGACCCTTGGAGGTAGTCAAAATAGCAAAGCAGAACCATTTGCTCTTGTACATTTTTTCTCATATTAGGTCTCTAGGCACAAGTAAGGATTTGTGCAGATTTATGTGGGTATGTAACATCCTTGAGCATCAATTGAAGTTGAATAAGCATGCAGTTAGGCAGAGGGAGTGAAGGACTGACTGAGGCTGGTCAGCTGTGTGAGACAGTTATAGGCCATATCAGAGGGAACCATAGTTTTTGAGTATAAGAGGGCTAACAGAATGACTTGGACTTGTTCTCCTTGAGTTTCTGAATTAATAATAATAATGTATAAGGACAAATTGGAAAGTACAGAGGAATCCTGATGGCAATTTCTGAAGAACAGTATCCCTTGGTTGCATCCCAGGAAAGGGATCAAGGAGTAAAATTGTCAGCATGTGGTGCTGATCACAGATACAGGCAGATCGCAGCAAGACTTCCTTCAGTGATGGCAAACCTTCCATGCCACTTATAACCTAAGGGACCACTCATGGCATCAGCAACCAATGGGTGTGCCTGCTTGCAAAGGGATTGGCTTCCTCAGGGATATGAGTGGCTACCAGAAAGAAAATTATGGACAATGGCCAACTGCATACCCTTATGTCATTTAAGCACAGAGGATAGGAATGAGTTTAATCCTTCTCTAAATCTCTCTCACCATTCCCAACCATCTACTCAAAATTCTTCCATATCTAAACACCTATATGCTCTCTAAATATTCAAAGCCTAACCAATAAAATTACTGAGCTCCATGCCTGGATAGCCCATAAAACTCCCCATATCATTTTCTTATCTTAAACCTGGCTCAAGGTACAATATCTACCACTCAGATAGACTGTCTAAGAAAGGGGCTGGTGTAGCTATCCTCCACTCCAATAGCCTCAACCTCTCTCCCTTCCCCTCTCCCATCCCTGACTTCCACCCAGCGGAACTAATTATCCTCAACCCTCACCAAAAACTAGCTATTGCCTCCATATACATCCCTCCCGGAAATAATTTGTCCATACTGGAAAATATCCTATCTTAGTTTTCCAACAATATACTCTATGAAACCCTCATCTTAGGAGATGTTAACTTAGATTGGTCTAAACTGAAAACAGACCCTCGACAACTATCAACCCATTTGGGTTCCATCAACTTATACCTTCCCCCACCCGCCTTCACAAAAACTCAACCTCCAGCTCTATAATTGACTGGATACTCACTAACTGTCCCCACCATTACCATAACCCTACCTGCTCAACTCAGCGACTACCTCCCAACCTCTGTTCTTAGATACACCACCCATCCTCCCAAATCCCGTAAAATACAGGAACTGCCGCAAACTCACTCATTTTACCGCAGCACAATTTAACTCTACTCTACTCTGCCATTGACTGCTCCACCCTTAAATATATTCCTCTTGATGACGCAGTTAATAAATTCAATACCATCTTCATGAATACATTAAATTCCTTTGCTCCCACTAGACAGATTAGAATGAAACCCAACTCTACTCCCTGGCTTTCCAAAGAAACCAAGTCCCTTATGTTAAAAAGAGACAGAGCTTGGAAGGCCTGGATCAAAACAAAGGAATTACCTCTACTGCACAATTATAGACATCTCAGAAATCTAACTAAGAAACTAACTCTTAATGACAAAAGGTCCTTCTATAACTCTGACCAACTCAATTACAATTCCAGCCCCAGAAAGTTCTGGTCTACTATCAATCAAATCCTTTCTCCTGACTGTCCCACAACCCCCTTCCCCCTACCCTAACACATCCCCCCTTCAAACAGCAATTCTCCTCAACAAGCATTTTATAGACACCATACAAGCACTCACTCCCTCCAACTGCAACACTTCTTCACCACCTACCTACCCCAATCCCTCTAACAAACTTCTATTCAATCTACATCCAGTCCCTAGATCCTACATCAGATCTCTTCTTCATAAGCTCAAACCCTGCTCCTCTTCCACCGATGACCTTCCACCTACCTTCCTCAAACTTGCCACTGATTCTATAGCCTACCCAGTATCCATACTTATTAATAGATCTATTCTTGAATCCACTGTTCCTAACCTACGGAAATCCTTTTTCACTATTCCCTTGCACAAAGGCAGCAATTCCACAGACCCATCCAACTACTGACCAATAGCGATCCTATCCCCCTTCTCTTAAGATTCTTGAAAAATGCATTCACACACAACTACTCAAATACCTCCTTCAACAAAATCTTCTCACTCCCACTCAACATGGTTTCTGTCCCAACCACAGTATTACTACTGCCCTCTTATCCTTTACTCATACCATTGCCAAGGCCCTAGACAACAATAAACTCATATCTAGTCTTTTCCTCAATCTTTCCAAAGCATTCGATACAGTCTCCCATCCCCTTCTGCTTTCTAAACTTTCAGATCTTAACCTATCCCTTTCCTCCCTTGCCTGGTTCCCCAGTTACCTATCCAGCAGACAGCAATCTGTGAAATGGCATTTTTCCTCCTCTCCTTTCTTACCAGTCCATACAGGGGTACCACAAGGTTCCATTCTGGGTCCCCTGCTTTTCAATGTCTATACCAATGATCTCTACACATCTTGTAAACAATCCTCCCTCATCCAATATGCAGATGACTCAACACTCATCTCCATCTCTAATAATATCTTTGAACTTCACACACTTTCCCAACAAGCCTTCCTATCCACAGAACAATGGTTATCCAATAATCTACTCATCCTTAACCCCAAAAAGACCAGACTCCTATTATGTCTTCCCCGAGCTCTTAGTTATCATAAAACAACCTTTACTATTATCTCCTCAAACAACACCATTATCAAACTAGAAACTCAAACTAAACTCCTTGGAGTCATCGACAATGAACTCAAATTAAATCTGCGCATTCTCCAATGCATAAAAAGACACACCTGAAACTTGATTTATTGTACCGCAATAAAAAGTTTAACCGTAAATGCTAGACTCTTCCTCGCTCAAGCCCTTCTCCCCTCACTTCTCTATGCTGCCCCAGTACTTACCATCATTCAAACCACAACCCTGAATAAACTCCAACAAACATACCACAAGATAGCTAGATTTATCACAAACTCTCCATACAATACTCATCACTGCTTAGCACTATACCCCCTCCACTGGCCAGAATTCCCACGTCTACTACTTCTATCACAACTTCAAATGTTACACTCCATTTTCTACAAACCTTCATCTTGTCCAGCTCTCTCCTCCCTCATCTCTATCTGCACCTCTCCTCACCTCCAATCAACAACTATTTCACATTTACCAACCCAAAAAAAAAACAGTAGGCAAACTACTATATAAACACACGATCGCCCAAGCTTGGAACAAGCTACCAAGAGAAATTTGTTCCATCATTCACCCATCCCACTTTAAGGAAAAACTCAAACTCCATCTACTAAACTCTGCCCTTGTCAAGTCCCACCCTAACCTTCCTTACCCCTCTTATACAGCCTCTTTCTGTCTCTCCCCATACTGTTAGTACCCCTCCCCATTGAATACTTTTCTGAACTGTAAATTTCATCACAGTAGACCTAAAACTAGTAGTTGTAAATATTATGTTACTTAATTTTCTTTTTTGCTATGTACATATTATTTTCTTTGTGTCTCTATTTTTTCTTGCCTATGTCTTTAACATCATTGTACAAATACTTTTTGACTCAATTGCTTTAATTTTACTAGAAACTGTTTGTTTATTGGAGCTTTTCTCCTTGGGTCTCCACTGAAAACGGACCAACCTGGTTAACAAATGTCAATAAATAAAACCATGCTTGTTTATATAGCAAACCACAGTCATATTTTCAGTGTGGATACAAATTGGCCCTTGAGGGTAAAATTCCTATAAGGCCTGCAGTGAGGAAGACCACCACCATCATAAGACCATTGATCCATCTTGTACATGAAAATGCTCACACTTTAGGATTGAGGGATCTTCTATTAAAAACATTAAGATGTAGGTAGGTGAAAGGGACTACCCAGAGAAAGGTTGGGTGTGTATAACCACCAATTAAGGAGAGTTTTTCAGGCTCTGGAAATTCTTATCTGATCCAATAAGGGATCTGTGCACTAATCCTCATGCACAGCCTGTGATATCAAAACTCAAAAAATATTCATGATTTGTCCTAAGGTGTTATTATTTTTCCATACATTTGGCTGCTGGAACTGAATCAAACTGAAGGATTTGATATGTTGCATTCAGAACTTCAGGAATCGTTTAGAATCCTCATGCACAGCCTGGGATGTGAAAAGTACTTTTTGCTGAACACCTTCAGGATTCTTCTCAGTTAGTGTTTTCTTCACCTTTTCTAATTGATTTTCTTTCAGACTCTCTAAGTCTCTTCTTTGCTGGCATCCAGACAGCGTCTATCTAGCCAATGACTGAATTTTACTAAAACAGGTAGAATTACTGATGCATATCTGTCAGTTTCTTTTTCCACACCAGAAGAGTTAAAATTAAGCTGCAGATCAGTGTGCAGCCATCTTGAAAAAGCCATCAAGCAGCAATATTAATGTGGAAAAAAGGGTGGGCATGGGCTGGGAAATTGCTTTAGCCACAGAAAATTTACTTTGTTAGCTAACTTGAGTCTGTGTTGTAGAAGTGGATGGATAGTACAGTTGTGTAAAATTTTACCATAACAGCAGATATCCTTCCTTTCAGTGTTGCAGTATTCATCACCTCTCGGATATCCTACCAGCGATAGTCCAATGTCCAGCCTGTATATCAAACCCTTTATTACCTAGAAGCATAACACATCAAATGTAAGCTCCCTGCACAAGTGTAAGGCATAAAGGTGATATATATGGGCTCCCAACTCAAATCTCAACTACGTCAGGGGAACTAGGATCCACAGTGGAAAGGAGGACATGTACAAAAGAAAAAGGAAGGAATGAAGAGAAGGAGAGAAACTTCTCAGTCATTACAAAAATGCCACCATTGCAAAAGGAAGAGAAAAGGGGGCAGGAGATAGGAAGTGAATACTGCAACAGTGAAAAGAATGACATCTACTGTTATGATAAGATTTTACACAATTGTACTATGTCCTACCACATCAATGTTGCAGTATTCATCACCTCTGGGAGAGTACAAAAACTACAGTGAAGGCAGGGAGGAGGAAGGCAAGAAAGAGCCCTCCATAAACCCATGCAGTATAGCCTTGTAAAAACCTGCCCTGGCCCTGGAAATGACATCCGGTTTGTAATGTTTTATGACTGTGTCGACCAAAGACCAAGTAGCAGCTTCAAGGATGGAGTTGGTGTCCAAACCTTTGAAGAACTCCCCCTTGGAAGCCACTGCTCTAGTAGAATGAGCCCTCACAGAAGTAGACAACTGCTTACCATGAAAAGAATAATAAAAAGAATGGATGCTTTGCTTACAAACTTCTAAACCCAATATTCTGTAATGAAAAGAAACAAAAAGCTGATCAGATTTACAAAAGGCCTTTGTTTTTTTTTTTCTAAATAATATCTGTGCTGTCTAATCAAATCCAAAGTATAAAGAACATTATCATTAGCAGACTGTGGGGAAGGGAAAAAGAAAGAAACCGGACAGACTAATCAAAAAAGACAGCTGATTCACTACCATGGGCATAAAAGAAGGATTCATACAGATAGACAACCTGTCTCTATGAAAAAGCAAAAAAAGAGGGACTGCCATCAAGGCCTGTAGTTAAGGTACCTTAATGGCAGAGTTTAAAGCAACCAATAAAACAGTCTTCCAAGTGCAATGTTGCAAAGAAGCAGCAGCAGGCTCAAAAGGAGCCTGAGTCAGCTTTTCAAGGACAAAACTAAGATCCCAAGGAGGAGGAATGGGCTTTTTGAAACTGCTTGAAATCAAACCTAGAGGCCAGAGGAGGAGAAGAAGTAAGTGGCAGACAGGCAGAAATGGTTGACAAGTGGGCATTCACTGAAGAATATACCAAGCCAGGTAAGAAAGAACCAGGGGAGTGGATTTTTAAGACATCAAAAAGAAAGTAACTTCCTTCTGGACATATATGATTTTTCTGTCATTGGGCTTCCATGCCTCTTGCAGGACCCTAAGCATGTCCTCAGAATAATGGCGTTGGAGAGGAATCAAAACTCTTATCACCCAAAGCATCAGTTAAGGAGTGGACAGATGAGGGTGAAGGAAAGTTCCATTTTCCTCAGAGAAGATCCCTATAGTGAGGCAATTTTTGATGATTGCCCTTGGCCAGATGGACTAAGGGGGGGGGGGCAGTGCTGTCTGGGCCAAAAGGAAGTCACCAACAAGATTTTTGGAGAGACCCTCTTGATTTTGTGAAGGGCCCTTGAAAGAAGAGGAAGGGCATACAGAAACATTCCCTTCCAAGAGAAAGACATAGCACCCACCTTCCAAGCCAAAAGACTTGGGACTCTGGAACAGAACTGAGGGAGTTGCTTGTTCAGAGGAGAGGCAGAGAGATCTACTTGAGGAATACCCCACTGAAGAACTATGTTCAGAAACACATCCCTGTGAAGCATCTTTTTGTAGGGCTATGTCTTGTATCTGCTGAGAAAATCTGCCACAAGATTGTGTTCTGAAGGTATAAGTACCACCTGTAGGGTGAGCTGCAGATTAATGGCAATTTCCCATGCTTAAAGGGCTAACCTCTAAAGAAGATAAGACTGATGTACCACATGACTGTGTGGTCCCTTGTTTGTTGATGTACCACATGATTGTGATGTTGTCAGTATAAACCTTCAAGGGATCCAGAGTGCAAGAAAAGCCTGCAGTGCATTGATGTTGATATCATCTACCCTCTGCTGACCGCACCAAAGGCCCAGCACCTTCAAAGTTCCTGAAGCAGTTCCCCCACCCCAGCTTTGATGCGTCTGTGAAGAGTTCCTGAGACAGCTGAGAAGAGTGGAAAGGAACACCTGGATAGAGAGCTAGCTGCTGAATCCACCAATGAAATTCCACTTTGAGACAAGGGAGCAGAGGAAAGAGATGGTCCAGCAAATGGAGGTGTTGAAGCCACACTGATTTAGGTTGAACAGTACTGAAAAAGGAGGGAAGGGTCTTCCAGGTCCTAACGTAACCCTGACAGATAATGGAGAATATGTGATAATCAGCTGCCAAACTGGCTGAGAAAGAGAAAGCCTGAGGAACAAGGGGACCAAGTGAGAGGAAGGAAAAAAAGGGCAGACAGTCATATGGATGCAGATTTCTCAAGAAAAGACTGCTTCTGGGCCTGGGCATTGGAGTAATAGTATCAGAAAAAATAATACATATTAGTCTTCTTACTTTTGGAAGACTGAATAGGAAGTATACACAAAAAAAGCAGTCTTACTAGGATAGTTCCTGTGAAACTTGGGAGTAGGTGAGAGAAAAATCTGCTTCAAATCTTTTGTGACCTTAACTTGATCCACTATGGTCTTGAAAAGGTCAGCTGCAGCAGAACCAAAGAAATTCTGATTACCCAAGGGAGTATCCAGAAGTTTTGTTTTGATATCATCTGGCAAAGCCAGGATAGCACCTCATCAGAGACCCAGAGGCAGCAACCCTAGAAGATGCACCTGCTGCATCATAGCTGCATTTGACAAAGTGACAGGCAACGTAAGAAGTGAAACTGAGCAAGGAGAGAGCTGAGGCCTTACCCTCAGAGTCAGGCAGGTCAAAAACAATTTTCCCAATCTGGGAAAGAAGAGACAGGATGTACCTTGTCATATGCCTCTGGTAATTGATGGTTCTGAAGGCTGAAGTGTATACCTTTTTACCAATCCTCTCCACAGCTCTACTGTTCTTATCTGAAGGAAGTAGCTTGGAAGAAGGCAACAGCCTAGAAGGCTTAGCAGTAGATACAGAAATCACTGCAGGATGAGAGGAAGGGCACTTATACAAGAACAAGAGGAAGGACACTTGTACAAGAACTTGCAGGCATCTGGAACCGTATAGAAACTATCAGGTTTCTTAAGAGCTGGAGGCTGAGAATCTGGTGTCAGGGAAGCAGCAGAGAAGGTATCCAACACAACAGCCAACATAGGAGGGACAGCTGAAGGTTTTAGGAGAGTCCATTTGTAACAACTTATAATACTTTTTCTGGACATCCGATACTTAAGAATAATCCCATTTGAAATGCTCCATTATATGCAGGACCATGTCACCAGATGAAAGCTCCTCCAAAGGAGAATCATGACTGACAGATTCCTCCTCCTCAGACCCATATTCTAAAGGTGAAGTCAGTTGAGAAGAATAGGCTAAATAGTCAGCCTCTGAGTCCTCATCTGAAGACTCTCAGTTCCTTGGCCTCTTAGAGGTAAAGGACCATGGAGGTGCAGGAATTGAAACTCCCTGAGGAGGATTCAGTGCCATCAAGGCTTGATTGAAGTCCTGCCATTCCTTTTGTGAATCCTTGGGAGCAGACTGCCTAATTAGTTTTCTGCCTTTTTTTACAGGGAGATCTGTTCTGACAAATTGCAGAGGTTTGTACCCCTGTCTGAATTCAATTAAGGTAGTCGGCACCTCTTCCTGAACAAGGTTCTGAGGAATTCCTTTAGGCCCCTCAGAAATAACCAGCCATGGTTCCCCCTCAATGTATGTGGCAGATGTTTGCAAGACCTCTGAAGATGTGGAAGAAGCAGGTTCTGTGCCAGACTCAGAGTAGGTTGTGGCAGAAGAAACCAATGACAATACCGGGCTGTCCTTTGGGTTCTCTCTAACATCAGGAGAGATGTCTGATGGAGGCTGGACAGAAGCAGACTCAGACAAGACTCTTGGCCTCCTTCTTGAACAGTGGGCATACCTCAGGGCAAGCGGATTCTGCTATGGTACCTTGGGCCAACAGCTTAAGACACTTGTTTTTAAGGTAAATGGAAAAGTGAAGAAAGGTATCTACCCAAAGTCTTTGGAATAAAATCCTGACCGATGGAACACTGGGTGTGGTTGTGGAACACTCCTAAGTAAAACAGGCACCTATTGTGGCATTCTTTATGGGGAAATCTGCCTCCCACACTGACATTTTCTTTTCTTGGATGACATGTGACCCACTCAACAATATAAGAAAAATAAAAAAGAACCCCAATGGAGTACTTCCTTGAGAGACATAGGCTCGGTATCACCATCAAAGTGAAAGGCATTCAGACTGGTGGCAACATAGTTCTGAGTTAGGAACATACATGTCACCTTTATGCCCTATGCTTGCACAGGGAGCACACATCTGACATACAATGCTCCCTGGGTAATAAAGGCTTTGGTATACTGGCTAGATGTTGGGGTATTCTTGGCAGGAGGTATCAGAGGTGATGTACTGCAGCAGTGATACAGAAGGACATATACTGTTCCACGACACATTTCTTAAATAGACTTTACATTTTTGAGTATGCTGTTATCTGAGAACATCATTTCTAAGCCAAATATAAAGTGCAAACACATTAATGTACAAGCAAAGGCACATGTTTATCATCAGTCATTAAAAACTGGCAACAAAGGCACTATCAGCAACAAACATAAAAACGTGAGATGGAAATCTGTATAAAACTATTTCTTCTAAAAATAAAGTTCAGTGGAAAAGGTAAAGAATGAACCAGCCTTCTAAGAAGATTAAGGATGAGTGATGACAGTATGAAGGAAATGAAACCGAGAAGAAGCTACCAATGCCTTTTTATTTCATCTGCAATGCTGTGAACAAGCCTTGTGAATTGCTGCTACAAAATGTTCTGTGGAATCCTAATGATCACATTACTAACATACCCTAGAAGAAGGGCAGTTCTTGGCCTTTTTTAATAGGCAAATTCATATTACAAAATAAGCTAATTTGGAAAGCAACTTACTGTTAAAGGTTCATATGTTCATACTGAAACTTCTGAGGCTTTGCAGTTACTCAGTAACCTAAAGGGGTGTACCACATTTCCAAGTGGACTGTACAGTAATACAACCCATTTAGTATGTGGCAGGGTATAACTAACCACTTTTGCATACTTACTTTTCCAGCAAAATCGATTACTAGTACATTCAACATTTTGCAAAATCGGGAAACAACAAAGTCTGCAATAGCCCAAATGAATGCTTAAGACGGAATTTTTTTCTGAAACTTGAACTTAATTCCTTTTAACCACCATCTAAATGTTTTGCAGACTCCTCTTTTTTGTGGGGTCTGTATAACAGTCTGGTGTTACCCCATTCTTTGTTTTCTAATATTATTGTGAGTTCCTGAAATCTGGTAGAATCTCAGCCACTTTCTTTCTAAGTTGCTCCCTTCTCTCTTCTCTTCGTTTTTCCTCTTTAATGATTTTGGGAAATCTTCTCCAGGCATGAAAAGCATTACAAATCACTCTCCTAGATATCAAGATAAGGGCATAAAAGAAAGTAAAATAAAGTTAGTACTTCTTTTTAAAATGAGCCTCCACTTAAACTAATACTTACAACTTAGAAATGTATAACTGGAAGCATACGTAGTTCTGAAATTGATAAGCTTCACACATTTCTGATGGCATCCACATTTTTAAAATGTTTGATAATTTGGAACATACATAAACTATCACACTGTTCTCCAGAGTACACAGTATGTGCTGATAGTGCAGTTTGTTGTCCAGTACCATTAAGTTCAAGTGTGTCAGTAAAGCACAGTACAACATATTATATATTTTTAATTATTAATAATAATTTATTATAGTGACCCAGGAATACTATCTGGTTAACTTATTCAAAGTTACATGACAGACAAATAATACCCAGGACTCCATGATGAAGCTTGTTAAACAGTTCGTACCCCAGTTTCTGTCAGCTAAGCTTCCAGATTTCCAATTTTGATATGAATTGCATTATGGTCACCTGATCAATAAGGACACAGAAGCAGTAAGGAGATTCTAGTAAAAAAAAAAAATTAAAATTAAGATGTCATATTTCTAGGAAGCTATGAGAAACTTCTGCAAGCTATAACTGACATTAAAAAAGAAGCAATACTAACATAAATATTTACACCCTCTGACGTATGCTTATGATATGAGTTACTTCCTTTACTCTGTCTTTAAAGAGCAGGTGGATAATTTATATATGTAAGTCTATACATTATATATATATATATATATATATATATATATATATATATATATATATATAGAATAGGAAAGAAAATCTTATTCTCAAGAAAACTTTCAAAGCAAAGGTGTAACGCTGTGCCTTTGGGAATATATTGCACAACACCTTTTCTAAAAGCATTACTGGGTGGGCTAAGAATGTCATTTACTTAAGAAACCAAGAAGTACACCACACTATAAACCTTGCATACAAAGATCTTAAAAGCAACTTTTCTGCAATGACCAGATTAAAGATAAATATATGATTTATACCATGCTGATAATATCTATCATATTGCAGGACAGCAAAAAAAAAAACAGTTTGAAATAAGATCATACCTCTCAACCTGGAAATATCAAAAATCTGGGCAAGGCCCATGAAAAATAGGTACAAATCTGTATGCCAATTAACATACCATTTGCATACATAAATACGTAACCCCCACCCACTCCGATGGAATTGTGGGATACCAACTTTCAAACGCAAACTGAAGAACAGATCCAAAATATGGCACCAGAATTCTAAATCTAGAATGTATGTTATTGTTCAATAACAGCAATCCTCAGTGATTAAGGTTGCCAGCTTCTCGTATGCCCAAAGTGAGACTTCATTGCGTTAGTTATGGATACGGTTTTGAAGGACAAGCTGTACCCATAACCAATACAATGGACTGAATTTCACTTTCTTGCCAAAATAAAAGCTTATTCTTGTGGCATTTTTGTTGCTTAAGCTGTTTCATACAACATTCAATTGTTTCAGATACAAATTAATTGCTTCATGCAACTATTAAATAAAACTTAAAAAAAAGAAGTTATGTACTTACCATAACGTTCCATGTGAGTTTATCTCGCCTTCATTCTTACTGATGGCTTCGGAGACGATCCCTCAGCTCCAAGTCGGCCTACTACAAAGCTCAAGGTCTTCAAATAGCTCAAGGCCAAGTCCCTATCCCATGATGCATTTAGAGTTACCTCAGATCTTGTTTGCTGTGTATAACAATAACATATGTCATTTTATCATTCCCAAAGAGAAGGTATAGTAGGATTGAGCAACCAGGATGGATCCAGCATCTCAGTCATCTAAAAGCCCATGAGGGTGTAGGAGGGAGGGACGTAAGAATGAAGGCGAGATGAACAACTCACATGGAACGTTATGGTAAGTACATAACTTCTTTATGTGAAGTTGTTCTCTCTCACTGTTCATTCCTACTGATGGGTAGCGTCCCAAGCACCATCTATCTCGGGTGGCTCACCGGAGTATATTTTTCAGGACAGTGGAACCAAAGGAGGCCCTGTCAACTTTGTAATGAGTGATAAAGGTATGAGGTTTTGACCAAGTGGCTGCTGCACAAATGTCATCAATAGAAAGTCTGGCAGAAAAAGCAGAAGATGTAGAAACTGTTCTGATTGAGTGGGCTTTAATTTTATGTTGTAAGGGCATATTGGCAGCTTAATAAGCAAAGGTGATACAATCAGATAACTATTTAGACAGAGTTGTTTTAGCCACTGGCATACCTTTCCCGGAGTCTGAAAAGGAAACAAAAAGCTGATATGATGTCCTGAAATCTTTTGTTATATCCAAATAAAATCTGAGCTGTCTGTGAACATTAAGTTTGGGCAGCATGTATTCTAGATTTGACTGTGGAAGAAAACTGGAAAATCAATAATTTGGTTAAGATTGGTTTCAGTGCAAACCTTAGGCAAAATAGAGGGGTTTGTTTGAAGTGAGACTCTGTCAGCATGGAAAATCAAGTAAGGAGGTTTAATGGACAAGGCCTGAAGCTCCGACACAATGCGGGCTGAAGTAATAGCCACTAAAAAGATAGTTTTCCATGACAAAAATTTGAGGCCACATGAGGAGGCTAGTTCGAATGGAGGAAGAATAATGTGGGAAAGCATAAAATTTAGATTCCATGGAGAATAGGGAGATTTCACGCGTGGTCTGAAATGAAAGGTCCCTTTGAGAAAAACTTTGGATAATTTGTGTGACATAATATTCAATCCTTCAAATCCAAGATGAAAGTTAGAAATAACAGCAAGTTGAACACGGACTGTTGCTGCTGCAGCTCCTTGGTTTTAGATCATGGTCAAGAGTTCTAGTATAGAGGCCATAGAGGTTTGGTAAGGATCAATATTGTTTTTAGAGGCCCACATAGAAATTTTTTTTCCATTTGCTAAGGTATAACATCCTCGTAGAGGATTTATGACAGGATAAGAGAATTTGCTTCATTCCATTGGAAAGGTTATGGAACCTGGCTATGATGGGAATTGGAGCAGCCAAGCTGTCAGCTTCAGGGACTGCAGAGAGGGATGAAGTTCCTTCGACGAATGCATCAGAAGGTCCAGAACTGGGTCCAGGATCCAGAGGTCCTCCAAAAGATGAAATCGAAGGAAGAGGAACAATATCTGACAAAGCCAATGAGGGGCTAATAGAATGATGGTCCTTCCCAGGGCTTTTGCTTTCTATAATACCTTGGGTATAATTGGGATTGGTGGGAATGCATAGAGTAGACCCAGGGCCAATCTTTTACAAGTGCGTCCCTTGGGGCTTCTCCCGAAGGGAGAATCAGGGCAAGGTATCTTCTGCATTTCCTGTTTATGTGACTGGCAAAAAGGTCACAGGAAGGCTGGCCCCCCACTTGCGGAATATCCTGTCCACTATTTCTTTCTTGACGGACCACTCGTGAGGCAACAAAATTGCTCTGCTCAGCTTGTCTGCTATCACAATGTAAACAGAAAGCGCTGGGTGGATATAGCCCACTGCCATACTCTTAGGGCCTCGCAACAAAGGGAATATGACCTGATTCCTCCTTGTTTGTTCAAGTACCAGACCACTGACATGTTGTCTGTCTGAATCGCAATCATGTCCAGAGGAAGAGAGTCCTGAAAGTACTGCAATGCCAAAAGTACTGCTCTCATCTCTAAGACATTGATATGCAGGTGTGTCTCTTGATCGGTCCATGTGCCTTAGGCTGTCTTTCTCTGAAAATCCCCCCCCCCCCATATCAGGGAAGCGTCCGTGGTCACTGTGGCCACTAGTGGGGGTAAAACAAAGGGACGTCCTATCGTGACATGAAGAGAGGTCAACCATCACTGAAGATCCTTTTTGCAAGAGTTTGTGATCATTATCAGGTGAGACATGGGAAGCTCTTGGTAAGACCACTGAGTGAATAACAGCCATTGCAGTATCCGCATGTGTATGCGACCAAGTGGTATGACCAGAACTGCTGCTGCCATCATACCTAACAATTTTAGAACTTCTGATGCTGGAGCCTTGTTTTTGGATATTAGAATGCGGACCTGCTGACGGAGTAATAAGACTCTTTCTATTGTTAGTTTTAGCATGGTGGTGTCCAGTTCTGCTCCGATAAAGACAATATGCTGCGATGGCGGCAAGGCAGATTTTTCTGAGTTTATTGTAATGCCCAGCTGACTGCAGAGTGACAGAGTGGATTCCTTGGCTTGAATGAGTTGATGCCTGGTGGTGGCGGTGAGGAGCCAATCGTCTAGGTACGGACACACCTGGAATTCTAAACGTCTAAGGTGAGCTGTGACCACTGCCATACATTTGGTGAACACTCAGGGGGCTGTAGTGAGACCAAAGGGCAGTGCTCGAAACTGGTAATGATTGACTCCTAGCCAGAAGCGCAGATGATCCCTGGATGGTCAGACCATTTTTATATGGTAGTACGCATCCTGGAGATCTATAGAGCACATCCAACTGTCTCTCCCTAAGAAGGGAAGTATTGACTGAAGTGTGACCATCCGAAACTTCTCTTTCTTGACAGATTTGTTTAGCCTGCTGAGGTCCCAATATAGGTCTCCAGTCCCCTGTCTTTTTTGGAACTAAAAAGAATCTTGAGTAAGTTCCGGATCCTGTCTGGTCTGCTGGGACTGGCTGGATGACTCTTTTTCTTAGCAACATTTGGACCTCTACTGTTGCTTGTTCCCTATAACTGGGTGGAACATCCGGGATTTTTCTTGTCGGTGGAGGGGGTGTGATGAATGGCATGAAGTATCCTCTGGAAATGATACTTTGTACCCAGTTGTCATTTGTTATTTTGAGCCAGGCATCTGTGTACAAAGATAAGCAACCCCTGACTTCCTCCAGAGCAGGACAGTCGGGCCTCCTTTCAGGAACACTGGTAGGGCCTCCCAAATAAGTGATCTCTGTCACCCTGGTTTTGCGGACCCCCACTGCTGCGAGGGCGGTGTCTTCCATTATTGCCCCCTCCTCTGCTCCTGGAGGGGGGGTTCATCACGTGTGTCCTGAAAGGCTTCTTGGGCTTTTCAGAACCACATTTTCCCTCCCCTTTGACCCTTGGGGTAGGGTCTGGTAGGGGTGGAAAAACGGACTCCTACAGCAGACAGAATCTTTCCCTCCTGCTCACACCTGGTCAAAGTTTCCTTAACTTTGGGCCCGAAAAGGGACGAGCCATCAAAAGGGGTATTCACATAGGATGACTTGAAGGGCTCCGTGAAGGAACACAAGCGCATCCAGGAGTGTCTCCTAAGAGCAACATCTGTACCCGCTGCCCTGCTCGTTCCATCAGCTGCATATGAAATGAGGTGCATGGACGAATTAACAATGGAGTTGAGGGTAGCAAGTTGGGAGGCAACTATGTCTGTAGCCCCTGCAGCTACTGTACCCTGAAGAGCATCTCCCAGCTCTTTAAGGTCTTGTGAAATGGGTTAAGTAGTTAAGCAAACGGAGTGCAAAAGCCACTGAACTAAAAATGTGCTTCCCATATCTATCCATGATCCCAGATTCTCTGTTAGGAGGATGGATAGAAGAGGAAGTTTCTGACATTTTCTTTTTGGTGGCTGCCACCACCACCATAGCATCAACTGGCACACCTTTGATCAAAAAGATTTATCTTGGGGAGCAGATATAAACTTATCAGGCCTCCTAGGGACAGGCTCCATGGTGTCCGGAGACTCCCACGCCCTTCATGAAACTAGCTGCATAAGCTCATCAAAGGGTGGAGACACCCAAGAGGTGGAGGGTTGAGACCCGAAAGCCTTCAGGAGAACCGACTCGTCTTCAGTAGGGTTTGTGGACTGCCAGTCACCCCTCTGCCTAAGGATTTCAAGTATCTCTGCAAAAGAGATATCCTCAGAGGTAGACCGTGGGGACTCTTCTAATTCATCCAAATCAGTATGAGATGTTAAGGACTCCTGAGGGGAGTCTAGATGTTTCCTCTTACAAACACTCTTCCTGGGAACCTCATCAGTGGGAGCTTCTGGTGAGGTCTTGGAAGAGCATGGGCCACCCAATGGGGCTTCCTGAGGCTCTGAGTCTCTACGCTTGGTCGGGATCTGTGAGGCAAAAACAGATGCAGGCACTTTAGGGGAGGAAGAAGCCAGACCTGAGGTCAAAGAAGTCTTAGGAGACATAACTCTCCTCATGGCATCGAAGGCACCCCTGCTCCGATGCAAATGGTCTGACGGATCCATGGAAACTGTTGATACCCCCAGCACCAGGACAGTGGGCTCTGAGCCCGAGGTAGGAGCTGAGCTCATCTGAGCTGAAACCCCAAGAGGCAGAGTCGGAACTGACAAGTCGGTCCAACTATCCTCCCTGGACCTGACCAGAGAGTGTCGGCTCCTATAGTCCTCAATCGGCACCGAGAACATCAGAGTGAATGGAGCCAAAGACACTGGAGCAGGCATCGGCTCCAAAGGCTCCACAATCAACAAGTCCGACTCCTCTAGCTCCGAAGGACCAGTTTGGCTCGGAGGAGGAAGAGTTGTAGCTGGCATAAGGGTCTTTGGCTCTAAAGCCACTTGGGTCAGAGCCGATAAAATTTTTGCAAAGGCCGGTGCCTGTAACAGCTTCTGTACCACATGATCCACATCTAGATCAGAACGGCTAATAGAGGACTGAGATGAATGGACGAAAGGTGGTACCAGTTGTAATAAAGGAGACTTAGGTATTGTATTTCGGATAACGGTTCCATGACTGGGGACCAGCTCCGTAAAGATAAGACTGTCGGCTCCGATGTCTGTGGAGCCGAAGTTGAAGATTTCTTAGATTTTTTTTTGTCTCAGAAGTCTTAGAAGACTTTGAGGAGTTACTGGATCCATCTTGGTCGATCAAAGCTTCTTGGAAAGAGGGTTTCAACAAGCTTCTGTCTATCAACTTCCTCTTTCTCTCCTGGAGGACTCTGGAGGAGAAAGAATGGCATATGGAACAGCTATCCTGTAAATGCAAAGCTCCTAAACAGTACACACAATTGACATGACTGTCAGTGACAGACATTTTTTGGCCACATTTGGGGCACTTTTTAAAGCCTGACTTGGGATGCTTATCTTGGTCAGCCATAATGCACCAAACACAGAATTAAACAGATTACTGTCAAGCAAAGACTTAAGAAAAATTGAACAGTAACCAATAGTCAAACAGCCTTTGGAAAAAAATTAGGCTGATGGCGCACGCACACACACACACACACACACACACACACACACACACACACACACACACACACACACACGTAATTATCTAGACAGATAAATATTAACTGTGACAGAAAAACTCTGTCTAAAGGCATACTATATCAATGCTAAGCAGACTAAAAAATCTAGCTGCAATTTGACACACACACTAACCTTATCTAAATTCTAAACTAAGCACACTCTAAATAAACCTTATCTAAATTGTCTATAAATTGTGACAAAAGGTCACTAAGAAAGCACACTCTTAAGTATAAGATAAAACACACTTTAACTAGGTCTAGAAAAAGAGGCCAACAAGATATTAGAAAACACTCTAGAGAAAGGAACTATACTATTAAGCTAAAAGAGCTTATAAAAGTATCTAAAACTACTATCTATTCAAATACTAAGAATATTAACAGAAATAGTTGTAAAATAAAGGTTTTACTTTCTAGTGAGAACCTCCGATCTGTTGCAGCAGCAAACTAGATCTGGGGTAACTCTAAGTGCATCATGGGATAGGGATTTGGCCTCGAGCTTTGTACTAGGCCAACTTGGAGCCGATCCCATCAGTACGAATGAACGGTGAGTTACAACTTCACATTGATTTTTTTCCCTAACATCCAGAGATTTTTTTTTCATTTTTTTTTTTTCTGTGGGACACAACTGCACAAATTGGGACTATCTTGTGCAAAGAGGGACAGGTGGTAACCCTATAATTACTGTTCTGCATTAAAGCACCGATTTTGCACTGAACATACCAAAAATAAGAGGTAAAAACAAGGATATGCTGTGAAGTCAGGGAGAGTATAGCGCTTGTATTACCTTGTCCAGACTGTGACACCTCTTATTACTTAGTCTTTCTGGTTCATTCTCTCTCCTTATTGTCATTTCTTAAACTTCCTCTCCTTTATACTCCTCTTTCCTCTGCATGCATGCTGGTCTTACAATTTCTCTGTTTTCTCCCATTGGTGTCCTTTCCTGCAACAGTAATTAAACTCTCCTTTTCTAATGTCTTCATCCCAACCCTCTCTATATAACGATGTGCCACAATCCCTGTTGCATAAGTCATCTCAGTCATTATGGGTACATCCTTTCCCAAAAGGGCTGCTAAGTATGTTTCTATTTTTCATCCATGTTTTGACATTGTAGACTGCTTCTTGAACTAAACGTTGTAGCATATTCTTGCATCTGTAAATATGTTTTGTTCATTTCTTATGTGATCCAGTTCACCCGGACTGTACTTAAAAATTGGAATTGCAATCAGTACACTACCCTGGTAAACAATATAAATAAATAAAATAAATCTGATATAGCATTGTCACATGTCTCTGTTCCTTATATGGAAAGTGGCATTGTGCAAAAAGACGTGATACATGGCAAATATCATGAAATTTTGGGACAAAATGTTTTCTCTAATTTTCTGTAATCATTGCATAAAACAAGCATTCTGTATCTGAAACTTATGGACATGAGATAAAAGAACAGGAGCAACTAAAATCATATACAAGCAAGCATTTGTTTTGGCAACAGAGTGAAGTTCATCTGTTTGCACTGGTTGCGAGCATGGTTTGTTTTGCAAAATTACATGTTTTCAGAAAAAATATCCCACTCCGTGGTTCTGAAAAGGCAGCAGCCCTAATCTTGAACAGTTGTTTCCATTACTCTCAAATTCTTTGCTCAAGGTTTCTGGACAAAAAAATAATGAATGGTGACAATGGTTCAAGACTGGGTCATTTGTACACAATTTTGCATCAACATGCATGTTCAGAGCAATAAGATGCATGAAACTCTACAATGTCATTACGGGCTAACTGCAATTAAGAAAATCAAATATTTTATGAGCTTTGGGCGAAAGTATGAGGCAAAATAAGAGAAGTTCTGCAAACTCAGATAAAGCTGAGAGTTGGCATGTTTGAATATGAAGCAGTTTCGAAGTTCTGTGATGCTCTTAGTTTGATGGCTTTCTCGTTCTATGAGCAGAGTATAAGTGTGCACCCATGCCATCATCTCAGAGTGTAACCAGACGTGCACCATGTATGTAAACACCATCATCATTATTATTATTAATGTGAGCAGTGTTTTCTCTAACTGACAGGCTCCAATTCTCATACGTTCAGACCCGTCACCCATACAAAAAAGAAATGAGCCAGCATAGCAGGCACTGTTAAACTACTAAAACGTAATGTATGTGCACTGCAAATTTAAAATGTTATTAGGTAAATTTTAATGCCTTATGAGCTGTCAGGAAACAAAAAACAAGGCCGTACCCTTTTGGAGTGCTTGGTACCTCGGTAAACAAATTTAGAATTGCTGGCTGCAACCCAATGTGGGCGTGCAGTATGCCCCTCAGTATTTTACTTGCTATACCAAATTACATAGCCATAAACCCAGACTAAGAACCTGTAAATGTTTGTCAAATAGTTGTGCTTGTATGAAAAAATAGGCATGATACTGAAAGCACTTATGATGCTTTTGCTGTTTTAATTAAAATAATATAGTTTTTAGTTCTCTCTTGGATAACAATTTTAAAGAAGCATTTGTGCCATGGGTGTTACTTCTTAAAGGCAGCTGGAACTTAAAAGCTGTACAATCAATTTCTTAGCATGCTTACTGGGCTTCACTCAGGATGTATGTCTGTTCCACTTTTTTTCTTGATTGGTATGTTATGAAGAGGGGTAGATTTGAAAAAATACCCCTGAACAGTGATAAGATCGTACTGTAGCAAATGGCTGTACTTGACTGCTTGGTCATGTTACGCTGTTTAAAGGAGGGGTGGCTGCTAAAGGTAGGACGCCTGGTAAGATACTTTCTATGATGGTCACTTTAAATGGCAGGTCTAAACTCTCTTAAGACATTTCTACTGCTGAAAGGATAAAGGTAAAATGGTACACACAGCTTACCTTAAACTGGCCAAAGCTTTTGACACAATCCCCCATTCAGCCACAGTAGAAAAGCTAAATAAACCCCTGTGTTACCCACTGAATTGACAAATGACTCATGGGTAGGACTCAGGAGATCAAAAGAAGGGAAGATACTTCTGTGAAGTAAAAGCCAGTACCAAAGGTCTCTGGCTGACTAAGCTTGCAGATGATTGCACGCTGTGAGCAGTTATCGAATCCCTACATGACAGCCATCCTGCAGAAAGGTCTGTCCAAACAAATAACTGATGCCAGAATCATGGACTGAAACTAAATTCCAAAAAATACATTACTGTAATCCTTGAGAAGTCATCTACCTCAGGAAATTAACCACACTGACAATGTGCCCTTTAGAGTTGACCCAGTTGTACAGGATTTGGGAACTCATGTTAACAGTGACCATACTTTCAACCAACGTGTCCACTGTCATAAGAAAGGCCTTCTCTATTGTGATGGTTATAAACAAAGAGATTGTGTCTAGATCTTGAGATCTTTGTCCCCCTTTAGTCAGCCCTCATTAGGTCAGTCATTGAATATAATGTCCCCTTTGGCATGTATCTTGGTCCAGGCACGTGCTACAACTGGAGCACCCAGAGAGACACCCTACTAAAAAGACACAAGGCCTAAATAATATGCCCTACAAGGACTGAATTAAAGCCCTGCCACTATACTTGATATCCTACAGACCACTAAGAGGCGGCCTGTGTTTGGGATATAAGGCATCCTCCAACCTAATAGTGATGGGCCTACTGCACATCAGCAAGTCAAATGGCATCTGAAATACTTGGTCCAGGAATACAAACCTGTTTTGCAAAGTTAAAAATATGGTTTAGTGGGACAAATAAATCGCAAAGAGGGTAATACAGCTCTGGAATAGACTCTCCATCCACTTTATATAAAAAAAAAAAAAGAGCTCATCCATGTCCATATTTCAGTGCAACTTGGATCTATGGATGGGTAATAGAACATTTAACCCACAACTTCCTCCTGTACTACAGTTGCAGCTTCTGAATGCTTTATCCTATGCAGGGCTTCCCTCAAATTCTTTATGGCATGATGCCAGTTATTTTGACTATGGTAATATATAATTATAGACCATGGGATGGGTAAGGCCAGTGTAACACCAAACGGATGGGCTAAATCAAGCACCAAAAGGGAAGGTGGTTCGGCTTAAAATAGCTGGCAAGGGCAGCTTAGCCTAGTACTTTCGTATTAGCCCATAAAAAGAACAAAGCAGAAAAATGAACTGACATATAACAATGTCATAAGAAGACAATGAGTCAAAATGAAAGAAGTGCAGTGATTTATAATAGGACATCTTAAGAGTTTAAAGGAAAGACTCCATACCAAAGACAGTTTAGAAATAAAAAACAAGTATATGAGGAGTGGGTGACAACTGACAGGGTTTCCTAAATGAGTAGAAGGGCAGAATAATGGTGTCTCATGTAGCTGAAGAACAGCCAAAGATTCAAAGACTATTTCTAGTCCAGCCTGCTGGTTATAAAAGTCTACAAGACAGGCAAGGCCAAGTTAGGGGAGCATCTCAGACATACCACATGTAAATCTGGCTCCCTAATGAAATGCTGGCATTTGCAACACTGAATCGAGACACATGGAAAAAAAAGGACCAAAAATCCAAAAAGAGAGTGAACCTCTAACATCACTCCTCTTTTAAACTTCTTTTTCTCAAGGCAGGCAATGATCTCTGCACCCCCCACACCCCCAAACGTATTTATACTAACTCTAGGATAGCAATACCTTGAGAGAAAAGGGAATATTCTGAGAAATGGCCATATTGGACTTGGTATATGTAAATCTATTTTTTCGGCCAATCAGTCTTCATGTTATGGGGCTCACTCATGTGGGTCCTGACAATTCAAATGGTCACCGCTAACCAGGGGTGGCCCGTGCTATTGGACTGCCTCAACTGCAGCCCCCCCCCCAGCTGTAAAATAAGAAAGAAAGTAAATAAAATAAAAAAGAAAGACGATAAAAAACGATCGCAAGTAGTGGGCTTTTGCACATGCACACTAGCATTTCCGATATCCAGACTGCTGCTGAGACAGTCTGGAGCATGCGCAGACTGTCTCAGCAGCAGTCCGGATTAAGAAGCATTCAAGTGCAGAGATCCCAGAAGTCTATGCAGTTGTAACTGCATAGATTGTAACTGGAAAGGGATCGGACTCGGACTGCAACATCAGCAAGCTGGGAGTCTCGTCAGGGAAGGACATCTTGCAGGCTTAACGAACGAAGCTGTGGAAGGATTTATTTAGTGCTGCTCCAACAAATGAAGCTGTGGAAGGATTTATTTACAGCTGCAACAAATAGCCCAGGTAGTGTGTTTGTGTGTTTGTGTGTTTGTGTGTGTGTGTGTGTGTGTGTGTGTGTGTGTGTGTGTGTGTGTGTGTGTGTGTGTAATGCCCCAGGTGCTACATGGTGGTGGGTAGAGAATAAGGCTTAAGCCCTGTACCTTGGGCCCAGGTGGCAAGAGCATGAATTCCCTACCCACCACCATTTGTAAAAATGTTGCAGATTTTTCCCTCATACTTGTTCTGCTCCTCATAAAATCTGTGGTTTTGGTATTTTTGTGTCCTTGTAAAGCCAGTAGTGTATTGGTAGCATTGTTGCCTGACAGCTACATGTTCTCTGGTTTGATTCTTGGCTAGGGTGCTTTACCTTCTGTGTGGAGTCTGTATGCCTTCCCTATTTTTGTTTCCTCTAGTGTCCTCCCATCTTACAAAGACATGTGTCTATCTGGAGTGTTTCTCCCTGGGCCTCTGCTAAAAATTAGCTTTTGTTCCAAGTCAGACTTTCCTGGTTAACAAATGTTAAAAATGACACGCATTTGAATATCAGACTTCATATTCTTCAGAAAGTGTATGGTAACACAAAAGCTTTTATTCTAGCAATTTTCTAAATTTATAAGATGGATATTTGAAATTTGTCCCTATTTTTGGGACTGTATTCCCCCATTATTGGCTTCATTCAGGTTTTGTGCTAAGGTTGAGAGCTATGGTAAGAACTGAATTCACTGAATATGTTTGGGGGCTATATTCCCCCATTACTGGCTTTGTCCGGGTGTTTTTTGCTAAGAGGTTGAGAGCTATGGTGAGAACTGAATTCACTGAATGTTTGGGGGCTGTATTCATACATTATTGGCTTTGTTCAGGTGTTTTGTGCTAAGAGGTTGACAGCTGTGCTATGGTGAGAACTGAATTTACTAAATGGTAGCCATTTAAGTTTCCGTCTTCCTCTTTCACAAAACAGCTGATTTGGCATAGTGGTATGTTGCTCTGACTGTTTTGCACAGGGTCCTGGATTTAATGCTTGGCAGTGAAATGTATGGTGGTAACACAGCATTTTATTCTAGCAACTTTCCAACATTATATAAGCAATCTTTAAAATGTGTCCCTGGTTTTAGGGCTTTTGTCCCCCCCTCAATAAACTTTGGCTTTTTCCAGATTCCATTGTGCTGTAAAGTTCAGAGCTACAACTGAGTGAGTAAATTTTACAAGGAGCTGAGAGCTGCAGGGGAGCAAAAGTTTAGTGCTGCTTATGCTGAGTCTGCTTGCATTGTTAATAGCACAACAGGTAGTATACTTGCTTTTGATGCAGAAGGCTGTGGGTTCTACTCCCACAGTAGATAGATGCATTGCTGATACTGTACTGTGTTGCAAAAGAGGTGGATGCAAATATACCTAGTAACTATGAACCTGTTATCAGTTTGCCATCCATTCCCTATTGCAATATTGCTAGCTTATCATTTTTTTAGTGTAAGATAGGCAATTTATTCCTCAAGGGTAACGGGCACTTTATTTGTAGATGAAACAATGAAATACAAAGTTGTTTGCTAGCAGCAACCTCTTCATTAGTTACAGATCTCTTTAATGTGGAATTATTTAGATGACTTTTACTTCTTCAGAGATTGTGCATATGTACTGATACTGGTGGACTGTAGATGTTTGAGTAGACGTTTATGATGGAAATGTTATGAATTGGGCAGTTTTTTCATTACTGGTGCATGCATTTTGTTTCATTGTTTACTGGAAAATTTTCAAAACAATAAATTTAAAACACCCTCTAAAACTGTACTGTATTGTACAAGGAATATAATTTAATACAATCAGGAAGGTGTATGAAAGAGCATTTGTATGTTTTGTGTGCAAGGGGCCTGTGATATGAAAACGGCCCAAACCCAAAGTTAATCTGCCACTGGCAAAATGTATTTTCTTTGAATGTGGGTTTCAACGCTGTTTCAGTGATTGTGAGCTTTCAAGGGCAGAGAAGTTTTAATGCTAAGTCTGTTCTCATTGTGAGACTGCATTGCTTTGTTTAGCAGATATATCTATTAGTGTTTGCGCTGTAAAATGCAAAATAAAACTTTTAAATGAAGTCCAAATCATAGCAGAAGTAAAGCACTATGCACATTAGTGTTTATGGTAAATGGGGTGAAATAGCCAAGTAATGGTTCATTGGAATGGTTGTAGAGGGGGAAGCTCCATTCGAACATGATTTTGTGAGGGGGGAAGGGCAGTAAACTCAAAGACAGCCCCGGCTGAATTATACCTCTCAACTGTCCAGATTTTTGCAGAATTAATAGATTTTTGCTCCTTATTTTACGTTTGTTCCTCATAAAATATGTGGTTTTCTGTCAAATCATTTAGGAATGAAGTCACTAATTAATGACAGACACTGAGTTTCAGACTTCATAACCTTCAGAAAAATGCATGCTAAAGCAAGACCTGTTATTCGATTAACTGTCTCAGTTTATACAAGAGCAATTTTTAGTACTATTTATATGTTCCCCCATATATTTGGCCTTGCCCAGATTTCCTGCATTAACAGGTTGAGAGGTACATGCAAATAAATTGCTTTATAGAATTAGGCATATCCAAACCTCTCAACTGTCCCTGATTTTGGCTCAAAATGTTACTCTTGCCCTAATAATCCCTACGCAAAATGGCAATTTTGAAAGAAAACATGGAGGGTTTACAATTAATAAATAACTGTAATAATCAGTTATAGATTACTTTTATTTCAGAAATGCATGTAGATTATTTTATTTTGTCAGCTGCTCAAGTTAGCAGTACTAATATTAAAAAGTGTCCCTTCTTTGACAGGTTCCCAGCTGTATTGTGTGGCTATTTTATATTTTTGAATCACATTTTTGGTCCATTTTTCATAAAATTGTGTTTTTTTTTTGGCAAATTAGTGGCAAATCATTAAAGACTTAAGTTAGAAAATAATGACAGACATTTCAGTTTCAGATTTCATACCCTTCAGAAAATTCATACTAATGCAAAACCTACTATTCTATTATCTTTCTAAGTTTATAAGAGCAATATTTAAAAATTGTCCTTATTTTTGGGCCTTTGTCCAACTTCTATGTATGGCTTTGTCCAGATTTCTTGCTCTGAGGTTGAGAGGTATGACAAATGTGTCAGGGCCATCACAGTCAGCCAGAGACATTTCAAATTGTGACATACTTGTTGCACCCCACTCCCCCATGTAGTGACTCTGGATGTGTCCAAGCAAGGCAAGGAGCAGTTATGCAGTGTAAATGTGCAGACTATCCCCCCATCCAAGGTAGACACAAGTACTACAATGGCTTTTCATCTGTCCTTGATTTTGCAGAATGTTCTGATTTCTGTCATATTTTTATACTGTTGATTTATGCTTATTATTATTCAGAAAGTGCCTGTTGCTCTGTGTTTAAGTAGAAGTGCTTTAATGACCATCTGGTAAGCTTGTCTGAGATTGTAAGATGCAAGTAAGTTTTAATAAGCATACTGCTAAAGAATTGCCAACATTGAAAGCCTTTCTGTTGTTGCCATGCAGAGAATACTTACAAAACTAGATAACATATAAGCCTTGGGTATTGAAATGCATATGACAGTATTTGTGATAAAGGACAGGATTACATTATTTTAAGAGCTCATTACAGGTTTTACCTGCAAACTAAACAGAATGCCAATCTATCATGTGTGGTCCATATCCTGTGCAGTAATCCTTTAAGCAATGTATGTTGAGCTTGTTTCCTGTTTGCTTTTCATTTTTTACTTTGATCATGTATTCCCCATGAAACAAGTAGATAGCTGTTGTTCATAGGTTGGTACTAGGCTATCAGCCCTAGGGCCTATACAAGCCTAACCATAACAATTCCCTGGCTATTTCTTCCCACACTATTTACTTCCCTGGACCCCTGTCTAGCAGGGCAACTGACATGATCCCCGGAGTGAATTTCCTTTCTCCCATCCAATCGTCAAGGTTCCTTTTGAAGAGGGCCAAAGAGGCACTCTGCTTGACATGTATGGGCAATCTATTCCAGAGTCTGGGGAGTCTCTGGGTCAGGAACCTATCCCTCCAGCATGTTTTGTTTATTGTGATGACAAGGTTTAGATCCCTGGAGCGTGTGGCTCTGAAGAATTGGGATTTCTTTAAGTACAGCATATCCAACAGCTCTGGGTTTGACATGGTCTTGTATGTTAAGCAGAGATCGCCTCTGAGTAGACGATATGCGACAGAGTATAGCTGGAGTTTTTTAAAGTGGTCAGCGTAGGGCATCTGCTTTAGGCCTGTGATTCTTTTAGTGAGGTATTTCTGCGGCCTTTCCAGTTGTTGCAGATGTCTTGAGAGGTACATACCAAATGGGGTGTTGTATTCTATAATGGGTCTAATAAGGGATGAGTACAGTGGGACAATGACCTCTATTTTCTGGATGAAAAGCCCTTAGTGATGAGGTGTGCCACACAGAAGGATTTCCTGACTGTTGTGGCAATGTGGTTATCGAAGGTGAGACCACTGTCCACCTGTGTCCCTAAGTCTCTTATCACACTTTCGGTGTTTAGCGTACTGCCACCTATATGGTAATTTGTGGATACATGTTTTTTCCCAAAGGGGATAACTATACATTTCTTGGCATTGAGCTTGAGCCCATGGCTCTGGCACCAAGCATCTGTTTCTGTAAGGCCCTTTTGTAGAGTATCCACATCATTTGGGGATTCAATAATGGCTCCCAGTTTGCAGTCATCTGCAAACTTTGTTATCCAGAGTCCCTTAGTGTTGGCCTGTACTTCAGAGAAGTAGATGTCAAACAAGAGCGGTCCCAGGACTGAACCCTGAGGTACTCCACTTGTCACTTGTCTGGAGCTGGATTTGGAGTCGTCTACTTTTACAGTGTGGGTTCTATCAGTAAGGCAGTTAGAAACCCATTGGGTGACATAGGGATTAATGCCCAGCTTAGTAAGTTTATCTATGATTCCAGAGTGGGGGATGGTGTCAAAGGCCTTGGCAAGGTCTAGATAGGCTGTGTGGACCACTTTACCCTTGTCCATGGCTCTGGAGACTGATTCGAAGAAGTCAATCAGGTTCAGGAGACAAGAGGCAGGCAGCAGGTCTTTTTTGGATAAGAAACATTTTTACAAGTGCTACTTTCAGCATGCTACTTGGTGCTTTAATAAAACTGAATATAAATGATAATTTGAACTGGAGTACAAGGAGAAGTGGTTTGAGTTGAGTGCTGCTTCTTTTTCTTATACTTGATTTTGACTAGCATTCCAGTAATGTATTTAAAAAGTAATTTATTTTTTCATGCCTCACAACCTTTTTGTTTCCATCTAGATATTAAGTAAGCTGTCATGCAGCCAATGGATTGAAATATGTTTTTTCTTCTACACTTCATTTTGTCTTGATTGGACTCTCATAATGATGGTTTGGCACCCAGAGCAGAGTATTTAATTAAAGTTACAGTTTTTGTGGTTTTGAGCATAGCTCCTCCCCTTTCTAGTTGACCACTCCCATTCCCATTGACCCCACCCATTCAGCTGTCTCCTGCAGCCCCCCTTTGATTTGAAGTCACCAGCCACCACTGCCGCTAACTCTCATGCTTGCTAGAAAGACAGAAGATTTTCTATAGAAATCCAAAAGGTTAAGGGCAACAAACAATAAAGCAGCAGAAAATGAGATGTGTGTCTGCCCTCTTCAAATTGCTTTATAGAAACATCCTAGAATGGTGCCTCTTCAGGGTGGGGGGTTTGTAGGCTTGGTTTGCTTACAGCTACAGTTGTGGTTGACAGTAAGAAGAAGCACTTGACTGCTCCTCTAGCCCGGATACAGGTGTTGTGCCTACAGCTGAACCAATACCATAATGAGGATGCTGTGCAGGTCATGAAGAGAAGAGAAAGGGAAGCTATTTAATGGTAAGTGGTGAGAATGGGTAGCAGGCCATGAGGTAAGGCAGAGCATGGAGCATATGGAGAGAGAAAGAAAGAGAGAAGAAAAGTTGGAGATAGGTGATGGATATCACACACAATCTTTTTTTTCAGACTCACCCTATTTATTCTATTTCCTTTAATAGCAATTGCATCTTAACTGTTTTCTATCGTATCCTATCATCTTATCATTTGTCATGCTTTCTTCCTATCATTTCATATAACTCTCAATCAGCAAAACAGGGAAGTTTAACCTGTAAAACTGCCCTTTGACAACACATGATGTATACCTTGTTCAAGCTTTCCCTGAATCCTCCTGCCTTTAAATATTCTTCTTTTCTCGATAATCACCCTATCTATCCTTCTAACTAATACACTGCATGTATCCCTTAAACTGAATCTAACCTTGCTTCTGACCCATAAATTTATTTAAGCTCATTACTCTTAATCCTTTAGTTAATGCCCATTTGATCATGCTACATTGTCACTCATACATCTTACATCTTGTGACTATCACTGCAGATACCACACCATGTAGTCTTTATCTCATCATTCCAGACAGTTATATACTCCTGCTCAGCCATTCTTTTTCCTGCCACCACCCCCTCAATTAACTTCCAAATAAGACAGAGGACTATTTGCTGCCTCGTTTTACAAATTCTGTAAAGTTATGTAGTACCTTTTTTCCTATCTGTAAAGCATGATAAACAATATAATACAATATATCCATACTTTATCAATCCTCAGTATATGATACCATGCTTTTTGGCCCCAAAACTTGGACCGAACCACAAAAGGAGGGGGAGTATCGATATTCATCAAAGATACCCACACCTCCAGGTTGGTGGCAAAGCACGAAGCATCAGGGACGATCCATGTGCAACTAACAGTGGGTAAAACTGCCTTCCAGTTTATAGCCTGCTACAGACCACCCTCCCAAACCCAGGAACCCCACTCGGCCTTCCTGAGAACACTGGAAAATATGAAGGTCTCTCCAAACACCATTATATTGGGCGACTTCAACTACCCAAACATAGACTGGGAGCATTACTCTAGCTCCAACACCCCAGCCCAAAGGTTCCTAGAATTTATAAACTCAAATGCTATGGAACAACTTGTTACCACTCCCACAAGAGGGGAAAACATACTGGACCTGATCATCACCAACATGGGGACTCTATGCTCCAGACCAGAAGTGTATCCCTCACTGGTAAGATCAGACCATAAACTAATCTCACTGGATATTCACATCCCGACCCCACCCCCTGCTCAGAAAACCACAGTGAAAAACTTCTCTAAAGCAAATTTCACACTCCTCAAAACTGAGGTGGAATCCTTCAAAGCCCCTGGGCCTGCGGAAAATACGGCCCAGACCGCAGAATCCTTTATAAATGCATTCTATGAACACCTTCAGGAATGCATGGATCATGCGATCCCAAATAAAACCAAGACCCAATCCTCCAAAGGCAGACGTCCTGTCTGGTGGACCCCAGCCATAAACAAACTATACAATAGAAGGAGGAAGATACTAAATGATAGAGCAAAATCCCAAAAAGGGAAGGCATCACTGATCAGTATTAGCAAAAAACTACGGGCACACATAAAAATGTCTAAGGCCAGCTTCGAGAGAAAAATTGCACAGGACACTAAGTATAATCACAAGGCTATCTTTAGTTATGTTAGGAACCTGGGTGGTAATTCCCAGATATGCTCAGAATTAGTCCAAAATGACAAAAAATACACCGAACCCACAGACATTGCCAACATCCTAGCTGACAGGTTCAGCAAACTCCCCACCAAAAGGGCAAATATCTATCCCAGCAGAGTGCTGCCCCCCTGACATGCTCAGGTAAGAGCCGCCCTCTCCAAAGCAAAAAACACAGCATCAATGGGACCAGATGGTGTCCCGGGCTGCATCCTACATGAACTCCAAGAAGAGCTAAACCCAAACATAAAACTACTGTTCAGTCTCAGCCTTACTACAGGATATGTGCCCAAAGAGTGGCGTACAGCAACAGTGGTCCCTCTCCATAAAGGTGGTGCCTCAACAGATCCTGGAAACTATCACCCCATAAGCCTGACTAGCTTGGTCTGCAAAGCTATGGAAAGGATCATCATGGACCTCATAAATAAAGATATTGGGGACCTACAAACACTGGATCCTACCCAGTTCGGCTTTGTTAAGGGCAGATCCTGCCTCTTAAACCTGGTTGATTTCTTTGAAACAGTCACCAAGGCCATTGACGAGGGAAGGTGTTCCACACAGCCTACCTGGACCTCGCAAAAGCCTTGATACAATACCCCACTCGGGCATTATAGATAAGCTCACCAGCTTAAATATAAATCCCTATGTCACTAGATGGATTGCAAACTGGCTCAAGGACAGAACCCACATGGTTAGAATTGCTGGAGCCATGTCAGACTCAAACCAGTTACAAGTGGTGTCCCACAAGGCTCAGTCCTGGGACCTCTCTTGTTCGGTATATATTTCTCGGAGGTACAGGCCAACACGGAAGGACTGTGGCTGACCAAGTTCGCAGATGACTGCAAACTGGGCCCATAATCGACTCTCCAGCCGACACAAGCATCCTCCAAAAGGGCCTCATAGAAACAGACAACTGGTGCCAGAGCCATGGCCTCAAGCTAAATGCCAAAAAGTGTATAGTCATCCCCTTTGGCAAAAACAAAGTGCCCACAAATTACCACATAGGTGGTAATCCATTAAGTACAGAAGAAGTAAATAGGGACCTGGGGATCCAAGTTGAAAGCAATCTCTCATTTGACAACCACGTGGCCAAAGTGGTTAGAAAAACATTTTATATAGCCCACCTAATCATGAAGGGATTCACATCTAGATCAGGGGAGGTCATCGTTCCTCTTTACTCATCCCTCATCAGGCCCATAATTGAGTACAATGCCCCTTTTGGGATGTACCTTACCAGACACCTGCAGCAACTGGAAAGACCCCAAAAGTACCTCACCAAGAGGATCAAAGGGCTCAAACAGATGCCATATGCTGCCCGGTTAAAGAAACTCCAGCTCTACTCAGTGGCATACCATCTGTTCAGAAGCAATCTGTGTCTGACATATAAAGCCATGTCCAACCTGGAATTAATGGACATGCTGCACCTCAGAAAATCCAAATCCCATTGAGGTACGCGCTCGAGAGACTTGAACCTCAGCACTGAAATAAATAGGACATGCTGGAGGGACTGATTCATAACCCAGAGGCTCCCTTCACTCTGGAATAAAATCCCAGTCCAGGTTAGGCAGAGTCCCTCATTGACTCTCTTCAAGAGGAATCTTGATGAGTGGATGGGAGATCGTAGGTTTACCCCGGGTATCACTTCTGTGTCACTGTTAGACAGAGGCACAGTATACTAACCTCGAAAAAGGGCATAGCAAAATAAATTTAAAATGGGTGGCGAAAGCCAAACACATTCTGGCTAGGCTTATAAATGCCCTAGGGCAGATAGCCTAGTATGAACCTATGAACCTATGAAAAGACAACCAGGGTAGCATTCTTTCTATATGTATGCATACTTCTGTCTCAACTCTCACTTCACAAAAATCATGCATTTGTTGTAGTTCTCCAACTCTAGTTACCCTTGTATTTTATACCTTCCCCCTTTAACAATCTGCTTTATTATGAACTATTTTAAAGTTTCTCATTTTATTTTCCTTTACATTAATTATTTATATTTATTTACTGGGCTGGTGCACTGATCAATACTGACCAATTTCATGCTCAGCCTAGGTGAAAATACAAAGCATTTCACAAACACAAAAGGCACAAAATGTAAGCAATAACACAGTAGTAAAGATTAGTTACATAGAAAAAAAACATATGTACATTCTAGTAAACCAGCAACGTGTAGTGTACAATATTTACTTTAGTTTCTAAAGTGGGTCAACCTTCAGTAATTCTGCGAGAGGAGAACAGTAATGGAAAGCAGGCAGTTATTATGTTAGGTGATATGTCCATGCTGAAGTGTGAGCATTTGGCTTTAATAAAAAGGTGCTTTTTGAGTCGCATTCTGAATTTGGACTTGTGTTGATTTCTTTTAGTTCAATGAGAACATCTTGCCAAAGAGTAGCCACTTGATAGGAGAATGCATTTGCAGTACTGTGGAGTTTGGTTCTAAGAGTAATGACACTTGGTGTGGATTGTGATTAGTGCCTCAGATTGTAGGAGGACTTACCATCATGTGTCCATTCTCCAGTTGTGGTCAGTATATATTGCAGTTTGTGGATTTCCATATTGACCATCTAGTAAGTAATATTTGCTTTTACCACTCACATTTTAATAAAAAAAAAACAACAGCAGAAACAGTCCCAAATTATGACCCTATCATCATCTGTCTCTGTTTTCCATTTGCAGTCATTTGGCTCCCTTCAACAAAGCGGTTCATGATTCACTTTTTAGTGTATTCATCCACCTTATACAAACAGAGCATTTTTTCTGTCAAATCATAATTTTCTTCTCATTCATTCTCCACTTCCTTGGATTTATTAATATCTTTCAAGCCGATCATGTCCCTTCTTGTTTGTTTCAGTTTTAAGGGTGCAGCTCTCACTGGAAATTCCTTTACTTTCTCAATCACTTTGTCAGGACTGTCGAACACTAATACTTCTCCATTGCAAAATATATTGAATGCTGCAAAGAATGACAGCTTAATATCAATCCTTTATGCTTATCACATCAACAAATTGAACATGGTTTCTTACAGTAACCTCTGAGTAATCTCATTTTGCAGACACCACTTTTCCCATCACCAGCCTTCTACCAAATTGCCACAATTTCCACAAAACGTACTCCCTCTCAAAACAAGCAAAATAATCAAATATTGACCTGAGCTTTCCATACTTGACCTATCTCTCTCTGGCAATAGTAGGCAATCTGCAGATGCCAACACCCAAACTATATATTCTGCTATTTTAGTTTTCTCATACTCCCAAAAATAATGTTTCTCTCCTGTTTCCAAAATACCATACAACCTTAGAGTCCTCCTTCATGTTTTATCTTTAAGTCCAATCTTGATTTATTAAAATTCTCAACTGTTTCTGCAGCTTTTATCTGATCTGAAACTGCACCATTTGCTGCTAACTGGCTCCATTGCTTCACAATGGCCTTGCAGATAACTGACATCATCAGTCATGGTAATTTCAAGCCTTTTAACTTAGACATCAAATATCATCAAATTCCACAATTAAAACCTGATATGGATGACCAGCAAACAGAAAAGGCAATCAACTTAACATTGAAAACTGTTCCACTTAAAAAACTCTCTTACACGCAACTCATGATTAATAATAATGCTTATTTCACTCCAGCAATTCTTCACAAATTCAATGCAACTAAGTCCCCATACTGTCCACACTGTAAAGACCAGATTGCAGACCTAATACATATATTCTGGAGTTGTAAATGCGTTTTCAAGCTTTGGAATTCCCTTAAGTTACAACTGCAAAAAATGGGGTATCAAGCATCAACACTAACATGGGAATTTACTCTTTTACACATCCTCCCGGCCAACATCTCAGGAAAACTAGCTAACCCACTTATAACGATTTTCTTATTAATTAAGCTATACATAGCTCGCAAATGGTTAGATCCTGTAAGTATCTCTTGGGAGGAATTCAAGAAATCTGCTATCAAACATCTACTAGCACATAAAATAGTATTGGACAAAAGAAACAAAAATATGAAAGCCTTTGCAATCTGGGAACAGTCCTATAACATCTTAGTAGCATAAAGCACCAGGTACACCATATCTTATGAACTGGAAGTATTCCCACGAGTACACAGCTTAACTATGGATGAAGTATCATTTTTGTATGTGCTGTTTTTAGACTAATGACATTAATTGGGAAAGTATCTTTGTATATATATTGTAATTAGGTATGTTGTATGACCTACATGTTTCTACTTTATCCACAATGTATAACATGCAAATATGGTCATTTTGTAAATATGGAATGGTTATGGTTTTTGCAAATGTAAAACAAAAATAACAATTATTGAAAAAAAAAGTATCATCAAATTCCACAATTCAGTTTGTACTGCTTTAAGACTGTTGGTCACCTCATACATATTCAGCCTGAACACTGGCATTATGGGTGTTAAGCACAAAACATCAAGACAACTTGACTCAATTTCAGCAGGCCCTTCCCCCTCAAAATACTTATCTTCCACTACACAACCTACATTTTACAAGACTAGGCAGTAGACAACACAATTCTCCTTTTAGGCAAAAAAAAAAAAACTGTATGACTTTTAATACTGCTATTAAATGGTTTTCACACATTCAAAGACATAGTCAATCAAACAATCCAGCCTCAAGCAGCACCCTGAATGCTCTCAATACTACATGCAGTTTTGGTAGGGAGACCAGGGTGATTTTTTGAAGACACATAAGGTAGCTTGCATTAATTATAATGCAGATCTACCCCCAAATGGTGTACTTACAGGAAACATTAGTAGGGTGTCCGGTATGAGGATACTTGAACTTCTGCAACAGCTAGAAAAGGTGAATATTATACAGTGGATATAAAAAGTTTACACACCCCTGTTAAAATGCCAGGTTTTTGTGATATAAAAAATAAGACCACAATAAATCATTTCAAAACTTTTCCCACCTTTAATGTGACCTATAACCTGTACAATTCAATTGAAAACAAACAAATCTGTTAGGGGAAAAATATAAAAAATAAAAAACATGCAATACGCTGGTTGCATAAGTGTGCACACCCTTAAACTAATATTTTGTTGTGTGTGCACACCCTTAAACTAATACTTTGTTGACTCACCTTTTGATTTAATTACAGCATTCAGTCTTCTTGGGTAGGAGTCTATCCGCATGGCACATCTTGACATGGCAATATTTGCCCACTTTTCCTTGCAAAAGTACTCCAAATCTGTCAGATTGCGAGGGCATCTCTTGTCCACAGCCCTCTTCATGTCACCCCACAGATTTTCTATTGGATTTAGGTCTGGGCTCTGGCTGGGCCATTCCAAAACTTTAATTTTCTTCTGGAGAATCCATTCTTATGTTGATTTGGATGTATGCTTGGGGTCATTGTTGTGTTGAAAGGTGAAATTCCTCTTCATCTTCAGCTTTCTAGCAGACTCCTGAAGGTTTTGGGCCAAAAGTGACTGGTATTTGGAACTGTTTGTAATTTCCTCCACCTTGACTAAAGCCCCAGTTCCAGCTGAAGAAAAGCAACCCCAAAGCATGATACTGCCACCACCATGCTTCACCTTGGGGATGGTGTTCTTTTGGTGATCAAAGTGTTGTTTTTGCGCCAAATGTACCTTTTGGAATTGTGGCCAAAAAGTTCAACCTTGGTCTCATCAGACCATAACACATTTTCCCACATGACCTTGGGAGACATGATGTATTGTTTTGCAAATTTTAGCTTAAGAAAAAGCTTCTGTCTTGCAACCCTACCGCATAGTCCAGACATATGGAAAATACAGGAGATTGTTGTCACATGTAGTACACAACCAGTACTTGCCAGAAATTCCTGTAGCTCCTTCAGTGTTGCTGTAGGTCTCTTGGCAGCCTCTCTGACCAGTTTTCGTCTTGTCTTTTTATCAATTTTGAAGGGACGTCCATTTCTTTGCAATGTCACTGTTGTCCCATATTTTCTCTACTTTTTGATGACTGTCTTCACTGTGTTCCATGGTATATCCAGTGTTGTGGAAATTTATTGTACCCTTCTCCTGACTGATACCTTTCAACAATGAGATCCCTTTGATGCTTTGTAAGCTCTCTGCAAACCATGGCTTTTGCTGTAGCAGGTAATTGGGTAAATATCAGGAAAATCCTACTAGGACAGCTGAACTTTATTTGGGGTTAATCCAAGTTTCTTTACTTGATGGCAGGTATGTACCCAAGAAGACTGAATGCTGTAATTAAATCAAAATGTGCTTCAACAGAGTATTAGTTTAAGGGTATGTACACACAACAAAGTATTAGTTTAAAGGTGTGCACACTTGTGCAACCAGCATATTGTAAGTTTTTTTTATTTTTTATATTTTTCCCCTAACAGATTTGCTTGTTTTTCAATTGAATTGCACAAGTCATAGGTTACATTAAAGGTGAGAAAAGTTTTGAAATTATTTATTGTGGTCTCATTTTTTTTATCACAAAAACCTGGCATTTTAACAGGGATGTGTAAACTTTTTTATATCCACTGTATATTGCCTGTAAAACCGGTCAGAAAATTTGTTGGGTGAAGACACGACAAAAAATGTCAGGCTCAAAAGCTCTTCTTTTGTCAAAACCTAATAACAGCTCATGCATTACATTAGGAACTTTTGGCAGGGTGCAAGAGTGGGATTTTCTGTTTGGACTAGATTATCAAAGCAACGTTTTATATTAGAGACCAGCTTATATACTATTCCCTAACATTAACTATTGTACAAATGATTTCTATAAGGTACTTAGTCCTATGTAGGTTATCAAAGAAAATGGATAAGAAAACAGTTCCACAAGTTTCCTTTACATTTATGATTTGTTCAGGAACACATAATACAGACGCTGCAATATCATGCATGAACAAATTTATCAAAATAGTGCAGGCTAACTGAGCTTGAAGAACTAGAACACTAGTACAGGAAAAAGTGGAACCTGAATTTACATGAGGGGGACCTCTGCTTCTTCAAACACTTAACTCAGAGTACATGTACTTAGGTAGCAAAGTAAATGGTTAAGTAGCCCCTATTTAATTTTTCTGAAACTCAGTGCTTGGATTGACACTAGCTTCAAATAGGGAAACAGGTTCAGGGAATGCACAGGTAAGTGCCTCTGTCTTCTTCCTGAGAAACCTCCAGCAGAGGAAGAAATATACAGTGGCATGAAGGTATTGCAGCTTCTACTTCAAACACTTGGAATAAATAAGAACTGTAGTTCAATGCAGAGAAGTGAAAAGTACTTCATCTAAACTGTAATATTCGTAAAGTGAAACATCAACTGGGAGGAGATCCCTCCTAACCCAGATCAGGTTTTAGGCCCCAGCTGTAGTACTGCACCCATTTCTAATGCCCATAAAGGAATAAGGTTATCAAGCTAGTTTAAAAAGATACAAAGAAAGGTCGCCAGGAAAACAGAAAGAATGAATGGCATGGATACGTGGAAAAGTTATGGAAGCTATCTCTTCTCACTCGAGTACTTCCAAGAAAGAAAAAACTACTATAGGTGCACAAGACACTAAGCAGACATTATGATGTAGCTTAAACAGGAGAAAGAGAGATAAGAGGAAGGAGGGGGCATGCCTACCAGATTAGGGATACAAAGTTTGGACAAGACATTTCAATGTACTTTTCACTGAAGGAGTAGTGGATAGACAGAACAGGTTACCTGAGCTGGTTTGAGACTGTAAGACCACAGAATCATTCAAGGAAACCCTAGGATGGGTCATGAGCTAAGAAGAGTGTTACAGCAGGAACAACTAAAGGATACTATCTGTACAAACAGGGCAGAATAGACAATCTGCCTTTTTTGTTGTTTTCATAGCTATGTAATACAACGGGATCCATTTACTACATCGAATTTACGTTTCAATGAAACATAAATTCGCGAGTGCACTTCCACAAAAGTGCATTTTGTCAAAAATGCACTTTCATGTGAAGATAAAAATAAAGGAAAACAACAAAACAAAAAAGAAGTAATGAAAACATGCAGTTTGCATGTAATCTTTGTTGTACATCAACGTTTAGTGCTGATGTACAGCTAAGCAAACTAGTGCTGAGATCGTGGTACAGTGGGGATAAGGGAATATTCTCTTTTCCCCACTGTAGTGCGATCTCGGAGTGAGAATATTAAAGTAGGGGGTGTGGGGGCACAGCCCCCACATGGAGGGTGCAGGGGGGGCTTGGGTTAGCCGATCCGGCGACAATACTTCAGCGAAAGTGGTTTCTTTGAAGTGCATTTTCGCTTCTTTTTCAAACAAGTGCAATTTCGATGAAAAGTAGATCCAATACAACATATTGTAAAAATAATAAAGTCTATATTTTGACCTCTGTTCTTCCTGAGGGGAACTTTCTGAACTGTAAAGGCATTATATTCCACATATCAGTGCATACATCTGCTTATTGAGTACTTTCAAAGGATCTGTAATTTTGTTATGTACAGGATCCCTCAAACATCTATAGCAATCCTCTGAGTGCTGTCTTTATTATTTGTGAATTGGATCCTTGCACTGTCAAAATGCTTGGATTAAGGTATACACAATTATTCATGTTTTTCGATGTCTTGAGTGTAAAAGAAAGTGTAATAAAAAATACATTTTAAATTTTTTAAAAGTTTCTGTGCTTCCCAGCAGGAACAAGTGCAGGCATTTGAAGGGATGAAGTAGCAGGCACATCTTTGTAATGAACCTATGCTCATTCTGAACAGCCAAATCACAGAATGCAACAGTCTGAAAGAAAAACTGTCAGTGGGTGGCAGAAGTGGATACACCCTGGGTCATCTTCCATTCTTTTTAAGATAGTCTGAAGGAAACTGGGGTCAGTTCAGGCTTTATCAAGAAGCTAACATTTATTTATTGATGGACAAGATAAATATTTTATCTGCTCTCTTGAATGTGCTTTTACTTAAAGTACTAGGTTGTGTTTTTTTCCCCTCTGAACTCATCTCTAATATAATAGGGTATGTATAGGCAGGCACCAAATGCATTAGTTTTAAGTTAATCAAAATCATTTACATTGGATGAAAACAAACTGCACTAACCTTGACAGAAATTCAAGACAGAATATAAATAAAAAAGGTAATACAATAGATGGCACTGCTAGCAACTATAACACAACATGCAGTACCACTAAAGCAGAATTGAATATCTTGGGAAAAAAGCTGGAGAAAGATGTTATAGAAACTCATGAGAGGCCACCTTGAATTCAAGGGATAGACACAAAACATGGAAACTCTTTACCAGTGCTGAAACAAAAGTTAATACTTCAGTCAACATTTCAATTAACTCTCATGAAAGATGTTGGGCTCACCCACTCATAAAAATGCCTCACAAGGAAGCCTCTAGATGACATTAAAGAGATCTCACAATGGAATCTGCAACAACAGTGGAATATGTGCTCCGAGAAAGACAATGCAGATGAAACAGTCCCTATGATATCCTGACTCAATGGATGAAGGGTGAAAAGAAAACCAGGTAACAACCATGAAGAGGGAACAGTTCTTTCTTCACTAGAAAAATTTGTAGATGAAGAGTACAAGGCCCTCAAAGTCAGGCTTGTTCTCATTTCTTGATGAGACAATACATCTACTTGACGTTGCCATGCAGGGAAGCATTCAGATGCCCCTCATTCTAACAGAAAGCTTAAGATAGTACCATGTTAAAAATAAAAGTTATGTACTCACCATAACTATGCATCTGTGTAGTCTCTTTTTGACCTTCCTCAACTGATGGGTCTCAGATCTGACCTCAGATCCGGCTTCAACCATTTCTATAGACGTGGATCCAAAGCACGAGTTCCTCCCCTTACCCATAATCTTCCTCTCTAATAGAATTACTCAGGGGCAGCTCATGCTATAGGACTACAGCCCCCCACCTGTAGAAAAATAAAAGGAAAAGAATAAAAATTAAAAACAGTCCCCCCACCTTAGAAAGAAAACAAACAAAAAAAATTCACGAGTCCCAAACTCAACGCATGCGTGCTTGAGTTTCTGGTACTCAGAACTCCAAGCACGCATGCGTGCATGGTACTCAGAACACTCAGACTGCTGAGTTAGGCAGTCCAGACAGGGATCTCCACCCTGCCAGCCCAGAAGTCTGTGTGGTGATGACCACACAGACCGGAAGGTCACCGGACTGCATCTCCTGCAGGCTGGAGTTCCAGCCTACTCCCGTGACATCTCACGGGGAAACAGCTTGTGTGGGCTGCTACAGAGGATGGCCAGAGTTGCTGAGGTGGGGAAACAGTTGCGTGAGCAGCTACGGAGGATAAACAGAGTTGCTGGGGCTGCTACGAATGGAGTTTGATCCACTCTATGGAGGGAGAACGAACGGAGTTGCTGCTATGGAGGTAGGGTGCTACGAACAAATGGAGGGTGTGTGTGTGTGTGTGTGTGTGTGTGTGTGTGTGTGTGTGTGTGTGTGTGTGTGTGTGTGTGTGTGTAAAATGCCCCAGTTGCTACATACAGGTGGCTACAGAGAACACATGGTGATGGGTAGAGAATACTCAGGCTTGAACCCTGTACATTGGGTGCAGGTAGTAAGGGCCTGAATTCCCTACCCACCACCATCTGTAAAAAATTTGCAGATTTTTGCATCATATTTGTTCTGTTCCTCATAACATCTGTGGTTTCTGTATGTTTGTTGTTGCTAGTAATGTCAGCAGTGCAGTGGTGCAGTGGCAGCACTGTTGCCTGACAGCTACAGGTTCTCTGGTTTGATTCTTGGCTGGGGTGCTTTCTGTGTGGAGTCTGCATGTCTTCCCATATTACAAAGACGTGTGTCTGGAGTGTTTCTCCCTGCTGTGCTGAAAATTGGCTTTTGTTCCAAGTCAGACTTTCCTGGTTAACAAATGTTAAATAAAAATAACAGGCATTTGAATTTCAGACTTCATATTCTTCAGAAAGTACATAAGTTTATAACATGGATATTTGAAATTTTGGGACTGTATTCCTCCATTATTGGCTTTGTCCAGGTTTTTGTGCTAAGGTTGAGAGCTATGGTGAGAAATGAATTCACTGAATATGTTTGAGGCTGTATTCCCCCATTACTGGCTTTGTCCATGTGTTTTTTGCTAAGCGGTTGAGAGGTATGGTGAGAAGTGAATTCACTGAATATGTTTGGGGGCTGTATTCCCCCATTATTGGCTTTGTTCAGGTGTTTTGTGCTAAGAGGTTGATAGCTATGGTGAGAACTGAATTCACTAAATGGTAGTCATTTAAGTTTCAGTCTTCCTCCCTTTCACAAAACAGCTGATTTGGCATAGTGGTATGTTGCTCTGACTGTTTTGCACAGGGTTCCCCTGGGTTTAAGACTTGGCAGTGAAATGTATGGTGGTAACGCATCATTTTATTGTAGCAACTTTCCAACATTATACAATCAATGTTTAAAACGTGTCCCTGGTTTTTGGGCTTTTGCCCCCCCCCCCCGCAATAAATTTTGGATTTTTCCAGATTTCTTGTGTTGCAAAGTTCAGAGATACAGTGGAGTGTCGAGTAGATTTTACAAGGAGCTGAGAGCTGCAGGGGAACAAAAGTTTAGTACTGCTTATGGTGAGTCTACTTGCATTGTTAATAGCACAACAGGTAGTGTACTTGCTTTTGATGCAGATGTTCTACTCCCACAGTAGGTAGATGCATTGCTGATACTGTACTGTGTTGTAAATGGTGTGGATGCTGCAGTTCTTTTTGGCGAAGATACCTAGTAACTATGAACCTGTCAGTTTGCCTTCCATTCCCTACTGCGATAATACTAGCTTATCATTTTTTTAATGCAACATGGGCAATTTATTCCTCAAGGGCAACAACCACTTTATTTGTAGATGAAACTGACATATAAAGTTGTTTGCCAGCAGCAACCTCTTCATTAGTTACAGATTTCTTTAATGTGGAATTTAGATGACTTTTATCTTCAGAGATTGTGCATATTTACTGATACTGGTGGACTGTAGAAGTTTGAGTGGACTTTTATGATGGAAATGTTTTGAATTGAGCAGTTTTGTCATTATTGGTGCATGCATTTTGTTTCATTGTTTACTGGAAAAATGTTCAAAACAATAAATTTAAAATGCCCTCTAACAACTGTACTGTATTGTACAAGGAATATAATTTAATAAAATCAGGAAGGTGTATCAAAGAGCATGTGTATGTTTCATGTTCAAAGGGTCTATGATTTGAAAACAGCCCAAAGTTAATCTTTATCTGCCACTGGCAAAATGTATTTTCTTTGAATGTGGGTTTTAATGCTGTTTCAATGAATGTGAATTTCAAGGGCAGAGAAGTTTTAATGCTAAGTCTATTTTCATTGTCAGACTGCATTGCTTTGTTTAGCAGATATCTATTAGGGTCTGTGCAGTAAAATGCAAAATAAAACTTTCAAATGAAATCCAAATCATTGCAGAAGTAAAGCAGTATGCACGTTACAGTGTTTATGGCAAATGGGGCGAAATAACCAAGGAATGGGACATTGGAATGACTGCAGGGGGGAGGCTCCATTCGACCATGATTTTGTGAGGGGGAAAGGGCAGCAAACTCAGACACCCCCGACTGAACTATACCTCTCAAATGTCCAGATTTATGCAGAATTAATAGATTTTTGCTTCTTATTTTTGGTTTGTTCCTCATAAAATTTGTGGTTTTCTGGCAAATCATTTAGGAATGAAGTCACTAAATAATGACAGACATTGAGTTTCAGACATTATAACCTTCAGAAAAATGCATGCTAAAGCACGACCTGTTATTCTATCAAATGTCTTAAGTTTATACAAGAGCGATTTTTAGTATTGTTTGTATGTTCCCTCAATATATTTATTTGGCCTTGTCTAGATTTCCTGCATTAAGAGGTTGAGAGGTACGTGCAAATAAATCGCTTTACAGAATTAGGACTATCCAAACCTCTCAACTGTCCCCAATTTTGGCTCAAAATGTTGCTCTCCCCCTAACAATTCCTCCGCAAAATAGCAATTTTGGAAGAAAACATGGAGGGTTTACAGTTATAAATACTGTAATCATCAGAGTTATAGATTACTTTTATTTCAAAAATGCATGTAGATGCTCTTATTTTGTCAGCTGCTCAAGTTAACAGTACTAATATTAAAAAGGTGTCCCTTCTTTGACAGGTTTCCAGCTGTATTGTGTGGCAATTTTATATTTTTACATCACATTTTTGGTCTTTCATAAAATTGTGTTTTTCTGCCAAATTAGTGGCAAATCATTAAAGATTGAAGTTAGAAAATAATGGCAGACATTTGAGTTTCAGATTTCATACCCTTCAGAAATGTCATACTAATGCAAGACCTACTACTTCCCTTTTTGCTCTTATTTTTGGGCCTGTGTCCCACTTCTATGCATGGCTTTGTCCAGATTTCTTGCTCTGAGGTTGACAGGTATGAGTGTCAGAGCCATCGCCATCAGCCAGAGACATTTCAAATTGTGACATACTTGTTGCACCGCACTCCCCCATGTAGTGACTTTGGATATGTCCAAGCAAGGCAAGGAGCAGTTATGCAGTGTAAGTGTGCAGAGTATTCCCCCATCCAAGGTAGACACAAGTACAACAGTGGCTTTTCATCTGTCCTTGATTTTGCAGAATGTTCTGGTTTTCTGTCATATTTTTATACTGTTGATTTATGCTTCTTATTATTCAGAAAATGCATGCTGTCGCAGTGCCCTATTGCTTTGTGTTTAAGTAGCAAAGCTTTAATGACCATCGGGTAAGCTTGTCTGAGATTGTAAGATGCAAGTCACCTTTAATAAGCATACTGTTAAATAACTACCAACACTGAAAGCCTTTTTGCTGTTGCCATGCAGAGAATATTTAAATAACTAGATAATGTACAAGCCTTAGGTATTGAAATGCATATGACAGTATTTGTAATAAAGGACAGGATTACAGTATTTTCAGAAGCTCATTACATTTGTTGGAGATTTGCAGTCATCTTTGCAGGCTTTACCCGTAAACTAAACAAAACGCCAATCTATCATGTGTGGTCCATAACCTGTGCAGTAATCCTTTAAGCAATTTATCTTGAGCTTGTTTCTTGTTTGCTGTTCATTTTTTTACTTTCCCCATGAAACAAGTAGATAGTTGTTGTCAGGAAGCAGGTCTTTTTTGGATAAGAAACATTTTTACAAGTGGGGGTATCACAGAGATTTCTATTTTCAGCATGTTACTTGGTACTTTTATAAAGCTGAATACAAGTTATAATTAGAACTGCAGTGCAAGGAGAAGCTTGTTTTTTTATATACTTGATTTTGACTAGTATTCCAGTAATGTATTTAAAAAGTAATTTATTTTTTCATGCCTCACAACCTTTTTCTTTCCATCTAGATATTAAGTAAGCTGTCATGTAGCCAATGCATTGAAATATTTTTTTCTTCTACACTTCATTTTGTCTTGATTGGACTCTCATAATGATGGTTTGGAACACAGGGCAGCATATTTAATTAAAGTTCCAGTTGTTGTGTTTTTGAGCATAGCCCCACCCCTTTCTAGTTGGCCACACCTCTTCCCATTGGCCCCACCCATTCAGCTGTATCCTGCTGCCCCCCTGTAGTTTGAAGTCACTAGCCGCCATTGGAATTACTCCAGATCTCATTTTTTGCTTCAGTGAATGGACGTGATCTCTGTTGCTTGGGTGTTTTGCAGTGCTGGATAAGTAAATTTTACATTTTATACTTCTATAACTTTATAGTTGCATCCTTTTCTGGTTCTTCCTCCCCTCTCTAACCTTATACAAAGAAAAAAAAAAAAAAAAAAAGCTGCTAATTTTTCTGTCTTATCCTCCTTGTTTTGTGCAGGCCTTCTACACTTAAACTTTTCCTCCTACTGCTACCTATGTTTAGGTACTCTATATATAATTACCATGGTTGGCAATTTTTCCCTTTTATCATCATTGGTAATATCTTTTTCTTTTCTGCCTTTCCTTTTTTCCTTATCTTAGATATAATATCACATAAACTGACCTGTTTTAAAAAAACAAATGCCCTGTGGGCACAAAATACCAAATTCCTATACCCACCAGGAGTGCATATACTGCTTGGGCTCTGCACATCTAGATATTGATTGTGAGATGTGTGTGGGTCTCAACCACTGTGCCCTGGCTGAATGCTGCAATAAGTTGGTTTTGAAGGGCCTTTCAACTTCAACCACTTCTATTTCTCCTTCTGTTTCTGCTTAAACTCCCCTTTCCAAGAAGGCCACAGGTGATCCTATGATCAAGAGCAAATAAGGAAGTAAATGATCACTCCTCTACTGTTTCAGATTCTACTCCACCTTAAAAAATTTCCACCCCATCGGATCCGTCTGGTCCACTGGATCCAACAAGGTCAAACTCCAAAGCTCCGGCTCCCCATTCCTCCACTTTTACCCCAGAGCCAGGTTCATAGGTGTTTAATAGGCTAATGACCACAAGAGCCGTTTTAAGCCTAGCCATGAATACCAAATCCCTGATAAGTGTAAGCAGGGGTATTGTTGTTGATTTGACAGTGTGAAGAGACATTGTTTGTACCGAAGGGAATGATGATGCATTTCTCTACATTCAGTTTAAAACAGTGACTAGTACACCAGTTATTGGTCTGTGTGAGAACCTCCTGTAGTATACTGACATGATTTTGGGTAGTCAATGATTGCACCTACTTTGCAGTTGTCTGCAAACTTGGTCAGCCACAACCCTTTAGTTTTGACCTGAACTTCTGAGAAGTGTCTACTAAACAGCAGGCAGCAGGGGGATCACCACTGACCCCTGTGGCACCCCACTGGTAACAGGTCTGCTGGGTGATGTGGAGTCACCCACTTTGATAGTGTGTGTCTGGTTTGTGAACCAGTTAGCAACCCATCTTATAGCAAAGGGGTTTACATACAGTTTGCTGTGTATCAGTAATGCCTGAATGTGGGATTGTGTCAAAAACTTTTGACATGTCGAGGTATGCTGTATGCACAGATTTGCCCTCATCAATGGCCTTGCTCACACTTTCAAAGAAATCCACCAGATTTAACAGGCAGGATCTGCCCTTCACGAAGCTGAATTGGGTAGGATCCACGGTTTGGAAGTCACCTATGTCTTTATTTATGAGGTCCATAATGATACATTCCATGGTCTTACAGATGAGGCAGGTCAAGCTTATGGGTCTATTATTCCCTGGGTCTGTTACTAGGCCACCTTTGTGGAGGGGAATAGAGGAACAAAGCCTGTGGTTAGGCTATGATTAAAAATGATACTTAGTGGTGATGCTAGTTCATATTTTTGCCTGTTCAGAAAACAGCCTGGGATGTCATGTGGTATCATAGAGGCTGTGCTCTTTGCCTTGGACAGGGCTTTGAGGACCTGCTGTTCAAATTTGTAAGGTGTGGGAGGACGTTGGGTAGGGTTTGTTGTAAATTAGGAAGGGATAAGACAGTTAAATTTTCACCAAACCTATCCTCTAGCAGGTGTGCTATCACTGTGGGATCAGTGTGTGTGATACCATTGGCCACCAGTTCAGCACAGTACTTGCTAGGTTTCTCCCAAAAGAGCTCTTGAAGGATTTGACAAGTTGTCTTATTTGCCTGTTAAGTCTGAGGAGGGTGCTTTGCTATTGTTGGGTCCTTGTCTTTTTTCTTGGACAGCAACATTTTGTGTTTGTTGTAGAGTTTGCTGATGCTGGAAGCCAACCATGACAGCTTCATTTTACTTGGGGATCTGGCTTTGATTCTGTCTGGCAGAGCTGAATTTATACACTTATGGAAGTGATTGTACAGGGCATTATTGTAAGCTTCGGCAGAATTACCACTTTCAGCTTGGGGTAGAACTTAGAATGCATTTATACCTTCACCTAGGAGGGTATACTTTGCCTTGGTGAAGTTTTTTAGTCTGATTTCACCTTTTGTGAGTTCTGGTGTTAGTGTCAGTTTGGAGGTGACAGATTCGTGGTCAGATTTAACTAATGAGGGTCCAAGAGTTGCAGCAGAGCACCTGTTTGACATATTGGTGAGGACCAGATCTAGAATGTTTGTTCCTCTTGTTGGGGTATGGACAATTTGCTCCAGGGCATTTCAATTCATAAAGTCAAGAAACTTTTGTGCTAGCGAGTTTGGGCTAGAGTAGGTTTCCCATTTGATGGTGGGATAATTGAAATCCCCCATAAACAATGCATTCTGTAAATTTGGATTGTCTTCACTTTGGTTAAGTAGGCTTCATGGGTGTCGTGACCCATGGAGGGAGAACTATAATTGTCTAGAACTTGAATGAGGAGTCTTGCACACCATAACCTGGACCTGGAGTAACTCCATGGCACTGTCAAGTCTAACTAGATGGGAGGTGAATTTATCCCTAATATAGATTGAAACACCACCTCCTTTGTTTTTACATGTTCATTTTGCAGTCTAAAGGTGTGGAAGGCATTATAGCTTTGCAGGGCTGGGATACTCTCTAAAGCATTAAACCAGGTTTCTGTGACTGCACAGATATCTAAATCTTCTACTGACAGAAATGCTACCAGGGAGTGCAGTTTTTGGTTTAAGCTCCTAGCATTTAACAGCATGAACCTTATTTTGTTCTGATTGGTTAATTTCATGTCGGTAATGTTGTTTTCGAAACCTTGCCTAAAAATGGCACTATGGGGGAGGCAAGAGCCTTTGCCAGCAGCTGAAAGCCTAGGGGTGCCAGGTGCAACCTGTCTCTGGCAAAGCAGTGAGGTTTGTTGACCATGGCTTTCGCAGACAGGAACTTGATCCCCTTGGAATGACACCAAAAACCAAGCCAATTATTGAAATCAATCATTTTTGTTTATACTGTAGCATAATTTTAGGTGAGGGTGGTATGCTGCTCAAACTAAGGACATACCTACCTCGGACACATACTCAGAGAGCTCGATCATGTCTCTCTTCATATAGTCCAGCGAGGTACGTCTCAGGTCATTCTCACCAATATGAATTATGATACAGTCATAATGGTACTTGCTGCTGAGACACGTGAGTGCATGCATGATTTGGTGAATCCTGGCATCGGACCAGTAGCTGACCGTGACTTTCTTCTTGTCCAAACTGGTGAGTGGGACACCTGTGTGTCTCACTATCGAGTTTCCACTGACAAGAAAATGTGGTTTTTGAGTGTTACGCCTTACAGGCTTGGTGGGTGAGACACTGATGTTGCTATTTGTCATGGGTGCTGTGGAGAGTGTTAGCTGTAGCAGATTTGTGTTTTGGAGGTCTCTGGTGTTTAGGTAAGTTTTTTTTAGAGAACCTCTGTGTATGCAGATTTACGAGTATTGGGACTAAGTGAATATGTAGTGGTGGATTAGTTGACCACCTTCTGTGTATTACTGTTCTGAGTGAGAGATAGCATGGATTCTAGATTCTTGGTGTAAATACATGTCTCGCACTTTGTACGAGATTGTGTTAGTAGTAGAAGGTTGTCTTTGTACATGAGGCATTTGCTACACTGCCTCAAGACACCAAAGTCAACAAGGTTGGCAGGAGAAACAAGGGTAGTCCAACTGTCCATAATGCTGGGTTGAAGACTGTTGTCACTAGGGGTGGTTTTTCAGAAATGATCAAGGAGAAACTCGACAAATGAATATGTCTGCATGGGTTTTAAGGGAAGATTTGTTGAATTTAACTGCCCAGCTTTGTGGCAGAATTGCGCAGTAGTGTGAGATGCTGTGCGATGCATAAACAAGCAGAAAGCTGGTCCAAGGCAGGGCCTAAATACCAGAAGCAAGACCTTGAAAAAAAACTCGAACAAAATTCAAAAGGACCAATGAGGATGCTTATTCCAAGCCACAGACTGGCCTCCCTTTACCAGTCAGGTCCCAAAAAACACAATTCTCTCACAAAAGTGCAGATAGGGCCCTTCCATTCCAAGATGGCCTGGTTTCAGCGGGAAATACTAGAGAATGTTTAACACAGCAGAAAAATAGCAGTGAGAGACTGAAAAAATGTTTTAAACATCAGAAAATCAGCCAGGAGGCTTTACAGAATGATTTAAACAGTTAACAGTTCAGTTAATTAAGCAGTGCTTGGCAGGAAAACCACAGCAGGCAGAACAAATAGCTTTAAACAGTGAAAAAAATACCAGTAAATAATTAAACAGTGGAAACAACAAAAAAGCTTTCTAAATAGTGAAAACAGCAATAAAATTTGATTTTACAGCTACAGTGTAGCAAGGCAATTGCAGTATAATAGTGCAGTCTAGTACACAGTAAATAAATGCATTATAAAAGTAGATGGCAGGCAATAAAATGTGCAGTGAATAGTATAAATAAGCAAAAAAACAGGCAACGTATGTTTTTTTCAAAGCTGATACGCCTCTAGTCATCAGGTGTGATGCCCACCACTGCTACCAATATGTGATGGGCACCACTATGTGCCGTCCCCATGCTGGGCCAGTAATCAAGGAGGCTGACTCCTCACCACTGACACTGGAATAGGACATGCACTTGGAATACAAATGGATACACTCAGTATTTCTAGATGCAGACCTGTCTGCATCAAGTACAGTTTCCCTTAAGAGCACAGAGGGAACACAATCAGCCCAGGGTCTAGATGCCTCTATATCTGCGTCTCTCTCCGGATCCCCAGTAAGACTTGCCACTGGTACAGCTATAGGGTTAGGTCCAAGTCAAGTCCTCCAGCACCCTCTCTGTAAATTCAGTGCTTCATGTCCCTGCCCCAAGTAGCTCACACACACATACCTGGGAAAGGCTGCCACAGCCCAAAGTATAAGGTAGTTATCACTGCCATCAGACACTTCACAATTAGGCCCTTAACAATGGATGTCCAATTATACTGTGCAATATTAATACTAATACAAATGGTAGTAGCTCACCAAGACAGCTAGGTCTTCTGGAGTGGCCCACACAGTGTCACCAAATAAAAATAAGTACTCTCAATGGTTAAGTACTATCTAGAAGGATCAGCTACAGTAAATATTTTAAATATATTTAATAATAAATAATAATTGTAACATAAAAATATTGAATATATATTCACAGTAAACCGCATTTAAATCACAGAAAATATTGAAAACAGCCTAGACGGACAGACTCATACAAATGAAAAAAAACAATCTCTAAGCTAAGCTTCACTATATTCTTGACTGAATCTAAGAAAATTTACTGTTCCCTAATAACTTGTTTGGGCAAGGCAAGGTGAAATACATGAGCTGTTTCTCTAGTCAGGGTCCCAAACAGAACATTTTATCCTCTGAGATTACTCCCTGTAAAATATAATAACCAAGATGACTTGCAGAATGACCTCATCTGGTCACCTGACTCTAGGTTCCCACAATATCCCTTTTGAAGTTTGAGACAGGATTTTAGCAGACTGCTACAATACACATTTAGTGCTTTTATGGCAGTGCCTAGGAGCCAGAAACATTTACATTTCCCTCCTTCTTTACAAAATATATATAATGGCTGCAACCAGATCTACCATCGCTGGTCCCATTCAGCACTGTGGGGTGACATTTAATTATCTAACAGCTCATTTACATTCCCCTTATTTTTCTTAAAATAAGCCAGCTGGTTAACCTTTGAAGTGCCACTGCCTTCTATTAAAACATATACATTTAATACAGATACTATAATACATGTACATTCCTCTTCATTTCAGCAGGGTGCACTGTTGATACATTTTAATACAATTAACACAAGCAAAGCTCGCAAACACATTTTCAGCATAAGCATTCATACAAATCAGCTTGATATACAAAAGACATATAATTATTATTAACAAAATTCAAGCTAGCTGTGCTGGCACAAGTCATACATCCACTAACCAAATCCTTCCTGACATAGATGGCAGTACCTCCTATCGTCACATCTCACCTCCCCCCCACACCGAAGACTCAAGCTAGTTTTTCAAGTGACCCTTGAGAAACATGGCTTGAGAGAAATAAGCTTATCTGGGAATATGTTACCCCATTCCCTGTCTTGAGATTCCATCTGCCTTTGCATTGCAGACCCCACTTCAGTGCTGCACTGTCATATCATATGCCTACAACTCTAAGCTCCACCATAGTAACTTCGGATTTTGCTGGCTGGCTCCCTGTAGCCATACATCCCCCTCAAGACTCCTCCTGCCATCTACTGCAAATACTCAGCACAAGGGTCTCCCAATCATGGTAAGGCTTCATCATGTTAACATGGTACAGTTTGTGCCCCTGCCTCCTGCCTAGCAGTTCTACCATGTAGTTAACATCACTTCCCTACCACCTTGAAGAGGCCCCCAAGCTGCTTGCAGTTTATTGTGGCTGATAGGAATGAGCACCATCACCTCCTGTCCCACTGCATACTCTGTGGCTCGAGCATTCCTGTCATACTGGATATTTTTCTGCTGGTAAGCTCTTGCCAGGTTCTCCTGGGCCAAGCCCATGAGCTCAAAGCCCTGTCCTGAGGTTTAGGACACATGCCACAACAGACTCCTTGTGAGATTCACACTCATTCTCACATTAATCACAAATCAAATCTAAAGGTCCCCTCAATCTATGCCCATACAGCAACTCAAAGGGTGAAAAAAAAACTGTCAATTCCTGGCATACCTCTCTGTAAGCAAACAACAGATGGGGCAAATATTTGTCCACTCTCTCTTAAACTGGTCTGCAAATGCCTGTAGCATGGTCTTTAGTGCAGAGTTTAATCTCTCCACAAGACCATTAGTCTGGGGGTTGTAGGCAGTGGTCATTAGGAAGGTCTGACATGAAATTGGCACCTCTGTCAGTCAGTATTTCTCTTTGGAAACCTACCATGCTGAAAATCTCTAGCAAAGCATTTGCCACCTTCTCTGCCTCAATGGAGGACAGAGATACTGCCTTAGGCTATCTATTAGCATAATCTACTACGACCAAGACATACTTCTTCCCTGTGGAACTTGGGGTACACAGAGGCCTACAGCATCCATAGCTACCCTCTGAAATGGCTCCTCTATCACAGGCAATGTCATCGAAGGAGCTTTGACCTTGTCTCCTGTCTTGCCTACTTTTTGGCACTGCTCACAGGTCCTGCAGTACCCTGTTACATCCTTCGAAATCCCAGGCCAGTAAATGTTCTGCATGATGCATATCTTGATATGCTTTATGGCCATGTGACCTGCAAAGGGAATGTCATGGGCTATGGTTATAATTGCCAGATAGTAGGCTCTGGGCACTACCAACTACTGCATTACTTCACCTTTTAACCCTCCCTCAGGGGTCCACTCTCTATACAGTAACCCTTTGTTCCAGTATACAGATTCCCCTTTTCCTTGAGAATCAGGTGCCTCTCTAGCTACTTCCCTCAAGCCTTGTAATGTAGGGTCTGAGGGCTGAGCCTGTCTTAACTCTCTCTTTGTAACCCTTCCCAGCTTCCCTTCCACAGGAAGTCTGGTCTGTTCTGACAGGGGTGCTTCACTGTCAGCCTGGGTACTACTACTTACCTCTGCCCTTGCAGTCACTCTGTCCAAGGGAACATCAGTACCCACCAGCAACTGTGGCTCACCTTCAGTCTCACTGCTACAGGGTAGCTCCCTCACTGAAGTAGCCACATCATCAGTCCTGGCTTCATGTGTGCAGTCTGTCTGGGTCCCCCCAGGCTACCAGACACTCATGCCTGTCTCCAAGCCTGACTGCATGTCACTGCATAGACACAAGGTACTGTATTATCAATCATTCCCTATCAAGACATCTGCAAGGATATCCTCAAACACACATACTTGCTTGCTTCCTTTTCCACACTCCTAGTCAGGTAAACCCTGGCCAAAGGCATTTGGAATGGGATCCTTCCTAAAGCTCTGACTGGAGTGGATTGCCCAAGCAAGTACTGCTCCTCTTTAACCACTGCAGGCTTCACAATGGTTATATCAGAGGCTGTGTCTCTCTTGGCAGTGGCCTGTTTCCCATCCACCAAGATTGGATATTAACTCTGCTGGTAGTTTAGTACCCCTGTTGTCTCCAGACAACTTACCACTGGCATTCTGTTATTCCCACTTGCTGATTCCCTCACCTTTTGTTCCCCACTTTGCCTCTGTGGACATCTATATGCTACATGGCCCCAATGGTTGCATTTCAAACATTTAACCCTTGATCCTGACCATGTACCTGAACTAGTGGCTTCCCCTGTTAGTAGAAAACTCTGTTGGGGTGGTTTAGACTGCCCACCATGGGCTCCCTTATATCCATGTGCAGCACTGGGCATCCCTTTCCTGTGCAGTGATGCCCTGCTTGCTAGATATAGGTCTTCTTTTTTCCCCAACTAATCTGCAGCGTTGCAATCCTTGTCTGCCAACCAGATTCTCATGTCCACAGGCAAAGTGCTAAGGGCTTGTTCCTCACCAAAAGGTCTGCCAGCTCTTAAGAAGTGGTAACCTGACACCCACTCACCCACCTATGAAAACAAGTGCTTAGTTCAGCAATATAATCACATACACTTTCATCTGCCTTGCATCTATGCTCACAAAACTTTTTTCTGTAAGCTTCAGGTGTTAACTTAAAGCATTGTAATAAAGAATTTTTAACTGTATTATAATTTAAGCAATCAGTATCAGACAATGTAGAAACTGCAGTTACAGCTTTACCACGGAGTAAGGAGGTGAGAAACTGTACCCAGACCCCTCAGTCAACATTATAGTGTTTGCATACTCTTTCAAATAGATAAATAAAACTATCAAAATTATCACCTTTTTTGTACTGAGATACTGAGGAAGAAGTTAACTGGCATTTATTGCTTCTGGGGTATGGTTACTCCCTTCCCCATTACCTCCATGACCCTGGTGAAGAGTCAGAATTTCCTTTTCATGTTGCCTCTGCCTTCCAAGCACTACAGTCTCTCTACTGGTTCCACTTCCAATCATTTGACTTCCAGTTCAAGTCTCTTTAACTCTACATGGATTTTAAAGTCTTCTGAGGCAAAGTTGAACTGTCCTGTTTCTGACAGCTGCAAATTCCCATCAGCAAGCTGGGTATCTTCCTGGTTGCTGCTCTGTGCTACAGCTGTGGTTATGGCTGCAATCATTTCCCCTTTAGTCAGGTTGGCATGCCCCAGTCCTTTGGCTTGGCACATCTCAGCCAAATGGTTCCTTGTCAGCTTGCCATAATCCTCTGCTGACATTCTTGCCTGCTCTCCCTGACTATCTACGTAAACAAAATGTAAATAAATAAAACTATTGTGATTTGAAACTCTGAAAAGTCTATTTTGTGACTGCTTGAGAGTACAAACACATTCTTTAGTGACCACTGCTTACAGGGTACAGGAGTTCGATATCCACACCACTGCTCAACAATATGTGAGCATGTGATGATCCCTCTACTAACCAAGAACCACAGAAAAGCCAAAAACTCTTGTACCAGCTCAGAAGACTCAAAGGTGAACCTCATCTCACTCAACAAAGTGTATACAAAAAGACGTTTATTAAAACAAAATCAGGAAGTCTAAGTTATAAATGGACAAAAGTGCTTAATTTTTTGTTTTAATAAACGTCTTTTTGAATACACTTTGTGGAGTGGCGTGAGATTCACCTTTGAGTCTTCTGAGCTGGTCTAAGAGTTTTTGGCATGATCCCTCCACTGCCAACCAATAAAATGTGATGCCCACCACTGCTACCAATATGTAATGGGTACCACTATGTGACATCCCCATGGTGGACTAGTATGCAAGGAGCCTGAATCCTCACCACTGACACTGAAGAGGGAAGTGCGCTTGGAATACACTCAGTATTTCCAGATGCAGACCTCTCTGCATCAAGTACAACTTCCCTTAAAAGCACACAGGGAACACAGTCAGCTTGGGGTCTGGATGCCTCTATATCTGTCTCCCTCCAGATTACCAAAAAGACTCTGCACTGGTACAGCTGTAGGGTTAGGTTCTCAGCTGAGTGTCCAAGTCCTCCAGCACCCTCTCTGTAAACCCAGTGCTTTGTGTCCCTGCCCCAAATAGATGACACAAACAAACTGAGAGATTTAATTTTCACACACACCCCTGGGAAAGGTTGGCACAGGTTTACCTGATGTACCCCCTTCTGCCCAGAGTATAAGGTGGTTATCACTGCTACCAGACACTTCACAATCAGCTACTCTATGGTCCTTAGCAAAGGGTGTCCAATTATACCGTGCAATATTAATATTAATACAAATGGCAGTAGTTCACTAAGAAGGGCTAGGCCTTCTGGAGTGGCCCACATAGTGTCACCAAATGAATATAAGTACTGTCTAAGGTTATGTACTATCTACAAGGATTAGCAACAGTAAAAGTTTTAAATATATTTAATAATAAGTAAAGGTACATGAAAATATTGAATATATATTCACAGTAAACAAAAGAGTTCAAATCATGCCAACAAACTGTTAAAAACTGAAGATTCAAAACAGCAAAAGTATTCAGAAGATAAAACACCACTCCTTTTCAATGATAAATTACTGAAGGTTTTTAATGTGAGCACTTTCGTCCACTTGCAATGAAGGTCTGATGAAGTTCCTTCATTGCAAGTGGACAAAAGCACTCACATTAAAAAACTTCAGTACTTTATCGTTGAAAAGGAGTGGTGTTTTATCTTATGAATACTTTTGCTGTTTTGAGAGTTCAAATAATAGAAAATATTAAAAACAGTCTGCTCAAGTATCAATTTCAAAGACAGTTTTTAAACAAATTCATAAAGATCTAGCTAAATTTATTTGGGAGCCAAAGAAAACTAGAATATCGTATGAGAAATTAATGCCCCGAAGAGTAGAGGAGGACTTGAGTTACCGAATGTTGAAGTATACTATTTAATTGTGAACGCCAACAGGTGTTTAAGAATTGCTAATTATGAGGTAACTAGTACAAAGTGGATACCAACTTGGGTAGTCTTGAATTACAAGCATATTCTAGATCGGAATATAAATCCTAAAGCTTTACCCTTTTTGGGTAAAAGTAGTTTGATAAAGTATGGGATTATGGACCACTTAAAAACATATGTGTTATCTTTGCAAAATCTATTCCAATCAGTAGACTTGGTGCAATATATGATGGTTTTTCAACCTTTCCATAGGAATCCCAATTGTAAACTAAATAATCAGTTGATTGATCTTAGTAAATTCCCATTAATAGTTAATTTGACTCTGATTGATGTTTTTAATAAATTTAAATTATCGGCTTCGCAAGCTAGACAGGAATTGAATCTTCCTAAGAGTTATATGGTTATCATGAGACAAATCAGAGAACTTGCTCTGAGTCATTTTGAAAACTTTAAACCGGTAGTCGGAATTGTGGATAAATACTCTGAATTGTGGCAGGCTCTCCAACAGGAGGTCAAATTTATAACAACAACAAATAAATTAATTAAAGATTTAAAATTCCAGGATAAAATTCTGTTGTCAGGGTATTGGGTAAACAAAATGACAGTAGCAGATAATCAGGTATTAAAAGCAATTGATTTAACAATAAAATCGGTCTCTTTTCAAAAGTTGATGTATACGCAGTTGATGATTTGGAATAATGCTTATTATACTCGTCTTAGGTTACATAAATTTAATCCTAGGAATTCTCCAACTTGTCCACATTGCACAAATCAAACGGCGGATCTTCTACATATGTTCTGGAGCTGCAAGTGTATATATATAAACTTTGGAACTCTCTTAGAACACAACTACAAAAGATGGGTTATCGAAGTTCAACGTTATCATGGGAATTTATGATTCTACATGTTCCTCCAAGAGAGCTCTCTAGATCACAAACTATAATATGTATGAATATTTTTTTGCTGATGAAGTTATATATAGCTACAAATCGGTTAGAACCAGATAAGACATCATGGGATAATTTTAAGCTTGTGGCTATAAAGCATATATTAGCACATAAATTACTCCTGAAGCAAAGTAACAAAAATATTAATAACCCGAAAATATGGGAAAAGGTTTTTAATATTATATTAGCATAATACTGTTATTAGGAATATATTAAAGTTTGGATGTATATGTGGAGGAAACAATGTTTTGAAAACATATATGATATGTATGGACGCAAAGTACTTCTACAAATGTTTTGGCTTTGTTTTTATTTCCCTGGTGTTTTCTTTGTTGGAATAATGACGATTTTTATATGGAAGCATTTCGTGTAGATATTGTATATAGTTTTGATAGTAATAGTAGTGAATTATGTGTGTGATTTTATTCTATTTGGAAAATATATTTCAATAAAAATTTATTATGGAAAAAAAAAAGAAAATATTAAAAACAACATTGATGAATTGACTTATACAAATAAAGAAAAACAATCCCTAAACTAAGCTTCACTATATGCTTAACTGAAACTAAGAAAATTTATTGTTCCCTTATAACTTACTTGGTCAAGGCAAGATGAAATATGTGAGCAGTCTTTCCAGTCAGGCTCCCAAACAGAATACTGTATATTCTGAGATTACTCCCTGCAAAATATAATATCCAAGATGACTTGCAGAATGACCTCATCTGATCACCTGACTCTAGGTTCCCACAATATCTCCTTCTGATGTTTGAGACAGGATTTTAGGAGATGCTACAATACACATTTACAGCTTTTATGGCAGTGCCTAGGAGCCAGAAACATTTACAACACTTCCCCTTGTCTTTAAAAAAGCTGACAGATAATGGCTGCTCCCAGATCTACTGTCTCTGGTCCCACTGGCAGTATGGGGTGCCGTTTAATGATTTAACAGCTCATTGCTTTTCCCTTATTTTTTCTTAAGATAAGCCAGGTGGTTAACCTTTGCTGTGCCAGTGTCTTCTATTAAAACATATACATTTAATTCAGACACCATAATACATGTACATTTCTCTTCATTTCAGCAGGGTGCACTGTTGATACATTTTAACACAATTAAAACAAGCACAGCTCACAAACACATTTTCAGCACAAGCATCTGTACAAATCAGCTTGATAAACAAATGACATAATTATTTACAAAATTCCAGCTAGCTGTGCTGGCACAAGTCATATATCCACTGCCCTGTGTCTCGCTAGCATGGCTGGCAGTACCTCCTATCATCACATCTGGTATCTGAGCTCAGAGTTGTGGCTGGTAGCCTACCTCAGTTCAGCTCGGTACAAACAAGCATAAACCTGCTCAGATGCAGGGCCTAAATACCAGAAGCTAAAACATGAAAAAAAATCTAACAAAATTAAAGAGGACTAATGATGATGTGTATTCCAAGCCCTAGACCAGCCTCCCTTTACCAGTCAGGTCCCAATCAACACAATTCTCTCACAAAAGTGCAGATAGCCCTCTTCCCATCCAAGATGGCCTAGGAAACATGCTCACAACAAACAACCCACTGCAAACAGTTCCAGGAGCACCAGGCCTGGATCTGGACTTTGCTGTAGCTACTAGCTACCTTAGTTTCAGTGGGAAACACTAGAAAATGTTCAACACAGAAGAAAAATAGCAGTTTGACACTGAAAAAAAAACATATAAAACAATAGAAAATCAGAAGGAGGCTCTAAAGAATGATTGAAACAGTTAACAGGTTAGTTAATTAAGTAGTGCTTGGCGGGAAAACCAGAGCAGGAAGAACAGATAACTTTAAACAGTGAAAAAATAACAGTAAATACTTAAACAGTGGAAACAACAAAAAAGCATGCTAAACAGTTACAACAGCAATAAAATTCGATTTAACAGGCACAGTGTAGCAGGCAATTGTAATATAACAGTATAGTTTAGTACACAGTAAAACTGTAGGCAGCAGGCAGTAGAAAAGTACAGTGAATAGTACAAATAAGCAAAAAAACAGGCAACTTATGTTTTTTTTTTTGAAAGCTCATAAGCCTTTAGTCATTAGGTATCTCAGCTCAGAGTTGTGGCTGGTAGCCTACCTCAGTTCAGCTGGGTACAAACAGAAACCTGCTCAGATGCAGGGTCTAAATACCAGTAGCAAAAACTTAAAAAAAAAAAAAAAAAAAAAAACTCTAACAAAATTCAAAAGGACCAATGAGGATGCTTATTCCAAGCCCTAGACCAGTTTCTCTTTACCAGTCAGGTTCCAATCAACACAATTCTCTCACGAAAGTGCAGATAGACCCCTTCCAATCCAAGATGGTTTGAAAACATGCCAAATACAGTGGAACAATGACTTCCTTGGACCCAGATGCCAAACCTTTTTTATAAGTTGTGCAACACAGAATGATTTCCTCACTGCTGTAGACATGTGATGGTCAAAAGCTAGATTACTGTCTGTTTGTGTCCTCAAGTCCATGACTACTGAGTTAACTCTAAAGGGTGTGTTGTCAATATGATAGTTATCAGGGGTGGATGACTTCCCAAGGATATTATTATGAAAGTTTCCATAGCTTGTAAATACCAGGCTAGCTGCCCTTTGGGGCCATTTTAAGTCTAAGTCCAAATCAAAGATCCAGTGACTATCACAGCAATGATAAAATATTCAAAAGTGTGCTTGTGCCAATAGCTACGCCAACCTGTTATTACTCACTGGGAACATAACTGCGTGCTAAGAAATAATGCCTTCTTCCTGCATATCATCTACTATAAATGTTCTGTGGATGATATTTTTTTGCTATTGAGGAGTACATATGATTTGCTTTATCAATTTGATTATTTACACAATACTACTTATTTTTTTAAGTTTAGCGTTATTTCCACTGTGTCTATAGATTTTCCTGACATAACTGTGAGTAGGGATACTCTGGGCAGTTTTAAGACAGAAATGTACAGGAAATCTTGCAAAAAGAATTATTTTTTTTACATAAAAACAGTATACACCCTAGACATGTTCCTTGAAATGTCCTTAGGAGGCAATTTCTTAGAGTGATGTGTCTCCATACTGATGACAAGTCGCTAGACCATGTGTTTTCTGAACTTAAGAAGGACTTCCTACAAAAAAGAATATTCTGCACAACAGATTGATGCCTGTATATCTAAAGTGAGATCTGAACAGTTGGATAAGGTTAGCCTTTATTTCTCCAATTCACCATAGTCTATTTGTAGAAATGATTCTGAGTTACAAAAGAGTAGAGATCTAAGGTATCTTTTTACTTATTCAAGTGACATTAATTTAGTATGTGATATTATGAGGAAAAACAGGGGGATATTACTTAGTAACCCTGAACTTAAAGAAGTGGTTGGTGAAGCACCAAAGTTTTGTTTTCATAATAACCTTTCTTTGAAAAGACAGTTATGCTACAAGTATCATAGTCCAGGGACTCATTTTTCCTTTTCTTGTCGCATATTTATTCTAGTAGTTCTTTTGAGCATCCTGCTTTACATCATCATATTGAATGTTCTTTTTATGCTGATTGTAGGACTAAGGATTTGGTGTATTATGCTTTTCATGAAACTTGTTATTTTGTTTTCTATAGGAAAAACTAATAAATGTTTCAAGGATAGGATCCTTGAACATCTTAGTGACATTAAGAACAATAAGTTAAATAATGTTTTAACTGCACGTTAATGAATTTGGTCAGCAGCAAAAATTTAGATTTTTTGCTCCTGAGTTATTCATTTAGATATAAGGGTTGCCGATGTTAAGAATAAAACTGAGGTGGATTTTACAACTGCCGTCCTATAAGGCACTAGGGTTGAACAGTGTGGTGGTCTCTCTGAAACCTGCACTTAAAGCATGGCCAATCCCCCACTACACTTTAAATGATAAGTTGCTCTATATGTCTATTTTATATATATATATATATATATATATATATATATATATATATATATATATATATATAAATATACATATATATATATATATATATATATATATATATATATGTGTGTGTGTGTATGTATGTATGTATGTATATATGGGTTCACTATAGAATCTCGAAATACTGAAATCCCGAATTTCAGTATTTCGAAATTCTACAGCTGAAAGCTTTAAATCGCGAAACCCCAGAAGCGCGAAATTCAAAATCCCGAAGTTCGGAGATCTTGAAATAGCACTTCTGGTGTTACGGTGTGTGAATGGATAGGTGTAAGTTCAGGTAAGTATGTATGTGTAAGTGTGTTGGTTAGGGGCTTTAGTCTATGTTATTGTGTGTTGTGGCTGTGATGTGTGTGTGCAAGGGGCTATGAAATGTGTGGGTGTGAGCTACCTTTGTGTGTGTGATTGTGCAATCTAGTATATATAAGTGGGGGGTGTGGGGGTGCAGCCCCCCATGCTTGTCCATAATGTAGGATTGTATGTTTGATTGTGGGGGGACATTGTGTGTATGTGTATGTGTGTGGTGTATTTGTAGTGTAGGTTTGCGATTTAAAATTTTGTGGTTCTAGGGTTTCAGGATAGCTTTCAGCTATAGAATTTCAAAATACTGAAATTCGGGATTTCAGTACTTCGAGATTCCATAGTGAACCCATATATATATATATATATATATATATATATATATATATATATATATATATATATATATATATATATATATATATATTGCATTTGTCATAGGTTGATTTTTATGTTTTGAGTTTGGGTATACATTTTTTTATACTTTTTTTATCCTACATTTGCATGATTTGGAAGTATGTAGATTGTTGTCTTTTTAAATATGTTTTATGGAGCACCTCTCCAAAATGTCAATCTTAAGTCATCTTTAATCCTGACTGGCCAACAGCTGTTTGCCTTTTAGTTGCTAGATATCCCCATTTTCTGTAGCGGTCTCGCTATATGGCTTCACAGATGTATTTACTGATTTTTAAGTTGCATTATTTGTTTCATGCTGAATTTATAAACATAACATATACATTCTTTGATGAAGCTTTATGTATTGTTCATGAAACTATGATGGATATTATGCCATTGTGATTACAGACCTTTACACCTGTAAGTAGAACTTTATATTCAAGGCTTACGTATGTTTGGAAATTAAGGCAACTTTTGTTTATACTGTTGAATGCTGCCATTCATTAATTATGACATTTTAGAGAATGTGATAATTACTGATGCTTTTTAAAGGGTTTAGGGATTTTTTGTATTTAGGTCTGAAGAAGCAGTTTGTTACTATGAAAGTGCTAACCTTTGTTCATTAAAGATCATGCACCATTTTAATTTAGCTGTAGTTGAGTGATTTTTTTTTTGAATACTTTTGAATATTTTTTCATTACTGTGGTAGTCGCTGGATCTTTGATTTGGATTTACAGTTGGTTTGTTCTCAGCGACTTTTACCTGATACTGTTACCTTTATTTTCTTAGCCATTTTAAGTTTATCCAGATTCTCTCAGAGGGGAAAATCAAACCCTGCATCACATGCTTATGAAATAAGCACCTTAACCATTACACCAACCCCCTTATCCTTCAACACCAACCCTCATATCTTTCTACTTCTTGGTTCCATTCATCCTTCTTCCAAGAGACTCCTAGAAGGACTTCCAGGCCACCTTCCAGCTCATAGCTTGTCAGGTCATCTAAGAGGGAAAAACACAGGTGATGTGGACAGGATGATGAGGAAGTTTCTCCAGGCCCAGATTCAGTTGGCAGTTTAGACCTGGGAGCTTGGCACTGGTCCCTACCCACTTGCTGACTCCTACTCTGATCCAATTTTTAATTTTGGAGCCATTGGACCTAAGAATACTGAGTCTGTCTACATCGGATATGAAGGCTTGGCTTTCTTCAACTCCAACATCTCTTACCCAGTCGGCTCTGACCATGACCGAGCCAGAGGAATCTCACAGCCAAAGGACTGGCCCTAGATACAGGGGACAGGGTTGACTCCAATGCCCTCAGAGCCATCTCTTACTGTCGGACCCTCAATGCTGGACAGCTTGGCTTTGACTTCTGCCTCAAGGCAGAGTCATGGTTATACTCTGAGTAGTCCTGGGCAGTTATCTTTGGCTCCTGCCATGGTGACTCTTGCTTCTCCTATGTGTTCGGCCTTCGAGGTATTAGAGAGAGCTTTCTCCTCCTCTGTGGATAAGATATGCTTGCCTCCTCAGGTACATCCTTTAAGAACTGTCTGCTGGGATTTTGGAGCTTATACATCCTATAACAGCTGGCACATACAAGTCTTGAGACAATCCTCTCTGGAACACCCCACTGGAGAGCCCACAGAGAATTATACTTGCAAGAGGAGAGATCACCTCTTCAGGATGCCTCCTTCAGTGAAATACTCAAGCTTGAGCTTTTAAGGCAGAAAGGTGGTTGGTCTTCAAGAGGAATCATTGTTTCTTGAGGCTTTCGGAGCCAGATCAGCTATGTCTTGGGTAGTCCTCCTGGCATACAAGATAGTGGGCCTCATCTCTCACTGTGCATGGAAAGATCTGGATGCCCAGTAGCCACTCGCTAAAGGACTTAAGAAATACTTGGTTGCATGTAAGGATTGGGCCTACTGGAGCAAGGGTCCCCAGTAGACACTATGGTGGTAGTAGCGGCCATTAAGAAAGAACTTGCACAACAAAGTTCTACTGTCCTTTCCCCCAACAGAGAGTCATGGTCATTGGACACATTTGGAAAGTGAGTTTAAGTGTCAGCAACTTTAGCCCTTGGGTCATTTAACTGTTTGGCATCTGTCACAAGATTTCAGAGGGACTTGATCAAAGAGTTTTCTAATGCCCTCCCTGGGTCCATATCTGAGGAGGACAAGAAGACTGTTTCTAAGCAACTGACCACCCTACAGTCCCAAATGAATGTCTCTATGATGCTCATTTCCCACACCTCAGAAGGTGCTTTGAGAGCTGCAAGTCTAAGAATAACCATGAGGTAGAGCATTTCAAGTCATCGTTCATCAGTGCTCACTTTGATGGAGCCATCTTATTTGGTGCCAAGGTTAAAGAACCCCTGTCTAGGAGTAAACAAGACAGGAAGACTATCTGCCACGGGGTCCATTTTTCTATACCTCAAAGAACCTTTTCCTGGAATCAGAGAGGTGGCAGGAAAATGTGGTTCCAGAAGTAGCAAGGCTCTTCCCAGGACTTCTATGGAGACAGATCCCCTGTGTCAGAGGGAGGAACTCTAATAATAGCTGACACCTTCTTGGCAGAGGGAGCCCATAAAATCAGGGTTTCAGTGGTCCTTTTTCTGAGAAACCCTATCAGAGCTCCTGAAATGTTGCTCAACCACTGCACGCTGGAGAAAGTCAAGGGGGCGCTTATCCTTGCATCCAAAAACCTGGACAACCATCACTAAAGATTCTTGGGGTGCAAAGGATTATATCCTGAGGTTATTACATACCCTTTTTCCTACAGCCTCCCAATCATTCTACAAAACTTCCAGATATTCCACCTAGTCAGAGAAAAGCAGCAGCCATAGAAATACAAATACTGCTGGAAAAAAAAGAATTATCCAGATGGCCCTCTAGACAAAAAGGATTCAGAACTTATTCAAGATTCTTTTTGGTGCTAAAGAAAACCAGGGACCTCAGACCCAGCCTGGATCTCAGCAACTTAAACCAGTATGTCAAATGCTCCAAGTGCTGAATGGTCACAATTCAATCCATTTTGCCAGTTCTGGACAAGGACAATTGGATGTGCTTGTTAGAACTCCAGGATGCATACTATCACATCAAAACAGACAACATTCCAGGAGATTTCTTCACTTCTGGCCAGTCATTATCAATTCAGAGCTCTAACCTTTGGTCTCACCACAGGCCCCAGTGTGTTCACCAAGTGCATGGCAGTGGTTGCAACTCACCCGAGACTGCAAGGATACTGGGTGTTTCCATATCTCGATGACCAACTCATCTCTGCTCTCACCAAGCATCTTCTTGCCCCAATTATGTCTGCAACTGGGCATTCCATTGAGCTACGCCAAGTCTCAGCTTTCCCCTACTCAAGTACTGGAGTTCACTGGTACATGTCTGAACATGGCTACACAAACTGCAAGTCTTCCTCAATCAAGAATAAATACATTACAGGGTCAAGCATCCCAATTATCCTTCGCAACCAGCCAGGTTGATTTTGCAACTTCTAGGATCTGTAGCAGCTTCCATAACTTTTATTCCACTAGCAAGATATTACGTGAGATTACTTCAATGGATGCTGGCAGTGCAGTGGTCTATCAGACGACATCCTCTCTCTCTTTTTCTCAAACTTTCTATCTTCTCCAATATGTATTACAAGTATTTTGCAAAGAACATGAAACCTGGTGGATCCAGTCACAGTGATCATGGATGCCTCCCCAACTAGGGTGAGTGGGAGGGGCATTACTTGGAAAGGACAGTCCAAGGCATTTGCTCTTATGGGGAGGCCAATCTTCACATTAATGTCCTGGAAATGACAGCAATCTCACTAACACTGCAGGCTTTTCAAGGTGCTCTCCCTCTGGGGATGATTGCCATTCAGACAGACTATATGTCAGTTGTCTTTTGCATCAACAAATGGGAGGCACCAAGTCCTACTCCTTTTGTCGAAAAGTATCAAGAGTTTGGCAGTAGGCAATTTCTTCTGGCTGCTTTCTTCTAGTAACACATATCCCAGGGAAGTCCAAAGTTCTAGCAGACAAATTGAGCAGGTCCATATTACTACCTCACGAGTGGTCTCTCAATCCTGTAGTGGCAGAATTGAGCTTTCATCAAAGGGGCCAACCATGTTGCAACCTCTTTGCTTCCCCTCTCAACTCCAAGTGCAGCAGGTACTTCACTCTGATCCCCCAAGAAGGAGAGTCACCAAGAAACTCTCTAGTTCCATGATTGGCGTCTGGGACTCCTAATACACATTTTCTCCTGTTCCAATGATTTTAAAATTCCTACAGAAAACATCATACTAGAAGTGCATAGTGATCTTCATTGCTCCTTTCCCATTTCTGTAGCCCTCATTTTGTACACCCCCCCCTTGGGTGTTAGAGCTAATCCAGGATCTTCTGTCTCACCCTTCAGGAATAACATCCAAACATTCAGACCCTCAAACTGACCACATGGTTTCTCCACTTCCAATGATGTCTAGACAGTCCAGGTTTGCATCCCCAGTCAGACTCATCCTTACATCTTCTCAAAAGGATTCTACGAGAAAGGTGTATAAGAGTAAATGGAAAAGATTCTCCCATTGGGCTGTCCAGAGACAACTACATCCTTTTTCAGCATCCATCTCAGCTATTCTAGACTTTCTTTCTTTCATATTAATAGTGGTGCTAGTTATTTAACCATAACAATTCAACTTGCAGCTATCCCCATTTTTCATGTAGGACATAACCAATCTTATTTGACCTCGTCTAGAGTGTGTATAGCCTTTCTTAAATGTACTTTCTTTCTCCAACTTGCCATTAAGGACTATACAAATCCACCTTGGGATCTAAATATTTTCTTACAAAACCATGATTCAATCCCCATTCGAAAAAACTGCCAAGACAGATTTGACATTTTCTGTCTTGGAAAACAATTTTTCTAGTCACAATCACATCAGCCAGATGAGTATCAGAACTCCAGGCCCTCTCATCTAAGCCACCATATCTAATTTTTCCCAAGTTTTTTTCTCTGCACAAATCCTTCCTTTATACCTAAAGTGGCCTCAGAAACAGCCATGAATCAATCAGTCAGTCTTCCTGTTTTCTTTCCAAATGTTTCGAGTAAAGAAGAGTATAAGCTGCACCTTTTAGATGTGCATAGGCAACTTTGGGGCTATATCCACAGAATAAAAGCTTTCAGAAAATCAGACCAACTGTTTATTTCCTTCTACAAAGCCAAACTAGGTAAATCTGTTTTAAAAGGGACTTTAGCCAAGTGGCTCACCTACTGCATTTCCTTTGTATACATAAAAAATAGATTGATACTTTTTAGACCTAAGGCTCATTCCACCAGATCTGTAACCACATCCTCTGTCTTCTGGTGTGGAGCTTTTATAGATGACATCTGTGGAGCTGCCACTGGGTCTAACACTCATTCCTTCATGGTGCACTACAAATTGAACTTCTTATATAGGAATAGAGCAGCTTTTGGCTCAGCTGTGCTCTGGTATATCCTTCCTTGAGGACCACCCTGGGTTTTTCTCTAGCTGGGTACTCTGCCCCATCAGTTGAGTAATGGATGAAAAAGACAACATCAGATATAAAAGTTATGTACTGACCATGACTATGCATCTGTGTTGTCTGATTTTGTCCTTCCTCAACCTCCTGCCCTCCAGCCCCCTTCCTATTTCACAATTTCTTTCTAATTCCCAAGTCTCCTAGTTTGACCTGAAAAATAATGATTTGCTGGACTGACTGATGAGCTCCAAATCGTTTCTCATTGTTTTCCCTGCTTTATGTAGTTATTCTGTAGGGTGTTACTTTCTATTTTATTTCTATATGTACGCATACTGTAGAGTAAAGGGAGGGCAAACTCAATCTGAAGTAACTTACTTATTCATCCATTAACTTCCTGTTCTCGCATTATATCTGCCTGGCCATTCTCTGCTATCTAGAGTTGCAAAGAATCTAAACAACACAATCTTATTTCCTTATTTTCCATACTGGTAGTAAAATGGAAAATAAAGCACTGTCTTTCAGATTAACCTTCAGGACTTAGCAACAAGTAATATCTTACTTATTTATTTACTTATTTATTTTATTTTGTTTGTTGACCAGGAACATAAATGCTCCAGATACCATGTTTGCCACAATACAGGCTAATTTCTTATATATGTGCATATTAATGTTTGGAGTTGAAAAAACAGTCATATAAAATAATAATTACAAAATAAAATCTAAGCATAGCTTAATTAAGTAATATATCCTGGGGACTCCCAGAGCAATCAAGAGATCCAACAGATGGCACTGGATCTCACTGGAAATGCTGGTCAAGCTCTTGGTTACAGAGACTTTGTCATGATCATGCTGACGTGTATCTCTACCATGTACAAAAGAGTGTATTATACTGGCAGTAGAACTGAAGATGTGTATCAACCCTGTTTACTGGACTCTCTTAGCACTTACATGGAACTCTGCTTTTCTGGAATTTCATCACCCATAATGGATTTCCCACCCCCACCACCTCCATCACCTGCAGATGGGTGGTTTTCTCCCCTTTGAGTTTGCATGAAGACCACATTGGGAATGGTAGAATGTTGCCGAGAGCCAGAGTTCATAATGTAGAATCCTCTTGACATTGGTTGATTAAGTAAAACACTATTTGTAATGCAGAAAATAAAATGTAAATTTATTTTGAAAAAAAAAGGGGTGGGAGGATAGCAGAATGGTTAAGGTGTTTACCTTGCAGACACAAGGTGCAGGGTTTGATTCTCACATGGGGTAACTGGCTAGGCTTAAAAAAATGGCCCACAAGGGCAGTTAGCCTAGTACTAATCTATGAACCTATATCATTACAATGTAATTATAAACAAAAGAAGGTGCTTTATGTATATACTTAACTATAAGGAGAAAAATGGATAGGATCAAAATAATGTAGATATAAATTAAGAATAACAACTTTGGAAGAACAATAAGAGCATACAGGGTGCTCATTAGCATCATAAAATGCATAATAGTTAAGTCAGTCAAAAGCTTTTACATTGGATGGAATTAGAAAGATAGGCTAGGTAAGTGCTTTTGAGGAATGGCAGATTGTTAAAGCATCTGCTAGGCTAATAAATTGGCACACTTTATAAAAGGCTGTTCATAAAAAGGCTGTGTTTTCTGGGTTGTGCAGTAAGACTAGGAGTAGTTTACACTTCTTCAGATGTTGATCATTTTTATTCCTACAAGTTACTTTGAATGGTTTTAAAACTTTCCTAGTAAAGAGTTTAATTTTCTTATGAGACACTTCCAAGATGGCAGCACATTGAGTAACAGCTTAACTTTAGCTCTCCCAGTGTGAAAAAAGAAATTCAGAGCAGAGAGCCAGTAAACTCATAATGTTGAGTAAATGTAAGTAAGTGACTAGTAAGTGCACTGTCTTGATGCCAGCACAATAGAAATTCAGAAAACCTGAAAGAACGTCAATCACAAAAGATAACGAAAAACACTGACTGGGAAGAATTCTGCAGCTGTTCAGCAAAAAGCAGTGCAAGCTCCAGCTTTGGTACAAGACATGACTTCCAGTAACCTAGAGGAAAAATAAGTCAAATGTACTCAGAGCAGATTGAAATAAACAAACACTGATGGAGTATATCTACTCAAATAACAAAAGACTGGAAAAATGGAAGAAGCTTTAAACAAATATTCAGATGTGATAAAACTGCAAAAATGATCAGAAGTCTAAAGGAAGAAAAGGCTGTCTGAATATGAGACTGATGAAGAAGTTTCAAAAAATAATAGAATTAGAGGGCAGAACACGGCGGGGGGGATCCTGAGATTTTCTGCTGTACCAGAGAAGCTGGAAGAAACAGACAAAGTGGATGGTGCAGTGGTGCAGCGATAGCATTGTCACCTCACAGCAAGAAGTTCTCTGGTTTGATTCTCAGCTGGGGTGCCTTCTGTGTGGAGTCTGCATGTTCTCCCTGTGTTCGTATGGGTTTCCTCTGGGTACTCCAGTTTCCTATAAAACGAATAAGATAAGAAAACTCACTTTATTTAAAACATAAAACAAAGCTTTCGGGAATAACCCTTCCTCAGTGTTTAATACATTTTAAGATGAGAACATTTTCTTTATATAACAAGGACAGACAAAAACCACATGACACAGCCAGCCTATAGAACAATATATGAAATAAGAATCAATTAAACTGTTAAAGCTATACACTATACTTGAAAACCATAAAACATCTATTTAACTGATATTAAAAATGTCATAGAATGCAGTGCAAATGCAATTCATGGAAAAAACAACATACATCTTATACATATAAATAATATAGATGTTAAAATAATTAGTGATATTGCTTCTGCTTAAATTCCAACATTGTGTTATGTTTTTCCTACTCATCCATTCACCATCGCAGACACACAAGAATTTTCATAAATTGTCCTAACTATATTTATTCTTTCTCCTACCTTGCAGTCTTTTAAAATGTTCAACATTTCCCCATGATCAATACCATCGAATGCCTTATCCACATCACATCACATACTGTTACTCTTCCTTCTTCTTCTCTCTTATCTATACACTTGACCACTTCTTTACCCATCATTAACATTTCATTTACCCTTTGACCTTTAACTCCATACACCCCTTCATCCAATTCTTCTTTCATGGCAACCATCATTCTTTTCTGAATAATCTTCATAAATAGTTTTTAGTCAGTATTTCCCAACATAATTGGTCTCCATTTTTTATTTCTTCCATTCCCCTCTTTTTCCTTATAAAGTTTTTAACCCCTTTACACATCTTTTCTTCTTTTATACCTTCCTCTGTCCATTCGTTCAATATTTCCTTTTCATTATCTGACATGTCTTTACAGAAACTATACCCTAATCCATCTAGCCCTGGTGTGGATTCTTCTTTGCCTTCCTTTATAGCATCCTCTTTTTTTTCTCTCAATAATTTTTTTAATTTCTTCCACTACCTCCTTTTAAATCTCCTTTACCTTCCATACACCATATGTCACATTTATTCTAGTGCAAATTCTATACAGATCTTTCGGCTATATCCATAATTTCCTCATTTATATTTTAAGTGCCCTTTTTTCATCTTTCATTACATTCATTTATCTCTCATTACATATCAATTTCTTACCTAAAAACTTGGATTTTTTTTCTTTTCTCCCTTTTAAAATAACACTTTTGTCTAAATATCATTCTAATTATATTTCATTTACAGATGAAATGAAAGAAATAAAAGATGGAATTAGAGAAACAAGGTTTTTAGATCATATTGAAGTGCCTTATCCACCATCAACTATATATATTATATTATATATATATTACAACCATACACATTTTCCCTTCTTTTATTATATTTTCATTTGCTCTTAATTGCCAATACAATATGATCTGAAAACCTTGTTTCTCTAATACCATCTTTTATTTCTTTCATTTCATCTGTAAAACTTTTATTTCCCTCCAGCTCATACCCTTCCACTTTCCCCCATCTTTTGCCTCCTAATCTAGATACTTCTTCTTTTGCTTTCCTCTTAGTAATAGGATAAAATTTAAGGACTTTACTCTTTCTGCCCATACCCTTTTTGTTTCTAATATACTTACTTATTTAGACTTAGTTTAACTTTTAGCATAATGTCTATAGTCAACACTTTTATAACTATATTTCATTTTTTTCCCTTTTGCCAATGTTACCATTGTACAATTAGTTTATATGGCTATGTTATACATTTTTTTTTTTAACATTGTTATTGTTTTTGCTTGGAGATTTTCTCCCCGGGCCTCTACTGAAAATGGACATATATCCAGCTAGACTAGCCCGGTCAACAAATGTAAAATAAAATAAATAATAAAATAAAATAATTTTCCTTATTATATGCATATAACTTTTCTTCTTCAAGACTTGTCCCTGCTGCTTTCTCTACCATTATTTCACACATTTCTTTTTACCTTTCATATATCACCTTCTCTTTCTCCCATTGCTCCCTCTCTCTCATTTTAAGTATATTTTTAAGCAGTTCTTTGTACACTATCCATTAATTTGTCAAACTGCCATAAAATGGCTTCATTGTCATATGATCTTCCCACAGTTGTCCACTTTCTTTATTTAACACACCAATTCTGCAATTTTTCCTGCCATTCTTTTAACATTTCCCTTCTTTTATTATATTTTCATTTGCTCTTAATTGCCAATACAATATGATCTGAAAACCTTGTTTCTCTAATTCCATCTTTTATTTCTTTCATTTCATCTGCAAATGAAGTATAATCAATCTCTGTTTTAAGTATATCCTTTTCCTTTACCTGTTCTTAAACCACCATTATTTACTCTCTCAGAACGTTGATATATTGTGCTATTTCCCTTTCACCTTTTTAAATTACAATGAAAGTCTACCACCACCATAACAGATATATTTGCTATCACATAACTTTGAATTTCCTCAAAACATGTTTTCTTTCAGTCACATCTGTGTACACATACACTACTATTCTAAACACCTTCTGCCCCTTTCTTACATCACACACTAAAACTCTTCCCTGCTACCACAACCATTACATCTAATATTTTAATCTCTTCATTTTTATTAATACTATATTACCTGAACATTAATCACTCCATATAGTCCACACCACTTTTCTTTATCACATCATCTCAAATTCTGCCCTTTTCATTTTATCTGTACATCTTATGTCAAGTAAACACATTACAGCTACATCTATTTTGTTCACACCATTCAAACACCATTATTCTTATAGCATCACTTTTCATGCTGCTCACATTCAGTGATGCTATACTTATATGCCCATCTTTTGGCCTCTTTTTCCCCTCTTCTCACCCTTCCCTCAGTAGAACCTGCTTCCTTTTTTTCTCAGTTCTCATATCTCCCTATTCTTTTTCCTCTGTTTCTAATTTCCTCAAACCTGTTTCCATATCTCTATGTGCTTCTTTTTCATGTATTACTTTGTGGACTTCATCTAGTGCATCTTTTTCTGTATTTTTTATCTTGCATTTCCTCACCATCACCCCATCCCCCATTCTTTTATCATTCACTTCCACCCATTCTTGCATAAAAATGTCTTCTTTCATAATCATTTTCCTCACTTTGTCTTCCTTAATTTGTGGATAGTCAAACCAAAAATGTTCCTTACTTCCACATTTCCTAAATAAGGGTTACATTTTATTTTTCTAGAATGTCCAAACTCCCTATACTGCCCGCACCTTATTTCTGTACAACCGTGGATTAAATGTGAGTCATCTCCACAGATAAAATCATGCGTTGGTCTGCCCCCAGTACTTAACACTTCCCTTTTTATATTTATTACTATCATATCAGGCACATGCTGTAGCTTATTTTCTGTTTTTAAAGTTACATAAAGTTCCTATATCCCAGCCTATACTTTCCTGTCATCCTCAACTTGTACATCCTGACATAATCTTAGAAAAAACATTTTTAATTTATTTTTTCTGTCTCAATTGTTCTAAATTGCAACAACAGTTTTCCTTTTAACTGTACATTTAAATTTTGATAAATATAGTCCTGCCAAAGAGATATGTTTCCTTTCAAATTCATTAACATTTTTTTCTGCTAATACAAATGTCTCAAAAATTATTTCACAAAAAGTTTTGGTTCCTATATGTATTATTGCCCTAATGTCTGACAAACTGAATCCAAAGGGGAAAACATCATTGTTTAAAACACAGCATCTGTTTCTTTGCTGTTCAAGCTTTGTTTTCACCTGCAGAACTGGCCTTTTCCTCCAGCTCTCAACAGTTGCAGTCTGTCTCCTCTGCACCTGCACATCCTTTTCTTTCTGCAGTCTTTCACTGGAACCTGCTACTGTTGCTGACGTTTGTACTCTGGAAACACTGCTGTCAGACTTTATGTTAACTGCTCTCTGTTCCATCTCCCTAAAGCCCAACACAGAGCATGCCCCTAAATTCAGTTACTGCACTGGCCAGACAAGCCATCTCTGTATCCACACCATTACTTACAACATCCTTCAGTCTTTTTGTCATCTCCTCACTGCCAAATATTTTGTCCATTACCACTCTCCAACTCTCCACTGCATGGCCTCTACTTCTTCTGGTTCTGCGTTTTTCATCATTTTTTTTGTAAAACAGAGTCAATCAGACACCCTGATGTCACTGATATTCACCTCCAGACAGTTTTTTCCCTTCTGAATTACAGTTTCTTTTTTTCTCCTTCTCCATCTCATCTCTACTCACAGCCTCCATCTTAGATTCAGTTATCACTGGCAACAGCCCTCTGGCCCCACATTGTGATCACATCAAAAAAAGTAAGGGAAGTTCCTTGGTGCCATAACCAAACTTCTTTTAGTCAATTTGGACACCTCCATGGGACTCCCCTGAAAAGGGGCTGCTGTTGTAATGGGACTAACCCAGTCAACAAAGCATAAATAAATAACTATTCAACTGAAGAGCCACATTCCTATAAAAACATTCAGCTAGTTAACACCGCATATTTAGGAATGAAGTGGGAAAAGGATTTTAGGCCATGAGTGGCCAGAGTCTGCTGATGAGATCTTCAGTGACAACTTCCTCAATAACACTGAAAACATAAGCACTGTTTACTTTGCAATGAAATGTACCTGAATGCCAATAACTATCAGCCTTTAGTGAATATTGTTGCTGATAGCTTGTCTACATATGTCAAGAATGAACCTCGGGGTAACCAGCCACCTACATAATTACACAGAGTGGGCCAAGAGTCCTAGCTCCAGTCGGGAAAAACAGGAGTTCTGGACACAGCAAAAGGGAACAGCCTTGTTACCAGTGACTGTCTCAGCCTTGGTGAAGGGCACTGCTCCTTAGATGAAAGGGTAGATTACCTTTGCCTAAGGGAATGAAAACAACTTTACTACTACTTTAAACAGACATTAAAAGAGGACTGATGGTGCATGCACTTCTTTATCAACAAGGATGAGGAACAGGAGGAGTATTTATGCCACTTTTTTGTTATATCTGAGGAACCCTGGAGTGCTCTCCAGTAATGAGTAAATAGAAATGTCCTTATTCCTATCAAGACAGAAAATGCAGTACTTAGAAGCATGTTCTGAACCAAAAGATAATAAGAAAACATGTTCCTATCTGACTTGAAATTTTCTAACTTTAAAACCTAGCAAGTAATTTGAAAAGTTTTCCATCCTGATGATAAAAACAAACAATAAAACAAATGCTTATCACTTATCTAAGAAATGTAAGAGTAAGTTTTCATCTAGTCTATCATTAGTTCAGTGAAAATTACTGAGGTACACTGGACTATTCCCCAGAAGGCACTATCTTGTTGGTGAAATCAAAAAGGCCAGAGGAAGGCATGTCTAAGGAGAAACTATGGGAAACTTGTTAATGAAAAGGCTCTATGTTGAAGATATGTAAGGCTTGTTGCCGAAAAGGCTCAAACTTTAAAGTAGATAAAGACCTTTTAGAAGAGACAGCCCTGTTGAATATCTTATTTATTTATTTTTTTGCATTCCCTCTCTCTGCTGGACTGAGTCTGATGGCTCCTCTACCAGCATCTAATCAGCTCATTCATCCCACATTCACATGAGCTGAGAATTCCTGGGTGAGGCAAGAGCTCTGTGGCCCATTTGTTCCTGCCTGGGAATTTTTATTTTATTTTATTTTATTTTATTTTACATTTGTTGACCGGGCTAGTCTGGCTGGATAACAAGTCCATTTTTTTCAGAGGCCCGAGGAGAAAAGCCACTATCTATCTATACATTTTCACAAAATCAATATATTTTCTCAAAAAAATACATCATTAAAACATTGCAAGGGAGGTATACAAACAGTAATGTAACAAGTTTTCTCATAATAAAATAAGAAAGATACCATTATTCAAATTCAACAAATTTACAGAGAAGGTATAATACTTATAGTTTTAATAGAGGTAGAATTGCTCATGAACTTATCCACTTGCAGTTCGAGTCAGGTGGCAGGGAGCAGGCTAGCTTTTCTGGCCTTGTGAGGTATTCTACCCTCTCCCCCAATGGAGCTCCACCCCACATCTATGACAGCTCTTCCAAGCTCTGCAACAGCTGATCTCTGAGGGGAAGTCTGACTCCACAACCTGAACTGCCTCTCAGCTCATACTGTGACTTGACACAGCACAGCGAGCTTGATGGGATTCAGCTCCACATGGTAGATACCTAGTGCTCCTGCTAGGTACCACCAATGTGGTAAGACATACTCACCTCACTCTTCCCCAGAATGGATGAGACAGCAACAGCTGCTCACTCCCATACATTCATATGTAGGTATTAGGCTATCTGCCCTTGTGGGTTATTGTAAGCCCAGCCAATTTCCCTTTTGGTGCTAGAATTAACCAATCCCATTTGGTTACAAATTGGCCTTACCCATCCAGTTGTTGATAATTATATATTATCCCTAATGAGAATAACTTGGATCATACCATAAATAATATGAGGGTACCCATGCATAGGATAAAACATTTAGGAGCTGCCTGTCCATTGGTAATGCAGGGAGCAGTCCATCCTCCCACAATATCTCCTACAGTTGTCAAAGCCACTGTTTGAACTTAGGCCACTTGCAACATAGTCAAGACAGTATCACTCTAGGCCATGGAGCAGCATGAGTTGAAGATGTTAAGTAACTTGCACTTGTGACTTTACATTGTGTGCATTAGGGAGCTCACTGCTCATCAGCAGAGATAACTGCACAAACCCATTACAATATGACAAATGTTCACTATATATCCAAAGGAAAATTTAAGATATCCAGTAAAGTTAACCCAATGAGCAGCATGGTAAACATTCATAGAAATTACCTTTGATTATGCTCTGTTGCTATCTTCTTTTTTTCCCATGATGCAATCTTCTCCTCATTGACATAATCAAACCACACCAGGAAGGTCTTTCTTTTCAGTGTGGCCAGATGATGTCTTACTGCCTTCTCCTCAAGAAGCGCTGAGAAATCTTTGCACTGGAAGAAATGTTACCAGAGTTGTTACTTTTTATTCTGAAGAAAGTATCTCAGGAAGTTGATAACTGCAAGATTATGGATTTTCATCAGTAAAGAGACAAACCTTACTCAAAATATATGAAAGCATTAATAATACCTTTACCTGCCCTTACTCTGAGGCAAGTTTTTTTGACTGTACAAGATATTCATTTACAACATAATTCTGATATAGCGATTAGCAGAAATGGACTGTTTTAACAAAGGCTTTAAATTTACTTTCTTCACCCATAGCTTCAGTTTGTTTTCCTTTCCTGTTAATGCCACAAGTCAATGAATAAGGATAATGTTGTGTTAAACTGCACACACTGGTAGAATTTATTTCTAACAAAGTGAACACAGTTCAGAATTTACAGTCTACCAAACTCATACCACCTTGCAGGAGGCAAACATGTCTACTAAAGGAGGAGTGGAATAAAAGGAACTTATGCACTCACCTTAATGGTACAGCTGTGTTGTCCATTTTCATTCTTCCTCAACTCTTGGGTTTGGATGTGATCCTCGGATCTGACATTGGAAACTTCCACTAGCTCATGGATCAATGAAACCTCTCAAGCTCTTCCCATTCTCATAATGATCTAGTCCCTAACTTACCTCAGACCTTGTCTGCTGCCTTTTATATCCATACAGCATTGCAAAGGAATACAAATATTAAGATAACCAGCAAAAACTTGAGACTCAAGGAAAGGAACAAGGTTCCTTCTGTATCTTCAATCCTTCCAAAAGAATGACTAGGAGGGGGGTAGATGGGAGGGTAGTTGAGAATTTTATGGTGAGTACATAACTTCTTTATCTGATGTAAATTTTCATTCATTCCTCAACTCTTGGGACAGAGCCCCCAGCTACCTAAACCCCAGGAGGACTCTAAGAAAGGATATTCCTGAATACCACTGAACCAAAAGCTGCTCTGCCCCTACAGACCAGATCTAATTTGTAATGAGCAGTAAAATTAGGTGGATTGGCCCAAGTTGCAGCTGCACAAATATCATGTAGGGAAGCTGTAGACAAAAAAGCTGAAGAAGTAGCCAAAGATCTTGTGGAATGTGCTCTGTTGGTTTGGGTAAGGATATGCCCAATTTATTATAAACAAAGTTAATACAATCAGTCAACCATTGACACCATACCAAACTACTAGGGGTCATAATTGATGATAAACTAAAGTTCGACCTTCATATAAATTACTGTATCAAAAATACTAACCAAAAGCTTGGCTTACTATAGCGTAACAAAAGATATCTCATACCAGAGGCAAGACAGTTACTCTCTCTTACTTTTCTACTACCCTGTCTCTTCTATGGCTCCCAAATTCTCACTAACCTATAGGCAGCACTCCTGAATAAGATGGAAAATACATATCACAAAATAGCTAGATTTGCCGCTGACACTCAACCTAAATCCCATCACTGCCTGGCTTTGAAAACACTGAACTGGCTTGAGTTCCCCAATCAACTTTTCTCTCAACTTAATATTATCCACTCCATCCTCTACAAACCCTCCTTCTGCCCTAACATTTCCAACATCTTAAATTACTACCTCCCAACCAGAAAACTTAGAAGCACCAGCCAAAACCTCTTTGACATTTACAAACCTAAAAAATCAATTGATGAAACCCTCTACAACTATCTTCCCTCTATCCATTGGAATAAGCTACCTTTAACAATCAGATCTATCACACATCCCCACCCATTTAAAATCACCCTAAAAGTCCACTTTACTAATACCCGGACTTGCTCCTGTACACAACCACCGTGAATTTAATCACCTGACCCCCATTGCATATAGCCTCTTCTCAACTCATACTTAATTCTAGCCACAGAAATCTTAACTTCTGATATCTTTTTTCACTAAATTTCTCTACTACTCATGCTTACTTCCCTCCCTCCCTTCTTTTCCCACTTAGCTTACTCCCCTTTCTCAGATTTCACTTAATTCTAACTACTACTTCTCTCCTCTCTTTTTTATAAATTAAAAAAATCTCTAATTTTCACTCTTTGACACATAGCCACCTCCCCTCTTTTTTTCTCTTAACACTTAACCTTTTTCTATCACCTGCTCTCTCTATCAACTTCCCCTCTGCTTCTGATTACTGATGTACATGCTCTTGCCTGTAAGAACTAAGATTTGATGTACAGTACTTTCTGTACTCTTATCTTAAGCTCTGAGTTAATTGTCCTTACTTCCCCTCAAAATGGGGAATTCTTTATGTACTGAAGATATATGAATGACTTTAACATATTGTTTTATTGCCTTTTTTGTAAATAACACCTTTTAAACTCTCTTGCTACAAGTGGGAATCCAAGCATTATAATGCATGTTTATATTGCCTCATGTATACTGTACTGTTTGTAAACATTTTGTGGAGCTTTTCTCCCTGGGCCTCTGCTGAAAAAGGGCGCAAGCTCAGTCAGACATTTCCGGTCAACAAATGTCAAATAAATAAATAAATAAATTTTGCTAACGTTGCTTTAGAGACTGACTTGCTCAATTTTGAATATGAAAAAGATACAAACGGTTGTTCTGTTTTTCTAAAATCTTTTGTTCTGTGTAAGTAAAAATGTAATTGTTTGTGAATGCCCAATAGGTGTAACATATACTTTCCTTTATTTGAAAAATTTGGAAAGGAGACTGGTAAGCTGACAGTTTGATTCATATTAGATTCTGATACCACCGTAGGAAAAAAGGAAGGGTTTTTTTTTTAAGGATACTCTGTCTTTAGGGAAAATCAAGTAAAGGGGCTTAGCAGACAAGGCCTGCAATTCAGAAACCTTTCTAGCAGAGGTAATTGCTATTAAAAATAAAGTTTTCCAAGTTAAATATTTTAGTTCTGTCTTAGCTGAAGGTTCAAATGGAGACTGGGTTAGGGCTTACAAGACTACATTTAAATCCCAAGAAGGAATAGGATCTTTAACAGGAAGTCTAAGAAGAAGTGTTCCTCTTAGAAAGGCTCTACAAAGTTTGGAAGATGCTATGGATGAATTATCTATTCCAACATGAAAGTTGTAGATGGCAGCTAATTGCACTTTAACGGCAGAAGAGCTAGCTCCTTCATTGAAATTGATGCTAGAAATTCCAGAACTTTAGAGATAGGAGCAGAAAAGGGGTCTAATCGATTTTGTTGTGCCCAAAACACAAAGCTTTTCCATTTACTCTTATAAAGCTTTCTGGTGGAAGCTTTGTGAAATGATAAAAGAATATGACGGACTGGGGAGGAGATCCTAGGCTGTCTAGCAATCAACGGAAGTGGAGAAATCATGTGGTCAATTTTAGATCCAGAATGTCTGGATGAATCGAGTCTGTTGGGTGAGACAGAAGGTCTTGAGTTGGATCCAGAATCCAAGGGGGGCAAAGAAAGGGAAACCAAATCTGATGAGGCCAATAAGGGGCAATGAGGATTATTGTGCTCTTCAGTTGCGATGCTTTCTGAAGAAATTTGGGGATGAGGGATATCGGGGATAGGCATAAAGGAGACCGGAGGGTCAACTGTGAAGTACAGCATCTCTCAGTGACTCCCCTAGTGGGAGGATGAGGGCAAAGAACCTGCTGCACTTCTTAACAGGGGATGCAAAAAGGTTGCAGCACAGTTGACCCCATTGACGGAAAATCCTCTCTGCCACCTTCATGTTGAGAGACCACTCGTGAGGCATTAGAATAGACCTACTTAACTTGTCTGCAATCACATTGGACCTCCATGGAATATGCATTGCTATCAGCAATCAATTGGATGAGATCGCCCATTGCCACACTCTTAAAGCTTCTCAAAATAAGAGTTGGTTTCTCCTTGTTTGTTGATGTACTAGACCACTGACATATTATCTGTTTGAATTGCAATAGTCCCAGTGGGGAAGAGACTCTTGGAAAGTCTGCAGTGCTAAGAGGACAGCTCTCATTTCCAGAACATTGATATGCATGTTGGCCTCTTCGGGGGACCATGTGCCATGGGCTGTCTTTCCCAGGAAGTGCTCTCATCCTGATCTGGGAGGTGTCCATGGTCACTATAGCCTTGGGCTGGAGAAGAACAAAGGGACGACCTTCTTGCACTTGACTTGATTGTATCCACCACAAGAGATATTTTTTGTAAGCTTGCATTGTCTTTATCTGACTGGACAGAGGGTAGTAAAGAATGGACCACTGAATAGTTAATGTCCATTGAAATATTCTCATATGGTAGCTTGACAACAGTACTAGGATGATTGTCACTGACATGAACCCTAAAGCTTGAAGGATTAATCGAGCTGAGAGAGAAGAGTTTTTGATGATTTTCCTGACCTGGAACTGAATAGTCTAAACTCTTGCCCAAGAAAGGGATGCTGTTTGAGTGATTGTGTTGAAAGAAGCACCAATGAATTCTAATGTCTGTGTTTGTTACAAATGAGATTTGTTGTGATTGACTGAAATACCCAGATGGGAGCATATCTGGAGTACGGAATCCTGGGTTTGTATCAGTTGAGGTCTGGTCAGAGCGGTGATGAACCAGTTATCTAGATATGGAAACACTCAGAGTCCTTGCAGCCTCAAGTGAACTGTCACTACTGACATACATTTGATGAACACTCTGGGGCTGTGGTGAGAGCAAAGGGAAGAACTCTGAACTGGTAATGACTGACTCCCAGCAGTAAGTGCAGATATTTCCTGGAACATCTGTTCATTTTTATATGATAGTACACGTCCTGAAGCTCTGTTCAGCACATCCAATTGTCATGATGTAGAAAAGGCAGAATGGACTGAACCATGACCATCTGGAACTTTGTATATGAAACTGAGTAAATTAGATTGTTGAGATCCAAAATTGGTCTCCAGTCCCCTGTTTTCTTTGGTACTAAAAAGAATCTTGAGAAAGTTCCAGACCCTCTCTGATCTGGGGTGATCTATTTCTAGTACTGCTGCCTCCCTCTGATTGGGTGGAACATTGTGGATTTTCTTTGAAACTAGAGGAGGTGGATGGGAAAATGGTATGATATAACCACTGGATGTTATCCTCTTCACCCATGAATCTCTTGTAGTTTTTAACCAGGCTCTCTGGTGCAGGGACAAACCACCCCTGACTGCCTCCAGGGACAGACAGTTGGGGGCCTTTTCAGGAGCACAGGTAGGATCTGTCAGAGAAGGAGTCTCTCAATCCTTAGTTTTGTGGACCCCCTCTGCCATGAGGATGGTGTCTTCCATTAGACTTCCCCCTCTGCCTGTGAGGGAACTGTCGCCATCTGGATCTTAGTAGGACCCTGTGATTTCTTGAACCACATCTTTCAATCTCCTTTTTGATTCCTAGAAAAGGTTCGCTAAGGGATCAAAAAATGTATGCCCACAGCAGACAGGGTTTTACCTTCCTGCTCACACCTGGAGTATGTCTTTCACTTTGGGGCCAAATAGGGAACTTCCGTCAAAGGGGGCATTGACAAAGGAAGCTTTGTAGGATTCTGTAAAGTTACACAAGTGCATCCAGGCATGCCTCTTGATGAAAGCCTCATGGATGAATTGGAAATGGAATGAAAGGTAGCCCTGAGAGGCAACAGTGCCTCAGACATACCGTCTGAGGCACTGTTGCCTCTCAGGGCTACCTTTCATTCCATTTCCAATTTATCCATGAGGCTTTCATCAAGAGGTTGCAGAGAGGGATCTGGTAAGTTCTTTAATCAAATCCCTCTGGAGTCTTGTGAAGTGTGCCAGATAGTTTAGCAATCAAAGGGCAAAGGTCGCTGAAGCATAAACAGGCTATCCAAATCTGTCCAATGCCTTAGACTCCCTGTTAGGAGGGTGGCAGAGGAACTCTGTTCTGCTATTTCCTTCATGGTAGCTGCCACTATGACCATGGCATCAACAGTATTCCTTTGCTCCAATGAATTCTGTCCTTAGGTGGTGCCAGGATCTTATCTGGTCTCTTGGGTATTGATTCAGCAGTATCAGACTCCTTCCATGCCCACTGAGAGACCAAATCAATAAGCTCATCAGTAAGTGGAGTCATTCAGGAGGTAGACGGACCAGCACCAAAAGCATCCAGGAATAACGACTCCTCTTGGGAAGGGTTGCCTGGAGACCAACCACCCCTTTGCTTTAGGAGTTCCAGAATGTCTCCAAATGAGACCTCATCGGGTGGTGATCTTGGAGACCCTTTCCGTTCGTAAAAGTTGGTATCTTTAGTGACTGACTCTTGAGGAGAGTCTAGATGCCTCCTTTTGTATTTTTTCTTCCTGGGAACTTCTTCAGTGTGATGTTTTGGAAAAGTGTCAGAAGAAATCAGTATACTCTGATGGGATCCTGGTGGCTAACTTGGGCTGGCTGTCCCTGTGGTAAGGATAATTGAGGCTCCAGATGTAGAGACAAATCAGCTAGGGTGGTTAGAGCTGAAAAGGTACAGAAGTTCGAGCTCTAGGGATAGAGAATGCTCTATCTACTACTTCGAATTCCTAGAAGAGAAGTAAACCAACAGCTCTGAAAGGACATGCTTATGGACCGTAAGCTCCCCTCTCCCCAAAGGCAGAGCACTCAAAAAGGAAGTCAGAGATTAGCTGTCTAATGCCAAGACTCCAAGGGAAAGAGACAGCTCCAAGAGCTTTGGAGTCAACTCTACCACCACAGATCCAGTGCCAATGCTATGGCTCTGTGAGTCATCTGGCTCCAAAGTACTTAGAACCAGTCCATTCAGCAACGCCATCGGAGTTGAATATAATATCTTTGGATCTGATGTTAAAGACTCCAGAACCTTCACCTTCGATGACTTCAATACCAGAGGTTGAATCTGAGAAGGAGCAAGGAAGGGGGTGTACTAACTAAGGCCTCTGGATCCAATGGAATTGGAGCTGGGAGAACCCCCATTCATATCTGCGCCGAGAGGAACTTCCTCATCATCCTATCCACATCGGCTTCAGTCAAAGTTTTTGAAGAGCGAGTTGAGGATGCTGTGGATGAGGGCCTTGAATGGTGGTGTCTCAGAGAATGCTCCAAGAAGGAGATGGCAGCTTAAAAGTGATTGGATCCAGACACAGGATTGGTGATCGGATCCATTTTTGTTGGAGGTTCTGAACTCAGAGCTGATGAATTGGAAGGCTCCAGAGAGCATTTTCTACAATCTCTCTTTTCAGACTTCTTGGGGGAAGAGCCCCAGAAGATGCTAGTGAAGCAGAAGATTTAGAGGGCAACAAGCCTCTGAGAATCAGCTTATTTTGTGGTCTATGATGGCCATTGGGTTAAAACACTTAGAAAAATCCAAAATGCTCGGTGCTGACTAGAACCAACCAAAGGAAGACAGTCCAGGCAATCAAATAAGAAAAAACCTTCCGGAAGGATGCTGCTGTCGTATAAAAGTTCTTTATTAAAACCAAGACAAAAAATAAAATCCAAAAACACAAGTAAAGAAGCCTTCATCAGACAATGCATAATCATCCTGAGACAATATTTAAAACAAATCTAAGCCAATCAAAGATCAATAAAAACCGCCTATTTCTCAGGGCGGGCTTCATAGGTATGACATCATTAAGACCGGGCCATCTATGAGCCATGAGTTCAATAATCCACCTTGACCGGCAAGTTCTGTTTGTAGTTTTACATCCCTCTCTTATTTAATGTGACGTTTACTATAGCCCTAAAAGTAAAGGCATGTGTAGGAAACTCACTAATATGCCTACATAAGGCATTATGAACATCACCATTCCTGATGGCTGATAAATGCTGTAGCAATCTCACTTTGAACATGTTGTTAGTCTTGCCCACATAAAAACATGGGCAAGAACTGCACTCAGCCAGGTATACAATATTCTTTGTCCTACAAGTTGCTCTAGCTTTCAATTCTAGGGTCCTACCTGTGATGTGATGCACAAACATCGTATCCCTGTTAAGATAAGGACAAGCCTTACAAACTCCACAGGGTACGCTACCAACTTGTTTTATAAATGCCCTTTCAGGCATAGTATGTTCTCTACAAAGAATGTCCTTTAGATTTTTATTTTTCCTATAACCAAAGACAGGAGCAGGACCTACCACCTCTTTAACCTTATCATCACTGATCAGAATATTCCAGTTCCTCTTTGCTATATCAGTGATGTCCTGTATGTTACTGCTATAGGTAAAAGTCATTTTTAAGGGGTGTCCTTCTTTTCTGCCCACTTTTACCACTGATGTGCTGGAGTATAGCCATGGTTTGTAAACTGTTCCCCTTTTAGCTTTACTACTCAAAATCGTCCTATCCACCATCTGTCCTTGGTATCCCCTATCCAGTAGAAAACTTTTTAGCCTATTGGTTTCCCCTTCAAAAATAGATTCATCGGTACAGATCCTGGATATTCTACTAACCTGTCCCTTAATGACACCTGGGAAGGTAAAACGTGGATGCATGCTGTCATATGTTAACAGCGTGTTCTTCCAGCAATCCTTCCTATACAAACCTGTGGTGAATCCAGTATTGGTTTGTGTAATAAGGACATCAAGAAAATCAAGTCTAACACGGGAAGCAACCTTAGTGAATCTAAAAAATGATGTGGTGGAATGAAGGTAATCCACAAAACAATCCATGGATGTTTCATCCCCTGTCCACAGGATAAAAACATCATCCACATAGCGTTTGTACAACCTGACAAGGGGCCACCAATGGGGGTGGTTGTAAATGTAGTGATTCTCCCAATATGAAAGTACTAGGTTGGCATAGGTGTTAGCACAGGGTGTGCCCATCGCTACACCCTGTGCTTGTTGGTACAGTTGGTCAGGGCCCAAAAAGACATTATGATCAAGTACTATACGTAACATGGTTGTAATCAAATCTATCTTGGAATGCTCAACCTCTTTAGTCTGTAAGACTTCAGCTATTGCAGTGATGCCATAGTCATTGTTTATGACAGTAAAAAGGCTGGCCACATCCAAAGTCACCATAAGATAAGGATCATCATGGGCCCCCCTCTGTACCTCCCCCATTGCTCTCAAAAAACCACCTGTATCAGATAGAATATTGTCAATACCATCCACTACAGGTCGTAAAACAGTTTCCAACCAGATAGAAGCATTTTCTGTCACCCATTTCCTGCCTGATACAATGGGTCTAATGGGTGGATCATTCAAAGATTTATGTATTTTGGGAAGACCCTTAAAAACAGGGTCACCACATCTTCTATCCTAAGGAAGTTGTACAAATCCTCACTAACGGCTCCCCTTTGCAAAAGTTGTTTCAGGCATAAATGCACTTTATCTACAATAAGCTTAACCTTAAGTGGGTTGATGGATATATATGTCTCTCCACTGGGATCTTCGAGGTGGTCAGGGACTGTTCGCATCAAGCGGATGGTGATCCATCCAGTTTGCACATTGAAGCAGACAACAACACTTCCTATAGTGTCGACCATGAGAATGCATGCCAGGGAAGCGGAGAAACTACAGGGTCACGATTGGGGGCTCGACCTAAAGAAACTTTTGTACCACAGAATTTTTTGAACAGCCTGCCTGTTCCAGTCAGAAAGAAAGGACCATGGAAACGCTCTCGGAGTGAGAGCAGGGATACACAGAACAAGAAAAGGTACCTGGACTGACTAATGGTAACAATAATATTGTATATAATATATCTAGCCATGCTCTGAGTTCATATGAACTTTATGTACTCAACAAAGGACTGTCATTTGTACCCAGTAAGGAGAGTATATATCATGAAGTAATTATGGATATTATGATGTTTTGCAGGACTGTAGCCCTACGTAATATGTTTGGATCTAACAATACTGGCAGGGTAATGTTGAGGCAACCTAGTGTTTTTGTTCCCACTTTTACTGCTTCTATGAGCCTTTTTATCAATGCCTGTGAAAAAGATTTAATGGAGTACTTCCATAGTGGCTTTTTACACAAATATTACAATCTGACCTCTGTACAAAAACAAGCGTTATATGATTTGAGTAATAACAGAAGTATAACTATTAAGATGGCAGATAAAGGGGGGGCCACTGTGGTCATGGATACTAGTTTCTATCTTGATAAATTGAAATCCCTTCTGTCTGATGGAGGCTTCTATCTGGTTGGAAACTGTTTTACGACCTGTAGTGGATGGTATTGACAATATTCTATCTGATACAGGTGGTTTTTTGAGAGCACTGGGGGAGGTACAGAGGGGGGCCCATGATGATCCGTATCTTATGGTGACTTTGGATGTGGCCAGCCTTTTTACTGTCATAAACAATGACTATGGCATCACTGCAATAGCTGAAGTCTTACAGACCAAAGAGGTTGAGCATTCCAAGATAGATTTGATTACAACCATGTTACGTATAGTACTTGATCATAATGTCTTTTTGGGTCCTGACCAACTGTACCAACAAGCACAGGGTGTAGCGATGGGCACACCCTGTGCTAACACCTATGCCAACCTAGTACTTTCACATTGGGAGAATCACTACATTTACAACCACCCCCATTGGTGGCCCCTTGTCAGGTTGTACAAACGCTATGTGGATGATGTTTTTATCCTGTGGACAGGGGATGAAACATCCATGGATTGTTTTGTGGATTACCTTCATTCAACCACATCATTTTTTAGATTCACTAAGGTTGCTTCCCGTGTTAGACTTGATTTTCTTGATGTCCTTATTCACCACAGGTTTGTATAGGAAGGATTGCTGGAAGAACACGCTGTTAACATATGACAGCATGCATCCACGTTTTACCTTCCCAGGTGTCATTAAGGGACAGGTTAGTAGAATATCCAGGATCTGTACCGATGAATCTATTTTTGAAGGGGAAACCAATAGGCTAAAAAGTTTTCTACTGGATAGGGGATACCAAGGACCGATGGTGGATAGGACGATTTTGAGTAGTAAAGCTAAAAGGGGAACAGTTTACAAACCATGGCTATACTCCAGCACATCAGTGGTAAAAGTGGGCAGAAAAGAAGGACACCCCTTAAAAATGACTTTTACCTATAGCAGTAACATACAGGACATCACTGATATAGTAAAGAGGAACTGGAATATTCTGATCAGTGATGATAAGGTTAAAGAGGTGGTAGGTCCTGCTCCTGTCTTTGGTTATAGGAAAAATAAAAATCTAAAGGACATTCTTTGTAGAGAACATACTATGCCTGAAAGGGCATTTATAAAACAAGTTGGTATGTGGAGTTTGTAAGGCTTGTCCTTATCTTAACAGGGATACGATGTTTGTGCATCACATCACAGGTAGGACCCTAGAATTGAAAGCTAGAGCAACTTGTAGGACAAAGAATATTGTATACCTGGCTGAGTGCAGTTCTTGCCCATGTTTTTATGTGGGCAAGACTAACAACATGTTCAAAGTGAGATTGCTACAGCATTTATCAGCCATCAGGAATGGTGATGTTCATAATGCCTTATGTAGGCATATTAGTGAGTTTCCTACACATGCCTTTACTTTTAGGGCTATAGTAAACGTCACATTAAATAAGAGAGGGGGGGGATGTAAAACTACAAACAGAACTTGCCGAGTCAAGGTGGATTATTGAACTCATGGCTCATAGATGGCCCGGTCTTAATGATGTCATACCTATGAAGCCCGCCCTGAGAAATAGGCGGGTTTTTTATTGATCTTTGATTGGCTTAGATTTGTTTTAAATATTGTCTCAGGATGATTATGCATTGTCTGATGAAGGGTAACACCCGAAAGCGCTAACACCTTCTTTACTTGTGTTTTTGGATTTTATTTTTTGTCTTGGTTTTAATAAAGAACTTTTATACGACAGCAGCATCCTTCCGGAAGGTTTTTTCTTATTTGGTTAAAACACTTATAAATGTCACAGATTGTGTACAGGTGTAACTAGCCTAAGCAGTAGATGCATTCAGAACATGTGCCTGACAGTGAAATTTTGTGGCCACAGGCCGAACATTTTTCAAACTCGAGGGCTTCTCTGACATTTTAACTACAGGGGCAAAGACACAGACACTACATTAAATCAATAGCCAAAAGGCCAAGAAGCAATAAAGGTAAAGGTAAAGATTTTTTTTTTCAAATCTAAATAATTATAAATATAGAACTATACCAACTATGGTAATAATAGGCATACCTGAAGATACAGAAATAACTACCAACAATGGTAAGTTATATAGGAGTACACAAGTACTTCAAAGGGAGAAGGGAGGAAATGCTAGGAAAAAATTAGGTGAGATAAAATATAGATTTATGATATAAGGTACAAGCTATAGAAAGTTATTAAAGTCACTGTAACCCAAATATTTTACGCACTTGAGAGCTGAAATAGCGACCATGTCTGTACTCTAAAGCGGCAAATGAAATCTGAGGTAAGTTAGGTACTAGGCCTTTATGGGGAAAGGGAGGAGTTTGAGAGCTTTCCGTGATCCAAGAGCTAGTGGATGTGGCCGAGTCAGACCAGAGGATTGGATCCGAACCCAAGAGTTGAGGAACAAATGAAGACTGATAACACTGGATCTTTTATTTTCACATAGCATGTGTCAGGAGTTAAACAGACCCACAGAAGCTAGAAGCACTGCAAAGAGGACAACCTTGACTCCCAGGCAGTCATGCAAACACTTTACTTCTCCATTTCTTAGCTTGTTAGATAGGTACAATGATCCAAAACTTTTTCCAAGCATCGCCTAGCAATATGACAAATATAGTTCTTTATACCTGGAAGATTATAAAGTAGCATATGCAAATTAATACAATACAGTAGATTCACCAAAGCAGTCAATCAGAGGAATGGGCAGTCTCATTTAATGCTATTCTTAAATCTTCAATAATAAACTGTCTTTTAGTTTTGATTAATCAAAATATTCAAATTATCATTTAACACCATTGTCAATCAAATACACAATAATACTCAAAATGGTAAGCATTACAGGGAAATGATGGACAGCCCAGGATGTTGTGAGATCCAGTGCCACAGGGCAAAGGGTCTCCTCACCTCTAAAAAGTCTTATTAACCTGTAACAACAAAACTGGAGGGCCAATTGCCATTTTATTCTCTATTAAAATATTGAGAAAAACGTATTCATCCTCAACTTCTCAGCTATCTAATAGATAACTGGTCTGTCTTCATTACAGCAGTACTGCTTTGAAGAATTTTATTAACATTGTCAACACCCATAGAAATGCCATATGCCTAGTCTCTACCATCTTCCTAGACTTATCACAAGCTTTTGATACTGTCTCCCACCAGAAACTCTTACAAAAACTGTCACTCTTAAGGCTTGCCAATTCTTCAGTGCAGTGTTTCAATAGCTGCCTCTCAAACAAAGCGCAAGTAGTGAAATGGAAAAGGATTTCTCCAACATCTTGCCAGTAACCATTGATGTCTCACACTGATCTGTATTAGGTTTGTACTCTGGAACATATTCATCAATGACCTTGAGAATGCTATAAAAAACACTACCTTCTTTCAATATACTGATTATTCAACCCTAACCTGCTCTGCCAAAACTCTTTCTAAACTCCAGTAATTTACGGAACAAATCTTATTATTAATTAAAACATGGCTAAATAATTCACAACTACCTAAAAACCAGAACTATTGCTCTTTGCCCCAAAACACATCTCTACCAAAAGAACACTATTCAGCATGGTCTCTGCCAACACCACCATGACAGAAAAAGTAAACCGTACAAAATTACTGGGTACCATCATGGATAATGAGTTAACATTCAGCCAATATGCATCACACATTGTTAAAAAAACTCATCAAAAACTAAGTACATTATATAGAGTATACACCTACCTCACTAAAACATACCCAGAAGACGTATAGCTTCTACTTTCTTAGTGCCATCTTTCCTCTATGTCACTAAACTTTAAGTTTCACAACCGTACAAACTTGAGCAATGTATAATAAAATAGCCACATTTGCAGTAAACTATCAACAATAAAACACCACTGCCTCACCATCAGAGAATTAAAATAGTTGGAACTATATTTCCTGCTCTTTTTCAACAAACTAAAATACACAGACTTATCTCTAAGTTCTTAAAAACTTAATACACTATTCCTCAACAGAATTTTACACTCTGGAGAATAATCATCACTATAACCAAATCATCTAATGCAGCAGGTGACTCTGTATTCAAATACTGTAGTTAAAACTATGGAACCATATCCTACTGCCTCTAAAATCCATTCAGAATGTAAACTCATTTCAAACACAAATAAAACTTCTCTTTTTAATTAATGACATCATCTTGTTTTTATTGGCAGAGTCAGTGTCATGTGATTCTTTTATGGATTATATATTTTATTTGTTTTGTATTATGATTTTAATGGTCTGAAGAAGTGCCGTCATTGGCATGAAAGCGCTAACCTGATTAAAGTTATCTTATTTTATCTGCCGTGGGCTGATCCTGTTTGTTTATTTTTACATATATTTTGTTAACCTCAGGATCATTTATCCACTGTGGAATACTTTATTTTTCTCATAAGTAAAACTTCACCTATCAAATCAATGGATCTGCCCCTGTATATCTCCATGATAAATGCCATGGTTATCTTCAGCTTGCAATATTATCAAACCGTTACTTTTCATTTAGAATCCTATGCCCCACATCCAGTCACCACCAATATTTGAACAATTTTACTGGCATGTCCCTGACATATATACATTGTTTGGTGATACAGATCACTACCTCACACCTATAATTCAGTATAAACCTTTGGATAGCCATGTATATAACTGCCTGTCAAGATGCTTAATTCTCTACCTCTTAACTACAATATTAACATTTTCTGCCCTACCAAGTTCCTTCCCTCACCTCCATTTCTTTGAATTTCTAATCACTACAGAAAGTCTGTTATCTATTTGACAAACCCACTAATACAACTCTTGAAATGTTCAATGTTACACATCTTCTAAATGCACAAGTATATTTAATACTGTAACAGTTTCCTTTATTTCATATAAATATAATCGAATGCGTGCACAGCTGTCAGGGTATGTTACTTAATGTCTGTTATTGTCAAGATGAATATATTACCAAAGCTACTATTCTACCTACCATTCTCCTTCCTTATGATACAAGGACACTTCTTCAGAAATATTATCTCAACTATATCTAAATTCATATGGGCTGCTAAATTAACAAGGACTGCCTACAATAAACAAGTACAACCAAAATCTTTTGGCAGACTACGATTACCCGATTTTAAACTATGCTTCTTAATAATTAATTCTAGCAGATTAATAAAAATTATCCAATATCAGATTGTAAATTCTTCATGTCAGCCCTTATGGACAAACATATGTCATAACCATATGCAAAAATATGAATGTAACAGTCTAACTTCACCATTTTTGAAAAAGGAAGATAACAAGAATAAAAAAAAATATCTCCACTTGAATAAAAACATTTCATAAACTTAAAAACATCCGAAAGCTAAAAACCACATTTGAACTCTTGACCAATAAACCTAAATCCTAATTTTACGATCAACAATAAATGATAAATCGAAGTTCTTTTCCATTGCTTAAAGATAAAACAGTGTGGGACTTTATATCTAGTAAAACCTCTTCTTTAGAAGAATTGAGAGCAATCTTAAACTTAACTAAGTGATATTTCCCGATACTAAATAAAACTACTTGATATGTCAGAAAACATTTAATACTCATTTTGAAAAAGTTAATTTCTAAGTCATCTATGTATTTTGGAATTCCCTTATTTATTTATTTTACTTTTGTTTACCAGGAAAGTTCGACTAGACATGGATCCCATTTTTAGCAGAGGCCCGGGGAGAAAAGGTCCACAAAGATTAGTAAAGTAAATATAGTAAATACAACACACATGTTAATAAAGTACAGTACAGAGTCAAAAAGTTAATAAGGAACAGTTTCAAGGCCAAGAAAGGAGCAAAAAGTAAATAACCTATAAATAACCTATAAGGATCACAGTGTGTTACAATAAACAATACAGTTGAAAGGACATTTTGTTCAGTCGTTTGGTAACGTTCATCAGTGGCTAGTAAAGCAAACACAGTGTACTATCAAATTCACAAAGGCCCAATCACAAATAGTTAACTCCCCGAATTGGAACAATGGAAGCCATCCAGTCAACTGCTGAAAATGTTGATTCATTCGGAAGGCAAGAATAGACATTTAACAGTCACTGGACCGCTCACCATCTGAAAAAAACACCACTGTCCCAGCATACACATTTATACTGTTTTGCAGGGGGGCAACTATGAGATTGCACTACAGTGAGGAAAAGGGTACAATGTTGCCTATTTGGACCTTTACCCTCGACCATATAACATCAGTAAGGAAATTTCATAATTTTGATAGTAAACCCAGCAAACACGCATTGAGTAAGAATATAGAAAGGAGTTGCTGCAAGCTTTCATAGAAGGTTAAAGTATGGTATGATCTAATTAAGTAAAGCTACCCAGGGTCAGAACAATTACATAACCAAGAACTATGTAAATTGGACTGGAGGAGTTTTTTGAAATTATTTTTGTTTTCAGTGGTCCTAATATCTATGATGTCCCACTCACTAGGTTGGACAAGGAGACGGTGACAGTCAGTTGTCTATCAGGTGCCAGGATCTACCACATAACACATGCACTCAAGTCACTCCACAAGTACAAATATGACTCAGTCATTGTCCATGTGGGTGTGAATGACCTGAGACATACCTCCCTGGACTACATGAAAAGAGAAGTGATGGAACTCTTTGATTATGTGGCCCAGGCAGGTATGACCCTAGCCCTGAGCAGTATTCTACCATCACTCAGAATGATACCACAGTACAAGCAGAAAATGATTGGCTTCAACAATTGGCAAAGTTTCTGGTGTCATTCTAAGGGGATCCAGTATTTGTCTGCCTGGGATGATATGATCAACAGACCTCGATTCTTTACCAGAGACGGCTGCATCTGTCACCCCTAGGATTCTGGCTACTGGCTAAGGCTCTTGCCACCCCTCTAGTGCCTTTTTTTAGGCAGTGTTCCAAAGACCAAAATTCCACCATAACAGCTACAAACAAATGCAATCTGATGGTCATGCTGCTCAATGGTAGAAGCCTAAATCTCAAGATGCACTCGCTCGAGGCTCTCTTCAAAATGGAGAATGCTGACACCTGTGCTGTAATGGAGACCTGGTTTAAAGAGGCAGAATGCACCCCTGTGCTCCCAGGCTACAACTCATTCCATACCTTTCAGCCCCAGAATAAGTCCGGAAGCTCCAAAAGCAGTGGTGTCTCCATATTCATAAAAAATAGGCACACCTCTAGTCTGGTAACCCAGCATAATGCATCAGAGATACTTCAGGTACAACTAACACTGGACAAGATGGCGATACAAGTCATAGCCTGCTACAGAACCCCAAACATGTCCCTAGACTCTCACTCCACGTTCCTAAGTGCCCTGGAATCTATCAAGGTCCAACCCAATACTCTCATACTGGGTGACTTCAACTACCCTTCCATTAACTGGGAAAACTATTCAAGTACCAATGTACAGGCCCAACGCTTCCTGGAATTCATCAATTCCAATGCCCTGGACCAGCTCATTTTGACCCCCACTAAAGGAAGCAACATCCTCGACCTGGTTATCACCAACATGGGAGACCATTGCTCCACACCTATAGTCAATTCCTCCCTGGTTAAATACAACCACAAACTGATCACCATGAAAATCTCCATCTCACCTACACCCCTCGCTAAGATGACCACCCTGAAAAACCTCTCCAAAGCTGACTTTGGGCTCCTAAAAACAGAGGTGGCTAAATTTTCAGCACCCATGCCAATGGAAAATAGCTGCATGACTGTCAAATCATACACCAATGCACTGTACGAGTACGTACACAAATGCATGGAACTTGCCATACCAAATAGAACCAAGACGCTCTCCTCCAAAAAAAGGAAGCCAATCTGGTGGTCCCCAGCCATCAATAAACTCTAGAACAGAAGAAAGCAACTGTTGTAGAAATAAATGAAGTCACAAGCCTGGAAAAATTCCCTTATCAGCCTCAACAAAAATTTGAGATCCCTTATCAAATCCTCTAAAGCCAGCTATGAAGGCAGAATTCCAGCTAACACCAAAAACAACCACAACGCCTTCTATAGCTATATCAAGAACATCCAAGGCAATACCCAGATTTGCTCTGCGTTATTGCACAATGGTACCTCCTATACTGAGCCAACAGATATAGCCAACATACTGGCCAACAGACTCAGTGCCAACTTTACCCCTCCCCCCAAAGGCCCTATCATAACACCAGAAGAAAGCCTGGTACCCAACATTTATGTGGCACAGGTAAAAGCTGTATTGTCCAAAGGCAAGAATGCAGCATCCATGGGACCTGATAATATCCCTGGCTGTGTCCTACATGAGCTACAAAATGAACTGGCATCACACATGTGTGCCCTGTTCAGTCACAACCTTACCTCAGGCTTTGTCCCTAACAAATGGCGCACTGCTACAGTCATCCCTCTCCATAAAGGGGGATCAACTACAGTCCCTGGGAACTATCGCCCCATTAGCCTGACGAGTCAGGTATGCAAAGCTACAGAGCGCATCATCATGGACCTGCTTAACAAAGATGTAGGCAATCTCCAAACTCTTGACCACACACATTTTGGCTTTGTCAAGGAGAGATCCTGCCTAATGAACCTGGTTAACTTCTTCAAGGCAGTCACCAAGGCTGTGGATGAGAGTAAGGCAGTGTATACAGCCTACCTCGACCTGGCCAAGGCCTTTGACATCATTCCCCACTCGGGTATAATTGATAAACTCACCAAACTAGGCACCAATCCTTATATCACTAGGTAGGCTGCAAATTGGCTCACAGACAGGACCCACAGAGTGAAAGTTGCAGACTCCAAGTCAGACTGTCGACCAGTCATGAGTGGAGTCCCACAGGGCTTGGTCTTGGGCTCTCTTCTGTTTGGCATCTACTTCTCAGAAGTCCAGGCCAACGCAGAGGGACTCTGGCTGACCACGTTCGCTGATGACTGCAAGCTAGGAGTCATTATCAACTCCCCAAGTGATGCAGACATCCTACAAAAGGGCCTCTCTGAGACCAATGACTGGTGTTGGAACCATGGCCTGAAGCTTAACGCCAAAAAATATGTTATCATCCCCTTTGGAAAAAACTCAGTTCCTATGAATTACCACATTGATGGCAGCCCACTGAACACTGACAAGGCCATAAGAGATCTGGACACCCAGGTCGACAGCAACCTGACCTTCCACCACATTGCCACTGTGGTCATAAAGTCTTCTACATGGCACATCTTATAACCAAAGGTTTCGCATCCAGAAAGAAAGAGATCATCATCCTTTTCTACTCAGCCCTCATTAGACCAGTCATCGAATATAACACCCCATTTGGCATGTGCCTGACCAAACACCTACAACAGCTGGAGAGGCCACAAAAGTACCTCACAAAAAGGATCCTAGGCCTTAAACACATGTCCTACATGGACAGACTCAAGAAGCTTCAGCTGCTCTCAGTCTCTTATCATCTACTTAGAGGTGATCTCTGCTTGACTGACAAAGCCATGTCCAACCCAACCCTACTTGAAATGCTACACCTAAAGAAATCCCAATCCCCCCGCACCACAACCTTATTACCACAATCAATAGAACATGCTGAAGAGACAGGTTCATCTCCCAAAGACTCCCCCATACTCTGGAATAAGCCTTCCATTCATGTCAAGCAGAGCACCTCGCTGGCCCTCTTCAAGAGAAAGCTCGGCAAGTGGATGGGTAACAAAGTTCACCCCAGGGATCACTCCAATTGCTCTTCTGGATACAGGCACTGTGACCTAACATTGGGTAGCATGGTGCCAGGGCAATTTTTTTGGGCTATGCTTGTAAAGGCTCCAGGGCCATTAGCCTAGTACACACCTATGAACCTATGATGGTATTCCATGCTTTTGCAGCACAAATGGAAAACAAGGAGTCCCCAGAAATATTTAAGCAATAACCCATGCCTGGGTGTGGGTAATGCTGGATTTACCCAAGGTTGGCATGGTTTGGTCATGAGGGTGAAGCCCGAGTGTCCAAACAAAGACAACTGTGGGTAAATCCAGCATTACCCACACTCAGAAGTGGGTTATTGCTATTACACAATGACATTATTTAAGAAAAAAAATACTTAGTTTTCTTAAATAATGGCATTGTATAATGCCTCCTTGCTGCCCTTCCACAGCTGTCCGGTATTCTGCGGCAGTTCTGATGTACAGCTCATGCGTATGCTTACGCAGTACATCGGAGCTGTGGGTGGAAGCAATGGAGAAAGCAAGATCTCCATTGCTTTAGAAAGTGTCTCGCTATGTTAAAGGAGTTTAACATAGCGAGACAGCTTTAAAAAAACCAACGGAGAAAGGAAGATCTCTGCTGCTTTTTTTAAAGCTGTCTCGCTATGTTAAACTCCTTTAACATAGAGAGACACTTTCTAAAAAGCAACGGAGATCTTGCTTTCTCCATTGCTGTAAGAAAAAAAAGACTTATACTAATGGAAAAAGTCTGGGCGACCGGACCTTTTTCCATTAGTATAATAAGTCTGATTTACAACGTGCACGCTGACCAATCAGTGTGCACGTTTTGGAGTATTAATGGGGGGTTGTTGTATAATGTTGCTTTTGCCTGTGTCAGCCAGTGCTTTATTGGTAGATCTTAATAGGCGTTTGTTAGAGTAGATATTAAGTAGATCTTAAGTAGACCTTAAAGAGCAGGAACGCTATCGGGATAATATAGAACTTGGTGGGCTATTGTAAACTGGTTATATGTGAGCAGGTTGGGTAATTCTAGCCAGGATTTTTGCTTGATTGCTATGCAGTGATGTGTCCTGAAAGGTGAGTCAGTAGCAAACCTAGCTATTTTATTGTAGCAGGTGTTTAGTTTATTGAAGTCTGCTTTGTTTAGGTTGATGAGTATGGGAGAGGCATAGAGGAATGTGGATAGTACGTGTGTTCCTGTGATGGTGGCTTTACTGTCATTGGTGAGGTACTTTTTGCATCTATATAGGATTCCGAGTTTTTTGCACACTTTCTTTATGGTCTGTGCAATGTGCATGTTACATTTCATCTTGTGATCTGTGATAATCCCTAGAAGTTTGGTGTGTTGGACAGGTGTGATAGGGGGTGTTATTAGCCGAGAATATTGTGAATGTTGGTATGGAGTCTAAGGCTCTAGTATGATAGAATATCATTAGCTGTGTTTTATTGGGGTTAAGTATTAGTTGACAGTTGGTTAACCAAGTTTCAACAGTGGTAATGAACTCTTGTGTCAATTCCTGAAGTTGAGGGAGTGATAGGGCAGAGCAAATTAGAGTGGAGTCATCAGCACACTGGACTAGAGTGGCATGCTGGGTAGCTCTGTGGAGTTGGTTGGTGAATATATGGAAAAGAAGAGGTCCAAGAATGGATCCTTGGAGGACGCTTAGGGTGACAGGTAGGAGGAAGTCAGTGACTCACTAAATTGTAGTTAATGAAAATGCACAGCCTCTGGTACATATAGTGAGAGATAGTTCCTACACAAACACACTCCAGTTCAGTAGAATACAGAAGCTACTAACTTAAACAGATATCATTTAGAACAGTTCTAAGGCAGGTATTTTTGCATACAAGTACACACTAAACAGCTGCAAACATTCGCATAAAGCGTAACTTCATAATAATGCACGTCAGGTAGAAAATATGATACATTACTAAACAATGAACACTTTAAAGAACTCAAAAGCAGAAGTACGCATGGCAAGTAGTAATCATTCTTATAAAGCAATTATTCGTACAATGCACAACAGATAGTTGAAAAAAATGTATTTACAGTACGTACAATCATGCCGCAAAACATAGTTGAAAATAATACACTTACAGCAAGTGGACAAACATGCAATGAGGCCAGCAGGAGAGGACTACCTATTTTAAAAATGGCACCCGTGGGTTTGGAGGTAGAAGTAAACTCACACTGGACGTGGGTCAGGGTGGAGGGGGTGGGACCAGAGGAGAACTAGTAAGAAAAAAGCAAATGGTTGTTACTAGGCAGATATTTGGAGGGGGGAAGAACCAGAGGAGAACCAGTAAGAAAAAAGCAAAAGGTTGTTGCTAGGCAGATATTTGGAAGATCCAAATTCCAGGTATGTGCAAGTAAAAACAATCAACTGCTCTGAATTATTGGCTGCTTAGGAGTAAATTAGTTTGTCCATTAAGCTCAGATGGTGTAGTGGTACATTGCTCTGACTATAGTGAAGTGTAGCTGTAACACTTGTTATTGTAGATATTAGTGAGACTGCCTGGGTATGGGCAGCTGGGAGCCTAAATAAATGTATATAGTAAGAGGGCTATGGTTAAATAGAACAATGAAAAAATAGAACAATGGAAAAAGTGAAACAAGATGCATTTAAGTTGGGAAGGGAGTGTATAGGAAAGATATAACATTCAAAAGACGTCTGGTGACCAATAGGGACTAGAGGAAAAAAAAAACTATAATCCAGTACTATGTCCAAGCTACTATAATAATATTGCAGGAGGAAGAAATAGAGTAAAAAAAATCCCTGCTGCTAGCTCAGGCGTTTGTATTTAGCAAGTTAAGAATTATCATAAAATACAGCTTTCAAAATAACCTTTATGTGGTGAAACATACATATAATAGTGTTTGGTTCTTGAGGACAGCATAAACTCCCAATAAGTTTTAGGTTTCACAGAGCTGGCTTTCTGTGCACTAAAAGGAGCAGTAGCTGTGTCGCGAATGCTGGCAATGCGCAGCAGTTTAGGCAAGGAAAAGAACAAGAGGGAAAGATAATGGTAAGAAAAATAAACAGTAACTGTGTACAAGGGAGTATCAACCACTAAATAAACACACTAGTATTATTTGTAGACTATTACTTCAGTTGTAGAAATCAATATAATGCAACATATAAGAAATATGTATTACTGGCTACAACAAACCTCTAGGCACCTTAAGGCAAAAAATAGACAAAGTCAGTGTCACTAAACCTTAGTCAGTGACTCACTAAATTGTAGTTAATGAAAATGCACAGCCTCCGGTACATACAGTGAGAGATAGTACCTACACAAACACACTCCAGCTCGGTAGAATACAGAAGGTACTAACTTAAACAGATATCATTTAGAACAGTTCTGAGGCAGGTATTTATGCATAGAAGTACACACCGAACAGCTGCAAACATCCGCCTAAAGCGTAACTGCATAACAATGCACGTCAGGTAGAAAATATGTTACACTACTAAACAATGAACGTTTTAAAAAACTCAAAAGCAGAAGTACACATGGGAAGTAGTAATCATTCTCATAAAACAATTATTCATACAATGCACAACAGATAGTTGAAAATAAATGTATTTACATATGTACAATCATGCTGCAAAACAAATAGTTGAAAATAATACACTTACAACAAGTGGACAAACACATCCTGAGGCCAGCATGCGAGGACTACCTATTTTAAAAATAGCACCTGTTGGTTTGGAGGTAGAAGTAGACTCACACTAGACATGGGCCGGGGGGGGTGACTAGAGGAGAACTAGTAAGAAAATAGCAAATGGTAGTTACTAGGTAGATATTTGGAAGGTGAAGGGACCACAGGAGAACCATTAAGAAAAAAGCAAAAGGTTGTTGCTAGGCAGATATTTTGGAAGAGCCAAATTCCAGGTATGTGAGAGTAAAAACAATCAATTGCTCTGAACTATTGGCTGCTTAGTAGTAAATTTGTTTGTCCATTGAGCTTTAACAGTTGTTATTGTAGATTTAAGTGAGAGACTGCCTTGGTGTGGGCAGCTGGGAGCATAAATAAATTATACAATAAGAAGGCTATGGTTAAATAGAATGATAGAAAAAGTGAAACAAGATGTATTTAAGTTGGTAAGGGAGTCTATAGGAAATATATAACTTTCAAAGGATGTCTGGTGACCAATCAAATCACTATAGAGACTACAGGAAAAAAAAATTATAATCCAGTACTATGTCCAAGCTACTGTAATAATACTGGAGGAGGAGGAAATAGAGTAAAAAAATCCTTGCTGTTGGCTCAGGCATTTGTATAGCGCTACTAAATCCATATCAACTTCCTATAAACATATCTCAAATTTCATATACAGTAATTTGTCTATTTATTCACCCTACTCGTTACATGTCAACCCTTCTATTTCTGATAAAGAGGTAGTAAACACTATTTAAACAAACTTACATATATATCCCTCTTAAGAAGTTATTTTACAAACAATTCATGATCATTAATAATAATGCCTATATGATCCCTGCTAGACTTTCCAAATATCTTCCTACCACATTTTTTTAACTGCCTTAGCCTGTTCCCTCTGGATGCATTGTTTGGATGTGGCTTTCCTCTCTAGTTGTTACTGTTAGGATGCCATCCATAATACTACAGAATAGGAAGAATTTAAATCAGCTTGTCCCTGCACTTGAAGTCTGACATGCCCCCATCAGTGAAAAGAAAAGTTACACACTAGTATTCAGAGGTACCTGCAATTTACTCCTCTCTGACCCTTTACTGCTCTAAATACTTCAGGTAATTATAGCAGCTGTTTTGTTTCCTCTTTTACACAGCAATGAGTATTAAGAACATTGCCACAGCCAAGACTGTATTTACAGAGGGCATAGCATGCTTACCTCTGTTTTTATTGATGTAATCTCCCTCTGTGTGGACTGCTTTCAAATTTAAGCATCCTTGAGCACCCAATGATACATTACTGCAATTGTACTGCTTTCCATTCCGCAGGGTTTGCCTTTTCACTAGATTACGGTGGTGCACCTTCACTTTTAGTTTCTGTCTTTTAAGAACCACAGCAAAACTCTGGCTCAGGCCATTTAGTTACCTTTGTTGGGCTGGGTGTGCAAAATCACTGGGTTTCAGAAGGCCCAAACTGACTGTCTCCCACAGTAGTGGGAAGTGTGCTTCATAACCTGAAGGCCCCTCTTTTGATATACATGCACTGTTTCAATCTATTTTAGTTTGACCTCCTTCCCCATACCTGATTATATTAATGTAAATTCTGACCAGTGCAATACCCCCTCTCACTCTACTAGCTGTAACAGCCTTAGCCCTTTCCCTCTGGATGCATGGTTTGGATGCGGCTCTCCCCTCTAGCTGCTACTATTAGAGTAACTATATTATTTAATTATATGCTGAAACTGCTTTAAATATCTGTGCTACTGTATTTAAACCATCTGCAGTAAAATGCATTGTCAATGAATATTATTTAGATCAGCACTCTGTGCAAAGTATCTATTTTTTTTTTAAAGATGAAATATTTTTCCGAATTATCACTTATTACATAGGCATATATTTATATGAATGAAAACAAACCATATTGACATATTTTTAGTTGCAAACATTATGCATCACTTATAACCTTCTATACATTCATTGCCAGTCAGTCATCGCATAGCTCATTCGATTCCTACCTTCCCTTAAACCTCATTCCTCCTCCAAAATATTATTCTGTATGTACTGTTCCCATAATTCCCATTTCTTCTATGTAATTTGCTCCTACCCTTTTCTAAAGATCCCACTTCCAGTTCTTTTATCTCTGTTACTATATTCACTTCTTCTAGTATGGTTGGTCGGTTTTAGACTTTGATTTCAATTTTCTAGTAATTGCTTTTTTTGACAGACACCAGAATTAAACTCAGTAAGGCCTTACTATGTTAAGGCAATTCTGATTCTGGATCACACCTAAAAAAAAAAAATCACTTCCTTAGTTACACTAATTTGTTCACCCAGTCTTTCTGACAGAGTAGTCTGCAGGGAATTCTTAAATTTACAACTCATTACACCACAAAAAAATACTACTTTCTTCCCCATCACACCTTCAAAATTTGCAAGCTACCCAAAGAAAAATTCTTTGGAGTCTGCTTGGGGTATACAAATACCTATGCAAAAACTTCCACGCAAAGATACTAAATCTTCTAGACTTTGTTGCATATTTCAGAGCTATAAATACATATATCCTCCTGTTGTTTCATCCTAAATTGCTTATCCAATCTTTCTTTCTAATCTCCTCTGATTGATTCCTACCTATAGTTATCATGCAATATTTTATATGCCCTACTAATTATCGCCTTTTTAACAGCAGCTTCTGTTCTCGATTCTACTAAGAATGCTACCAGTGCTGGTCTTTCACGTAGGCCTTCCCTATTCCTTATACTTTACCTATACTCTGATATCAATCCTTGATAGGGAAGGCACTTTCTAGCCGGCAGTCCAAATGAATTCTTGGCTTCTTCCCATTTTTTTAGATTTCCCTTTCTAATTATTTGCTTCCAGTACCTTGGTTCTTTTTCCAGTTTTCTCCAGTAAATTCCAGCCACCTCTTGCCTATTCTCTGAACCCATAATTGCAGTAATCCCTATCAGCAGAATCTCCTTTCTTCATTCCAGTGTTGGCTTAGTTCTTAGAATACTTTATACTGTTTTATGAATATAATATTCTGTATTGTTATTGCTGTTCTCCTTAAAGATCTGCCTCCAAAATCCCAGTCACTCTTTATTTCTTGAGCTTGAGCATATGAATACTGTTTGCTATATAGTTGTTGCCATTGGTCAAACAAAAGATATTTTATAATGCATTAATTCAATGCTTCAACTTCCTTAACAAGTTAGCACATTTTACTGTCATTGCTTTTGATAAGACCAATGGCAACAACTATATAGCAAACAGTATTCATATGTTAAAAGTAATACACAAAAAATGTTTCAGAGAAAGTGTAACAAAATGCAGAGAGACTTGAAACTGTATAAGGAAGGTAAGGCTTATAATTGGGATATTCTTTATAAAGATAATAGAAGGCATGTGGGTCTTCCTAATCATGGTTCAAACCTCAGGAAAAATGTGTCACCTAGAACAAACAATGATGAAATCCATTCTTTTTTGGAGGAAGAGATTGAATGGGAAACGGTGGGGAGGAAAGAGGGTTTCCATCATCATGCCTACCAGACCCACCTATACAAAGAGAACAGGGTGAAAAGGAGAATAACATAGAGATGTGTAAGATAGTCAAGTATAATGATATCAAATATGGTAAAGGGATTTTTTTTATATACAATTATACCACACTCACTTTACAAGAAGAACATTTTGCGTTATTCAGGAAAGGTATTAAGTATGTCCCAAATAAGAAATTTAATGTAGTGGACAATATTATTGAGTTTAAAATATTTATGCGCAAGTTAAATTTAGCAGTATTTTTCAAAAATCAAGGAAATAGGGAATGTAATACGCAATTGAGAAAGCGAAGTTCTTTTACTCCTCCGCTTCATTCGTTATTGGCAAACTTTGAGAAGGTGGTCATAGGTGAATTATATAAACTTTCTGATAAGTGTAAGTGACAGTAAATGACATACAACCTTAGTAAGAAAGAGAATGAATTATTAAATTAATTAATTATTAACAACGATATTCGAATCCTTCAACCGGACAAAGGGGGTGGGGTTGTGTTAGTAGATAACAATGATTATTTGAATATTATACACACAATCCTACAAGATACTAATATCTATGAAACCTCATCTATTAATGAAATACATATAGCATATCAACTTATTGACTCTCTGTTGGAAGAATACCTGTTGGATAATAGGATAGATTCTGATTTATACAAATTTTTGAAAGTAGAACACCCTTTATTAGCTACCATCATGGGTATTCCTAAAATACATAAAGATATTTTACATCCACCTTACAGGCCTATTATTTCAGGTAGTAAATCCAAGACATTCCCATTTGGGAAAGTAGTTGATATTTGGTTAAAGTCTATTTATGGTATGGCAAAACATATTGTTAAAGATTCATGGGATTTTTTGCATCGGTTAACACCGAATTTATGGAAGGAGAATTTATTATTTGTCACTATAGATGTGGTTAATTTATTTACATGCATCCCTAGAGATGAAGGTATGGACAGATTTGTTAACAGCATTAGGAAACATGCTAAACTAGATTGGGATGCAATTTCTTTAATTAGTGAATTCATGAGCATTGTATTAGATTACAATTTTATATACTTTGAAGGGGAGTATTTTAGGCAATGCAATGGAGTAGCAATGGGAGCTGCTAGTGCTCCCATTTATGCTAACCTAGTCTTGTTGGACTGGGAAGAGCAAACTATCCTCAACAGCAACTGGATGAAGCACATCAAATGTTATATTAGGTTTTTAGATGACGTCTTTATTCTGTGGGAAGGTGATGACAGAGCAGTGGCAAAGTTTGTAAAATACTGACACACTACCACCTCCTTTCTTAATTTTACATATCAAGTTAGCAATAAAGGTATTTCTTACTTAGATACTTACATTTCCCATAGTAATACTGGATTTAAGTCCAGAATTTTTAGGAAAGATACTTTCAGCAATTCATATTTGGAATATCATAGTTGTCATCCCAATATTCAGAAGAAAAACATTGTCAAAGGGCAATGCATAAGAGCAGCTCGGATGACATCGGACTATAATGAAATGCTGGAAGAATTGAATTATATAGGCAAATTATTTAAGGAACGGAGTTACCCCTCATCAGTGGTTAACGATGCAGTATCATATGTTGGTAGTGAATGGGGTAAAAAATACAAACCACTATTAGGTATAGAGATTGGTACAGTTACTGGAAGTGACAGAGAGACCAACACTAAAGACTTCAATAGGGCTTGCATTCTCCTATATGGGAAAAATACTATAGATGTTAAGAACATCATTCGCGACAATTGGAGTATATTAAAATGTGATACTGAAATTTACAAATTATTGGGGGACCAACCTACTTTTGTTCACAAAATAGGATGTAATATCAAAAAGAAATTATATAAAGGTTATTTATATAATAAACCCCCAAAGACTGGCACCACAAAATGTGGTAGATTCAATCAGTGTTTCGCTATTTTAGAAGAACATTCCAAATGTTTGGGAAATAGAAGTCACACATTAATAATATTTGTTAAGGGCAATTGCCAAACAAAAAATGTCATTTATTTAGCCATGTGTACTACATGCCCCGGATTCTACATTGGAAAAACTGGACATAGATTGAGGGAAAGAATTTATGATCACATATATGCTATTAAAAAGGGTGATGTTAACAATGCCCTGTATAGGCATATAAGAGATAATCCTGGTTGTACTATGTTTCAATTTGCCATACTTGAAGCAATAATACCACATCAGAGAGGGGGGAATTTAAAAGCTTTATTAAGTGAGAAGGAGGTGAGGTGGCAGATACTGCTGAATGCTACTTGCATACCGGGAATAAATGAAAGCATAACAATTAAACCAATAATTGAGGCCAAGATTTGACACAGGTAGTTCCTTGTTTCCTGTATTAATGATTTGTGAAGGGGAAATGATGTAATGAAGACTTTCTCATATGTAAATGAACGGTTGTCATTGGTCAACATTTTCTATATATGTCGTAAAATATTTTAGAAGGTGTTCTGATGAAGTCTAATATTTTAGATGAAAGCGCTCAACTTGTGTTAATTTTATTAATAAATTTTTATCGAATTTACTTCAGCGGATTCTTGTGGCTTCCCCAGTGGTTTTTTCTTCTGTTTTTCTTGTGACATAGATAGGTAGTCTGTTCCAGAGTATGGGAAGTCTCTGGGACAGGAATCTATCCCTCCAGCATGTTCTGTTTATTGTGGTGACAAGGTTAAGGTCCCTAGAGCATGTAGCTCGGAGGGATTGGGATTTCTTTAAGTGGAGCATGTCCAACAGCTCTGGGTCTGACATAGCTTTGTATGTTAGGCAGAGATCACCCCTGAGTAGGCGATATGCGATAGTTTTTTGAGACGGTCTGCATAGGGCATATGTTTGAGGCTAGTAATCCTCTTTGTGAGGTATTTCTGTGGTCTTTCCAGTTGTTGTAGATATCTTGTGAGGTACATACCAAAAGGGGCGTTGTACTCTATAATGGGTCTAATGAGTGATGAATAGAGGGGAACAATGACCTCTTTTTTTCTGGATGAGAATCCTTTTGTGATGAGATGAGCCATGTAGAAGGATTTCCTGACCACTGTGGCGATGTGATTATCAAAGGAGTATTAAGTGTTGTTCGTTTTGTTTAAAGACAGATTCTGATGAAGTCTCCGTGAAGGAGATGAAAGCGCTCAATCTGGTTGTGTGTATGTTTAAATTACGTTAATAAATTGCATTTATTATATTTTCGTTCTATTGGATTAATTGCCTGTATCCAGAAATATTGGAGAAAATATAACTACTATTGCTTGTTGTATATGGAGGAGAGCCTTTATTGCTACCGGATTTTGTCGCAATTTTTTGGTGTGAGTTATGTTTAACCAACTTACAATTATCCATAAGACCCTATACCAGCCTCATAATACTCCAACACTATCTTCCCTTCACTCCCTACAAAAACCTGAACACCTTACACTCCTCTAATAAACTACTAGTTAGTATAAGCACATCCAAAAACCTGGCTGGTGACTCTCTCTTTTCAAATACAGCTGGGAGACACTGGAACCTTCTTCCTAGTGAACTAACATCACTTTCCTCCCTTACTATCTTCAAACAAAAGCTCAAAATCTATCTTAGAACACACTGGCTTTGTCCTTCTTGTAACCCTGACTAACCTTTACTGTAACTGCTATGATTTCTCTCTTTTCTTCTTCTTCCATTCTACCTGTCACTCCTTGTTACTTATTTCTGAAGAAATTAGAATGTAAGCTAAGCAAGCAAAATATAATGATTCCACAGCGTCAATAAAAGATACAAGATATCACCAAGTAAAACGTTTTAATGTTAGCGCTTTCACAGTTCACAATGACTGCTTCATCAGACAAACTCATAGTAAAACACACTTCATATTTAAAAACACTGACAACCAATGAATTTCATCATTCAATTAAAAACAACAATAGAATCACATGGTAAAATTTAAAGGCAAACTTCATCCTGCATCATAAAATAAAAACTAAACATTAACTAACCTAATGATAAACATTATTACAAAACATATTTGATGCACATATTACCTTTAAATTTTACCATGTGATTCTATTGTGTTTTTAATTGAATGATGAAAATCATTGGTTGTCAGTGTTTTTAAATATGAAGTGTGTTTTACTATGAGTTTGTCTGATGAAGCAGTCATTGTGAACTGTGAAAGCGCTAACATTAAAACATTTTACTTGGTGCTATCTTGCATCTTTTATTGACACTGTGGAATTGTATGCCTTCTTATTGTCGTGGGGTGGTTTGCTTCACTTTTTATTACATTTTCATAGTGCTGTGTCTTGCAGCCCTAACAGAAGAACCCTGTCTTGTCCTGGTTGCCTGTATTTTTTGTGGTGGTGGTGCTGCGGTAGCGTTGTCGCCTCATAGCAAGACGTCCCGTTCGATTCTCAGCTAGAGCGTCTTCTGTGTGGAGGCATACATGAATGGGGCATGCCTTCATTGAAGGTTGTGCATCAGGGCTGGTAACCCGGTACATAAAAATCCACTACCAATCATTAGCGGACCAGAGTTCCACTGTGGCGACCCCTAACCAGGAAAAGCCGAAAGACACAAACAAACAAAATGATTATTTTCTTGAAGAGTTTTAACTAGATACTATCTTAAAAACACTTTTGACTTGCTCTGTAAATAGAAATGAACTGAAAGAATGTGCTAACAGTGAAGTGACCAATATTATCTGAAATCCTCTGTTCAGTATTACATGTATGTTGTTGCACATTAGATAGCTGTATATATATATATATATATATATATATATATATATATATATATATATATATATATATATATATATATCTTTTTTTAAAGGTTTGGAGCTTTTCTCCCCGGGCCTATACTGAAAAAGGACATGTATCCAGTTAAACTAGCCTGGTCAGCAAATGTAAAATAAATAAGACATTCTTACAGTCTCCTTAAAAGCTATTGAACAGTATTTAGAAATACATATGTGTTTGTTGCAGGAAGTGATATCCTTTAAAACACATGGTACTACTTACAAGTTTCTGTGATTAAGAATTTATAGTGTTTGTGTGTTTCAAACAAATGAATAATGTATACAATATAGAAAGTTATGTTGATATAAATATATTGAATAAGTTTAATTATTAGTATAATTCATATATATATGTTTTTATATTTAGATGGTAATGAATAACTTGTTAATTAAGATTAAATAACTTCAATAACTGAATATTTAAAAAAATAAAAAATAAAAAAAATAATAATAGCTTTATTAGACTTCTTGAATGTTCATAGTGTATATGGAGCTCAATTGAATGGGAAAAGGAAGTTAGAGTGATGGTTCAACAAATGTACCTATCTGTTGGACTAGGAATGTATTTCATTCCATGGTGGGTAGGGATTAAGAATCTAATTACTTTAATATTAGCATTTTATTTAGATTTTAGAGTGTTCATTAGTTTTTCCAAGCCTGAGTTATACTTATTGAGAGCTTTAGTGATAACTAGCTTCACTGTGATCATTGATTATGTACTAATGAACAATATTTTATGTCTCAAGGAGGGAATGAATACAGGTAAATTTAATGGCATCTTAAACGTTTCCTCAAAATATTCTGACACGGATTTTTTCCATATTATCGCTAAATATCAATGGTCTAAATAGCCCAAATAAAAGAGCTAATCTACTAAGATACCTAAACTTAAATAGATCTCAAATAATTCTTTTACAGGAAACACACTTCAAGAGCAATGATAACTTCATATAGAATCCATGTGACTTCACGACCCTAGCATGCTCCAATTATAATACAAAGAAAAGGGGAGTTATAACTTTATGGAGAAAGAATACATTAAACCCTGAAATAATACACAAATATGTAGATAAAGAAGGACTTATAGCTATAGTTATTCTGAAGTTTAATAATAGACTATGGACAATAGTAAATCTATATTGGTTTCCTGGTATTGGGATGGGGACTGTTAAAAAAACATTTAGATCAAATTACAAATATATCCAAAGGAAATTTAATAATGCGGGGGGGGGACTTTAATTGTATTACAGATATGTCTGAAACTACCAATAAAAAATCTCCACGTTTAACAACGACTGCAAAAATACTAAAAAAATGGACCGAATCTATAAGGTTGAAAGATACCTATAATGTTATAGATAACAATTCTTTATTATTTTCTCATCAAGATTATAGATTTGATACTCAAACCAGAATTGATAAGATATACATTTCCCAAGATCTACAAACAAAAATTACTTATTTTACAATAATTCCTTGTCCCCTCTATGACCACAATTCATTAGTTCTAAAAATGCAAATAAACTTTAATCCACTAACATTCCTTACGAGAATTCCTTTGTACATTACAAAAATTAAAGAATTTAAAGATTGGTTAATAAATTAACTTAATTTTTTGTAGATATTAATTACAATTCAGAAGTGAATATAGTAATGGTTTGGGATTCATTAAAAGCTTATATCTACAGAAAAATGGTTGCCCGGTATAAAAATAAAATTAAGGAACGGGAATCTCCCCAGACTCTGGAATAGACTGCCCATACATGTCAAGCAGAGCACCTCTTTGGCCCTCTTCAAAAGGAACCTTGATGACTGGATGGGAGAAAGGAAATTCACCCCAGGGATCACGTTGCCCTTGCTAGACAGGGGTCCAAGGAAGTAAATAGTGTGGGAAGAAATAGCCGGGGAATTGTTATGGCTAGGCTTGTATAGGCCCTAGGGCCGATAGCCTAGTACCAACCTATGAACCTATCAGAACTTCAAGAACTTCAAAGAAAACTCACATTATTTAAGTCTATAAAACCTCCTAATATGTTAGAGAATAAGAAAACAATAGAAGACTTGAATAAAAGATATTTAGAAATTTTAAATCACAAAACTAATTTAGCCATAGAGAGGCTAAAAATAAATTCGTATGTTACCTCTCCAAAACATTTACAAAATGTATCTGTTAAAGTTAAAATGCAAGCTAAAGCTAACTCTATTACTAATATATTACATGAAAGTAAAGGTAAGAAAGTTTCGGAAACAGGAGATATACTAGATGCTTTTAAGTGTAATTTCAGAAACCATTATAAAACCAACAATAATTTATCAGAACTTTCTATTTTAGGAAATATGATTTTGAATATTAAACCAATTCCTGAAGATTTACAAAGGGAATTACAAAAATCTAATACACATAAAGAAATCATTGATGCAATTAAAGAAAGTAAAACTAATAAATCTCCTGGAATGGATGGTTTAATCACGGAAGTTTATAAACTATTCCCCAAAAATATAACTTCATTGCTACATAAAACATTTACTGAAATTCAAACCCATGCAATAATCCCTCCTTCATGGAGATATTCTTTAATTATACACATTTTAAAAGAAAATAAGGATGATACTCATTGTAGTTCATATAGGCCAATCTCACTATTAAATAATGATTATAAATTATTTATGTCTATACTGGTAAAAAAAAATCAAAAATCAAATGAATGAAATAATCAACCATGATCAAACAGGGTTCATTCAAAATAGACATGCGCATGATAACATTAAAAGAATATTGACATTAATTGATTATTTAAAACACAGAAGCCTGAATAATTGGACTAGATATAGAGAAGGCTTTTGATTCCTTGAAATGGGAATATTTAATTAAAATTTTAGAAGCTTACACATTTCCTATTTCCTTCATTACATTTATAAAAAAAGGTCTATGAAAATAATCTAACTTATGTTAAAATAGAACCCTTTACTTCAGAGGCTATACAAGTTATGAGAGGCACTAAACAGGGATGTCCTATGTCACCCATTTTATTTGCATTGGCTATAGAGTTATTGGATATACTAATATAAAACAACTCAAAGATAAAAGGAATAAACATATACGATCAATATAATTCCAAGACCATGCTCTTTGCTGATGATATACGTCTTACACTATTGAAGTCAAAAGAAATGCTTGATGAACTAGATAATTTCATAGAGAAATTTCATAAGATATCGGGACTATGTTTCAACAAACAACAATCTAAATATTTATTATTAAATAAAAAGAAGGATTTTCAAATGGATAAGAATCATATCATAGGAGAACATATCAAAACTTTAAAATATTTGGGGATAGACTTATGTGAAAATATACAAGACATATTGAATATTAATTAGAAAAGGGTCATTGAGATAATAGATTCCATAGTGTGCAAATATAATAAGTTATTCATAGTTTTTGAAGATAGACTACAGTTGATTAAAATGGTTCTTCTCCCCAAAATTTTGTATGTTATTCAAGCTACTTTGTTAATCCCTGAGAAATCTTATATTAAGGAAATAACATCAACACTGCTAAGATTCCTGTGGTATCCGAAAAGAAACAAAATTGCATATACCCATCACATCAGACAATGGGATCAAGGAGGAATAAACTTTCCAGATATTGAATCCTATATAAGAGCTACCCTACTTAAAACTGTGATTGAATGGATTAATCCTAGTTATATATCCAATTGGAAAATGCTACATACAATTATAATAATAAATGAAAACAACTTATTGAAAAATTCTATTGCTATAGATAAATATAATATATTATGGTATTCACTGACCTTAAATGTAAAATACAATACAAACAAACTATCTAGTTTGAATATAGTAAATCATATATTTGATCACTTTAGAAAATTTATACATATGAATATGGATTTAAAGCTTTGGTTTGCAATGTTAATTCCATTCAGCATTACTAAAAACTTTACAGATAGAATTCATAGGGATATATTCATATCTTGGGAACAGAAAAACCTAATCTGTTGGTTGCATTGTATAATAAAACAGCAAGTCCTTGATATACAATATATGATGTCAACTTATAAAGTGAATGCTAATGAATGGTTAATATTTCAGAACACTTTGACATACTCAAAGGATCTATGTAGGATATTAAATACTTCTTCTTTCCCAACTACATCTAAATTAATAATTAAATTGTTTGAAATTATATACAACAATAAGAAACTGGAAAATGGAACTTCATACTTATATAATCTAATAAAAAATTACAAATCATTGCCTAAACCAGCATATTGGCAATTTATTACTAAAGGATATAAGGCTCAATTAACTCCAGAAAATAAATCAAATCTACTTCTTTCAGTAAAATTGACTTCTTGTTCTCATTATTGGAGAATATTTACCTGGAAATTCCTTCATAGATCCTTCTTAACCCCTGATAAAGTTTCAAAATTCAATTCTGCTAATAATGGAATATGCTGGAGATGTCAACAATTTAATAAAGCTGATTGGTCTCACATCTTTTATGACTGTATAAAAATTAAAGTAATTTGAGAAAATATTAAGAATTTCATACAGGCGATCTATACTGATAATTTTGTCATGACCAAGGTTTTAATATTATTGAAAATAACTGATGTGGTTTTTTTTTCAAATTAAACTGATCTTTATATACTGTGGACAATACTAGCTAACACTAGGAAATGTATAACAAAGAGATGGAATTCTACTACAGCTCCTAGCAAAGAAGATTTCCTTTGTCTACTGAAAAAACAGTACTGATGGAAATTAAAACCAAGGAATTAAGAATATTTCCTAGACCATTAACTAATAATCCATGGAAAAAAGTTCTGTCATTAATTGACACTTTGCAAAAGGAACCAACATCCCCTTGAAGCAAGTACTTCTCAAGTTTATTTAAATTATATCTGTATAAATTATCACTCAATTTAAATTGTCAGGCTAATTGTAAATTTGTACATAGTTGATTATTATCTAATCTTAAATCGTAATAAGTATCTATTTATTGTTCTATTGCATATTTAAAATAAAAATCATTTGAGTAAAACAAAGTAACTGCTTCTAGTCCTCCAGCACCTGGTTACAAAATTCATTATCTGGCATGATGGGTAAGCAAAAAAAAACTGAGGTGGGTGTCTAATCTCATAATTTGACAGTGCTATGTAACAAATAGAGCTGTTTATTGTTGTTTCAGTAATGATGACAAAAGTGGCACTACCTCAGTCTTGAGATTACACATGTAAATAAAAACTGGTGCAAATATGATACATTTCCAAAGAAAACTACCAAAAACTCTAAGGCTGACCACTATGCAGTTCAAGTGATACGTATGGATGAATAGCAGCTTAGAGATTCTACCATTAGATGTCCCAAATGTTATAACTGTTATTGGCAAAAATGCACAGCTGGTTGGGTGTATATCTTAAGCCTGATTTAGATGGCATGCTGAGATCTCAGCTCCCACCAGAAGAAGAAGAATAATGTGGCAGAAAATGAGAAGGTGAAATGGTAATCAATTAAAATGGGAAGATGAAAGGGACCCAGGTAGAGTTTTGGAGAAACATCTCTGAAAGAGAACATGAATTGAGCTATCTAACCATCTGTAGATTACTCAACTAATCTAATTCAGGGTTGTGGCGGCCTATCCTGGCACAGTGGGTAAAAGGCAAAGAAACTAACCTTGAATGGAGTACCACCCATGGCAGAATGCGCAAGCATGCATGTGCACTCATGCGCACGGCACGCTCGCGCACACACACACACACACACACACACACACACACACACACACACACACACACACACACACACACACGTGTGCTTACACATACACACACACGTGCGCGCGAGCACACACACACACACACACACACACACACACACACACACACACACACACGTATGACACAACATACCTATGAGTAATTGTTTGGAGGATCCCCAATTCACCTATAGTCAGTGGTGGATTATAATTTGGGCAGCTACCTGATGCCCACGAGTCTGGGGGGTGGTGCATGACTTGCTGATTTCATACTGACCTATATATTTCTGTTTTTTTAAGAGCTTTAGTTTTTTTTCTTTTAGCACCTTTTTTTTTTTTTTAAGAACCTGACCATGCACATCATACATGCAGAGCACCAGAAGGTCATAGTGCATATGTGATGTGGTCAGGGTTGAATGCACATGACTTGGAGACATGAATATGCCTGGATGTTTGCGACTGAATAGGGATTATATCTTATACCTCTTTGGGTCGCAACTGAACAGGACTTGAAAGAAGAATGCAAAGTGTGTGTGTGTGTGTGTGTGTGTGTGTGTGTGTGTGTGTGTGTGTGTGTGTGTGTGTGTGTGTGTGTGTGTGTGTGTGTGTGTGTGTGTGCGTGTGTGTGTGTGCGTGGTTTACATTGCAGATATGAGAGTTCAGAACTATGCAGAAAGTGGTTAGTGACTGACTATATCTTTGTCTCCCTGAGTTTAACACTGGTTGATTGTTAGCCAATACTTTTCAAAACACTCACATGATATGCATTTAAGATCAATTGCAGAATAATCATCATGTAGTAAAAAAGGTAGCAATAAAAGTAATGCAAAACATCTAACACACACACACGTCCTTTAAATGCACATGATGTTTTAAGTTTATGATTTATCCTTACATTTATTAAATGATGCAATGTATACATTTGGTTCAAGCTCCACATTTGAAATGCTAGACTTCATTACTGGAAACACAAACTTTGTTTTAGTTGCTGATGAAGTGCCTGATATCACATATCTATTCGGTTTAAAGAATATATCATCATCTAAAGGAAATAAAACTTTCATGGTGACTAAGATATTGACTTAAAAACATGACTTGATAATACTTGATTTTTTTTTAAACGTGACTAAAGTAGCCTATGGTGTGAAGGCTGAGCAAGCTACAGTGCAATATCTGAGTATAGAATGTCTAATTAAGTGTGAAAAATCTTTGTTAAACTATATGTTTTCACTAGACAGCTAGATAACCAGATAGACAGACAGACAGAAAGACTATCTCAGAGAACATTTCATCATGGTCAGCCACTTTTTTTTCAGCCTACAAACTTCCTTGGGGACACCAGGTAGCAGAGTGTAGCACTCAAGAGTTTTCTTCCAATGTATACATTATTTTTTAAGTTTTTTTTTTTTTTTTTTTGGTAGGGAAAGAATAGCTGTTAGGCCTGATACAGAACATGAAGTTTAGTTACCATAGCTTAGACAAAGTACAGTTGTGTACACCTACCATAAATGTAGATGTTCGAGTGTCTTCACTGTTGCAGTCATGACTGTAGGGTTCTCCCCTGCCGGCAGACAGCCCTTGGTCGGCCAGAATCCCAAAGTCTGGATCCAGCGTCGGCTGTTCAACCATGCTCCCTGACGTCAGAGCGCCAGGAGTACAAAGCTGACAGCCAACGCCATCTTCTCCAGCTTTTCTTGCCCCAGATGTCAGGAGTCCCAAAATGAAAAAGGTCCCATAACCTTTGCAAATACACCTCAGAAGAATGGTGAAAAAAGGAAATACACAAAAGTAAAAACAAGAGGGGACAGGAGGGAGGGAAACCCAGACTGCAACAGTGAAGACACTCGAACATCTACATTTATGGTAAGTGTACACAACTACTATGTTCATCATGTTTCACTGTTGCAGTCATGACTGTAGGGTAGAATCCCAAAGCTGAAAGAAAGGGAGGAGGTCATAAAGAGGAAGGGGCGGCTAAAAGGCCCTGCAAGACTGCAGAGGCAAAGCCTGCCCTAGACTTAGAGTAGAGAGGTAGATTGTAGTGCTTAGAAAATGTATGCACTGAACTCCAAGTTGCAGCTTCCAAAATGTCCTTGGTAGGAACTCCCCTGAGGAAGGCCGCAGAAGTGGCAGCAGCTCTGGTAGAATGAGTCCTTATACTCCCTGGGATTTGCTTTCCATGGTGAGAATAACAAAATCTGATTCCATGAGCAATCCATTTAGAAATGGTCTGTTTTGAAATGGCTTTACCTTGGGAACTTGAAGCATAAGAAACAAACAATTGTTCTGATTTTCTGAAGTCCTTGGTTCTGTTCAGGTAAAAACGTAGTTGTCTGTGTACATCCAAGGACTGTAAGATCCTTTCCCCTTTATTTTGAGGAGTGGGGAAAAAGGTTGGCAAGTGTATAGTTTGATTTAAAGCCACTTTGGAAACCACCTTAGGCATGAAGATAGGATTAGTCCTCAAAGATACCCTGTCTTGATGAAAAATAATATAAGGTTCCACAGCCATAAGAGCTTGTAACTCTTAAACTCTCCTGGCAGAGGTCAGGGCTAACAGGATAGCTGTCTTCCAAGATAAAAACTTGATGTCAGAAGAGGCAGCCAGCTCAAAAGGAGGCAAGGTTAGTTTTTCCAAAACATAGTTGAGATCCCAAGCAGGAATGGGAGGAGATCTAGGAGGTCTTAAGTTCTTAGCTCCTCTGAGAAACTGTCTCATGAGCTGGTGGGAAAAGATGGGAGGGTCTGTATTATAATGAGCAGAAATAGCAGAGGCATGTATCTTAATGGAAGAGAAAGAGAGACCCTTATGTAAGAGATCTGTCAAGTAAAGTAAAATTAAAGTAATGTTAGGAAGAAGAGGATCAGAATCCTGAGCTTGTATCCAGGAACAAAATCTTTTCCATTTTCCTGCATAAGATTTTCTAGTGCTAGGACGTCTGGCTTCTAAAATGACATCCATAATCTGCTTGGGCAGTAAAGAAGAAATCAAAGGCCCTGGATTAACCAGGCCGCCAGGCTGAGAGTTCTGACATGAGAGTGTAGAACCTGACCCTGATGTTGGGACAGAAGGTTCGGAGACTGAGGTAAAACCCAAGGGGGCTCCAGGCATAGGTTTTTTAGGGTTGGATACCAAAACTGCTGAGGCCAATTTGGAGCCAGCAAGATTATCATCTTGGGCTTGTCCTGTTTTATCTTCAATAAAACCCATGGAAGAAGAGGAAGAGGCGGAAAGGCATATCCCGAGAGGTTCCTCCAACTGAATGACAGGGCGTCCACTTTCCAAGCTTCTCTGTGGAAAGTCCTGGTGCAAAAATACTGTAGTTGATGATTGAGATGGGATGCAAAGAGGTCTATGTGAGGACATCCCCAGACTGCTGTTATCATCCTGAATATTTTGGTGTCCAGCATCCACTCGTGTGGATCCGAAAGGTTTCTGCTCAGACTGTCTGCAAGGAAGTTTTGTTTCCCTGGTAGAAACTGAGCTTTAAGATCCAGATTGCAAGCTAGAGCTGTGTTCCATAGATCCATGGCTAGTCTGCAAAGGGGGTAGGAATGAAATCCCCCTTGCTTGTTTATGTACCACATAACTGTGGTGTTGTCTGTCCGTATTAGCAGTTGTCCTGGTTGTAAAAGATTCCTGAAGGCCAATAGAGCTTTCTGAACGGCTAACATTTCCTTCAAATTGATATGCAGGTGTGTCTGATCCTTTGTCCAAAGGCCCTGCAAACAATTGCCCTGAAAATGGGCTCCCCAAGCATAATCCGAGGCATCCGTGGTTAGAATCTGAGAGGCAGGAGGCAGACGGAAGGGCTTCCCTTTGTTTAGAGCACATGCCCTGGACCACCAAAGAAATTCCTTTTGAAGGCAAGGAAGGACATAGATCAGTATGTCTAAACTGTGGCAATGCTGAGACCATACACTTTTTAGGTACCACTGTATTTTCCTCATGTGTAGTCTTGCATATGGTATGAGAAGGATGCAGGAGGCCATGTAACCCAAAGCCTGCAGGAATTTCCTTGCAGATAGTTGAGTTAGAGTTGCCAAGGTTCTGAAAGTTGAAGCCAGCTGTAATTGTTTTTCAGATGTCAGAAATGCCATCTGGGTTGTGGTGTTTAGTAGTGCACCCAGAAAAGTTATCTGTTGTGATGGTGTCAAATTTGACTTTTTTATGTTTACAGAGAATCCCAGGAACTTGAGGAGGTTCTGTACAAATTCTAGATGCCGGAGTAAGACATCCTTGCTGTCTGCCTGAATTAGACAATCATCCAGATAAGGGTAAATTTGAATTCCCTTGAGTCTGCAGTAAGCTACTACTGGAGCCAGGCATTTGGTGAAGACCCTGGGCAGTAGACAATCCAAAGGGCAGCGCAGAGAATTGAAAGTGCCTTGATCCGCCTTGAACCTGAGGTATTTTCTGCGATCTTGCCTGATGGGAATGTGTAAATATGCCTCCTTTAAATCCAAAGTTACCATCCATGCATCTTTGGACAGCATTGGAAGTAGCTGCTGTAGAGTAAGCATCTTGAATTTTGGATTCTCTAGAAAGGTGTTCAAGACCGACAGATCCAGAATGGGTCTCCATGAGTTTTGCTTCCTTGGAACTAGAAAGAGCCTTGAATAAAAACCTTTTCCCATCTCTGAAAGAGGAACCAGTTCTATGGCATTCATAGCCAAAAGAGCTTCCACCTGGTTTAAGGCTTCCGTCCTTTGATGTTTTGGAAGGTCTGGCCATCCGCTTGGCCTTGGCAAGGTATGAAAATGGAATTTGTAACCTCTTAAAACCACATCCAAAATCCATTTGTCTTGGGTTATTTGAGTCCAATTTTGATAAAAAAGAGAGAGTTTTCCTCCGAGAGGGGCTTCCAGGCAAGAAGTTCCTGTAGCCCAACAGAGGGAGTCATTGAGTTTGTTTCCTTTGAGATTGTGACCTGTCCTCTCCTCCCCTAGGGGTGGAAGCAGTCCACTGTCTTGGTCTATAAGCAGCTTGTGTTTGAGGCCTCCCTCTGGAACGTCTAAATCTACCCCTCTGAGGCCTGTCTGAAGTGGGAAAGGACCAATTTTTTGAAGGCCAATTCCTGCTAAATCTAGGTGGCTGTACTTGTAAGAAATCTTTAACTGTTTGCATGGATTTTGCCTTATCCTCCATCTTTTTAATCACCTCTTCAGCTTTTGATCCAAACAAAACATTATGCTGAACAGGAGCATCCAATAATTTAGCCTTTACTTGTTCAGGTAAATTTTGTTCCTTTAGCCATGCATGCCTTCTAATGACTGTGCCAGAGGCCGCAGCCCTACAAGAAGCCTCCAAGGCATCAAATCCACAGTGTAAACCATGCTTCCCAACCTGTTCAGAGGCATGCAATAAGTCATGTAATTCCTTATCATCTGCACAAGCAGAAATGGAAGTAAGCTTTTGTTTTAAGACAGACAAGAGAAATTGCTGGTATTTAAACATATGAAACTGACAGTTTAAAGCCCTAATGGACAAAGTAGCAGAAGTGTACACCTTTTTGCCCCATCTTTCTAAGGATCAAGAATCCTTTTCAGTAGGAATGGGATTTTTGGCAGAAGCAGCCTTAACCCCCTTAGGACCCTGAGAAATGGTTTCAGGGTCAGCAGAAGGGTTCTTGTATAAAACCTGATGGGAATCAGGAACCCTGTAATATCTATCAGGCTTAACAGGAGCAGGAGGAAAAGAGTCAGGGGTTAAATTAGCCTCCGAAAAGGCATCATCCACAATATCCAAAACAGGAGGAATAGCCAGGGGTCTATGTTGGGGAAGAAGAAGAAATTCCCTCAGTCTTTTCTTGGATTCCGAATACTCCTGTCCTTCCCAGTGGAAATGTTCCCTCATTTCATGCAAAGTTTCCCCAAAAGAGAAATCCTCAGGGGGAGAAGCTGAAGGAATGGATTCTTCAGCATCAGAATCCTCATAAGGAGGGAAAGAATATTCCTGATCAGAAGAAGAAACTGAGGAAACAGAAGCCTGATCAGAGGAATCATAAGAAGCATCCTGCCTTGGCCTTTTGTCTGGAGGGGGATGAGAACCCCTAATCATAGTAAGCAAATCCTCCACCATCTTGAGTAACTGTTTCTGTGACTTGGGAGCCGGTTCAGAAGAGGCCTGTGTTGAAGTCTTTGATTTAGAAGGTGTCTTTGCCTTTGTCTTTGACTTTGCCTTTATTAGTAGCTGAGTAGGCCGGAAAACCCCTTCGGAAGCCGGTACCTGCACAGTGGCTCCACACCCATCCGAAGGAGCATTGTCCGAAGGTCCTGCAACAGAAATATTTAAAGGCCTGGTTGGCTCCTCATGAGAGTCCGTTTCGGCTGCCGGTTTTGAAATGACCGATGACAGGGGCTGCAAAAGCACCTCACTGACGACGGCCGAACCTGAAGCTGGCTCCACTTGTGCGCTATCATCAGATTTGAACCTCGGAGGCCTGTCTTTATCCTTGCGACGTTTGTAAACTCCGGTAGCCGGGACCGTATCCGATGACATTTTGTAGTTAAAGCGCCTACCGAAGTAATGAAAAGCAAAATCGTACCTTCGCTTAATTGTACGTTGATTGAATCTAGCACAAAACCGACAACTAGCTACGTCGTGGTCAGGGCCTAAGCAAGGAATACAGTAAGAATGAAAATCCTTATGAGGTATTTGCTTCCCACATGAAATACAATTATTAACTTTTTCTGACATTGGAGTGGAGCAAGGAAAAAGTTTCCCCAACGGGGTACTTAGCTTTGAGTGGAGAAGAAAGTCTTCGGACCGAAGTATATCAGAAAAATTCATCAGGAGTCAGCCGACCGGCACTTGCGAACGGCTATCACCGCATGGCAAGAAAGACTGGAGAAGTTAGCGTCGGCTGTCAGCTTTGTACTCCTGGCACTCTGACGTCAGGGAGCATGGTTGAACAGCCGACGCCGGACCCAGTCTTTGGGATTCTGGCCCACCGAGGGCTGCCTGCCGGCAGGGGAGAACCCTACAGTCATGACTGCAACAGTGAAACACGATGAACATTGGGCAGATGTTCTACAACAGGGTGTAAATGTTACTGTTTTTGCCTTATCTTTTCAAAAAAAACAAAAACAAAAACAAAAAAAAATTCCTTGTTTCCCGCCTTTCTAAGCTAGTATAGTCCAGTTTTCAGGCTAGTGCTGAATTCAGGGCTGTGACACTAGTTTCTGAGTTGCCCATACCTTACTTGGATAGAAGGTAGTTTCTCTGTTCATCTGTGAGAGAGGGGAACTTTGAGCAACCTATCTGTCTCTGGAGAAGTGGTTTCACCCCAGAAGTTAGTCGTTTATTGGCCATTTTGGGCTAATTTTTATCTCTCGCAAAATACACTTAGTCACAATATGCCAAGATATCCAACAACACGATAGTCACGAACAAACAGCTTTAATGAGAAGCTTTCGGGTCTACACACACATCCTTACATATCATATTAATATAAAAAAAAAAAAAAATAAAAAAAAATAAAATCATAGTTTTCTCTTTTTTTTTTTTTTTAACCAGAATAAATTTAACACTTACCATCAGGCCTTATTTTTTATCTTTAATATGATATATGTAAATATGATATGTAAATGTATAACTATGTATGTATAATATGATATGTATGTTATGTAATTTTTATATTACTATATGGGTTTTTTTTTTGATTTTTTATTTTTTATATAACAAAGGCTTTTAAATAAAGGCTTTTGCATATTTAATATTTTTTTTATTTAATTTTTAATTTTTTGCTTTGTGTGTTACTTGTTTTTTGTTTTTTTACTTTTTCCTCTTTTATTTTATATGTTAATTGAGTTGATGCTGATTGAGTGCTTCTAATTTCTATCTCTTTCATTTCCCTACTATAAAAACCGCGTTTGCAAGGTTTTGCACACTGGGCAGTGCTGGTTAGCTACGATTAAATTATTCCTGGCTCCACTAAGTTTCCTCTTCAGTTTTTCCCTTGAAACTATTTAACTCTCAACCTAAGCACTCAAAAAGCATCTTACAGCCCAGCACTTGCTCAGACCTAATAGCAGGCACTAATATACCCTGACACTGATTGCCCAGCAGGGCAAGGCTCTTTATTCACCCCTCACCAACCAAGCGACTAAGCAGCTCACCCTACTATTCAGGCATGACCAAAGGACAACTTCAGGTGCACACTCCAGTCCAGCTGGTGAATCTGGGTATCCTGAGGCAATGTTACAACTGCCTCATGTACACAGACAACCCTCTCCTCCTACCACAAAACACTAACATATGTGAGAGATGCAATTATACAGCCAAACTGGAAGCTAAGCTGTCTCCACCCAAGACTGGAACAGACAGTCAAGAGGAGAAGGTTAACACTTGCACCACACCTCCAGCTGCACACAGACCTACTAAAACAGCACTGGCAAAAAATACACATAAATACACAAAATCATACTCGGAGGCTCTAAATAAAAATCTGCAAAAGCATCAGAGACCTCCAAAGCAGACACCCAAACAACCTGCACTTCCCATCACAAACCAGACAACACATAAAACACAACATCAGTGTGCTGCACAATCAAGGCCCTTAAGGCGAAATAACATAACTAACACACTAGTAATAGGTGACTCTATAGTCAGGAACACTGATGTCCCACTCCCTAGGCTGGACAAGTAGAAGGTTACTGTTAGCTGCCTGTCAGGAGCAAGAATCTGCCACATAAACACAAGCACTCAGGTCACTCCAGAACAAGTACAAATATGACTCTGTCATTGTTCATGTTGGTGTGAATGACCTGAGACATACTTCCTTGGGCTACATGAAAAGCGACATGGAAGAGCTCTCTGATCATGCAGCCCAGGCTGGTATGACCCCGACCCTGAGTAGCATCCTGCAGTCACCAAGAATGATACCTCTGTATAAAGAAAAAATTATAAATTTCAACAATTGGCTAAGCTTCTGGTGTCATTCAAAGGGGATCCAGTGTCTGTCAGCCTGGGACGATATGCTCGAAAGCCACGTTGCTTCGCAAGAGATGGCTTACACCTGTCACCCCTAGGCTTTTGAATACTGGTCAAGGCTCTTGCTGCCCCCATAGTGCCTTTTTTAGGCAAGGTTCAAAAGTCAAACCCACATCCGTAAACAGCACAATTAACAAAAAACTGAGGGTTATGCCACTCAGTGCCAGGAGTTTAAATCTCAAAATGCATGCGCTCGAAGCACTCCTCAGTATGGAGAACGTCGACATCTGTGCAGTAACTGAAACCTGGTTCAAGGCTCTAGAGAACACCCCAGCACTACCGTGCTACAACTCATACCACACATTTCGGCCACAGAACACGGACTAATACACAAAAGGAGGGGGTGTATCCATATTCATCAAGGATACTTACACCTCCAGGTTAGTGGTGCAGCAGGATACCTCTGAGATCATCCATATGCAACTAACATCGGGCAAATCTGCACTGCAAATTGTGACCTGCTACAGATCACCCTCCATGATCCAGGACCACCACTCCACCTTTCTGGAGACACTGGAAAACATGAAGGTCCTACCGAACAACCTGATATCGGGTGATTTCAATTACCCTACCATTCAATGGGAAAACTACTGGAGTACGAATACCCAGGCCCAGCACTTCCTGGAATTCATCAACTCAAATGCCCTGGATCAGCTGGTAAACTCCCCTTCCAGAGGTGAAAACATATTGAACCTGGTCATCACCAACATGGGCGACAGGTGTTCCACACTGGAGGTCAACCCATCACTGGTTAGATCAGACCATAAACTAATCACTCTGGATGTCCACACCCCACCACCACCCCCAACTAAGGAAAACATAGTAAAAAACTTTTCTAAAGCAAACTTATCCTTACTTAAGACAGAGGTGGTAAGTTTCACAGCCCCCACACTAAAGGATAATGCTGCCCAAGATGCATAAACCTTTACAAATGCACTCTATGAGCACCTACAAGGATGCATGGATCGTGCTATCCCTAGCAAAATCAAGACTCACTCCTCTAAGAGAGGGAAACCAGTTTGGTGGACCCCTGCAATAAACAGGCTATACAATAGAAGGAGGAGGAAACTAGTTCAGAAAAAAAGCAAATCCCAAGAAGGAAAGACATCCCTGATCAGTATCTGTAAGAAACTAAGGTCCCTCATGAAATCATTCAAGGCTAACTTCGAAAGAAAAATAGCCAAGGATTCAAAAGATAACCACAAAGCCTTCTTTAGCTATGTTAAGAATCTAAGTGGAAACTCACAGATATGCACTGAACTAGTGCAAAATAGCACAAAATATACTGAACCTACTGATATTGCCAACATCCTGGAAGATAGATTCAGTGCAAACTTCACACCCCTCTCACCTCCAAAAGGGCCCACAACAATACCGGAAAAGTGTAGTGTCCCAAAAATCACAGACACACAGGTGAAAACAGCCCTTTCAAAAGCCAACAACACAGCGTCAATGGGACCAGATGGTGTCCCAGGCTGCGTCTTGCACAAACTACAGAACGAACTAACCCCCCCACCTAAACATGCTGTTCAACCTCAGCCTCTCCACAGGCTACGTGCCCATAGAATGGCGCACAGCAGCAGTTATTCATCTCCACAAAGGAGGGGCCACAACTGACCCTGGTAACTATCACCACATACGCCTGACTAGCCTGGTCTGCAAGGCTATGGAGCGCATCATCATGTAACTCATTAACAAAGACATTGGGAACCTCCAAAGTCTTGATCCGACCCAGTTCGGCTTTGTTAAGGGCGAATCATGCCTACTAAACCTGGTTGACTTCTTCGAGACAGACACCAAGGCCATAGACGAGGGAAAGGTGGTTCACACAGCCTACCTTGACCTCGCCAAGGCTTTCGACACCATTCCCCACTCAAGTATTACAGAAAACTCACCAGCCTGAACATAAACCCCTACGTAATGAGATAGGTTGCCAACTGGCTTACAGACAGAACTCACACAGTAAGAATAGCGGGCTCCAGGTCCGACTCTAAACCAGTCACAAGTGGTGTCCCACAAGGCTCGGTCCTGGGACCCCTACTGTTCGGCATATACTTCTCAGAAGTGCAGGCAAACACAGGAGGACTATGGCTAACCAAATTCGCCAATGACTGCAAACTGGGAGCCATAATTGACTCTCCGGCTGACACGGACATCCTCCAAAAGGGCCTTACTGAGATGGACACCTGGTGTCAAAGTCATGGTCTCAAGCTAAATGCCAAAAATGCATAGTCATCCCATTTGGGAAAAACAAAACATCCACGAATTACCACATAGGTGGCAGCCCCCTTAATACAGAAGAGGTAATAAGAGATCTGGGGACCCAGGTAGATAGTAATCTCTCCTTTGATAATCATATTGCCAAAGTAGTTAGGAAATCCTTCTATGTGGCCCATCTAATTAATAAAGGGTTTGCATCTAGAAATAAAGAGGTTATAGTGCCACTCTACTCGTCATTCATTAGACCCATCATAGAGTACATTGCCCCATTTGGGATGTACCTCACAATACACTTCCAACAGCTGGAAAGACCACAAAAGTACCTCACCAAGAGGATTACTGGCCTCAAACATATATCCTATGCAGCCCGACTGAAAAAACTCCGGCTGTACTCAGTGGCATAGCGCTTACTCAGAAGTGATCTCTGCCTGACTTACAAAGCCTTGTCCAACTCAGAATTGATGGACATGCTCCAACTAAGGAAATCCAAGTCACTGTGAGTCATGCGCTCTAGTGAGCTAAACCTCATCACAACAATAAATAGAACATGCTTTGGAACAAAATTCCAAATTACATCAGGCAGAGCCCCTCACTAACACTCTTCAAGAGAAACCTTGACGAGTGGATGGGCGGGTTGGGAGGGTAGCCTAATGGTTAAGGTGTTTACCTTACAAAACAAACACAGCAGGGTTTTCGGGAGTCTCACATGGGGCTAGGCTAGGCTAAATGGCTTCAAGCAAGAGCACTAGTACTAACCTATGAGTCAGTGATCAGTAACAGAAAATACACCCCTGGGATCACTTCATTGGCTCTGCTTGACAGAGGATCAGTTAATTAATCAACGGGGCAGCGAAAGCCGACACAGTTTGGCTAGGCTTATAAATGCCCTCAGGCAGATAGCCTAGTACCTACCTATGAACCTATGTACAGGCACTGCCACGTAAGAAAACAAGTCCACTTCACAACAGCATATTAAGGAGACATGAAACTCAGACAGAAAAAGGAAACATATGCCAGTTTTTAGCTCACTAAGCATGGCTTTGCTGTTTAGCAAACATAAAATAAAAAAGTAAATAAAAAAAATAGTAGTGTGTGCAAGTGTGTGTGTCCTCCAACAGTGTAAGAGAGGCAGATAGCATCAGTGAGACAGAAACAGTGCATACCAACTTCACTCAACTCCGACAGGCAGTCCATCAGCATGCATTGCCTCAGCAATAAGTATGACACTCTAATGTCTGGCATTACTGGTTGACTTTAATCCTTAGTTATTTGCCAGTAAATCAAAGATTTTACGAGGGATAGAGTAGACCTATGTGGCAAAATCAGGGGGCAGTTGAAAGGCATGGGTGGTTGTTGCATTCTATGTTTTTTCATTCATTTGATCACAACAACACACCTGAGGTGTACTCAAAACGGCTGCAACTGTGGGTGTGTTGGTGTGTGCATGTGTGTGTCCTCTAACTTCACATCTTCTCCAGCAGCTGTTAATGCTTCCAACAATGCTGCTTTATTCACAGAGGGTGTAAATAGGAGAGTGTGTTTGTGTGTGTGTGTGTGTGTGTGTGTGTGTGTGTGTGTGTGTGTGTGTGTGTGTGTGTGTGTGTGTGTGTGTGTGTGTGTGTGTGTGTGTGTGTGTGTGTGTGTGTGTGTGTCTGTGTGTGCCCTTTGACTGCAAAATTTCTTCATCTGCTACCAAAAGTCACAAACAATCCTGCCAAACTCCAATTTAGACTGGGATTGCATAAAGGTAAGTCAATAAGGCCAGTCATTAGAGTTTCATAGTTCTTACCACTCAGAAAATATTGCCCCGTTCAGTTTTTAATAGTTAATCACGTAACCTAGGAGCACTGTCTGGTTAAGTGACTTACTCAGAGTGCTGTGGTAGGCAAATGGTGGTAGAAAGATCCAAATCATGCATCCTTGACTGCAGGAAGCTTGTCATTAAGAGCTTAGAGCCTTAGTCCTCTATACTAATTACCACACCTTTATTAACTTCTTCATGTTTTGATAAAACATTGAGGATTACAGTCAGTTAATATTGAGTCATAAGAGTTTCATTGTTCTTGGTACTGAAAATGCATGTTGATGTGAAACCATATGTTCTGTAAACTTTGTAAGTGAATTAGAGTTGCCTGGTACTTAAGGCTCTCAGTAATTAATGAATTATGTCCTGTAGTCAAAAATACAGGGTTTGAACCCTTTCACCTCCATTTCCCTACTGTCTGACTTTAAGCAATTCAACCAGGCAGTGCTTCCAGGTCAACTCTGAAAAGGCGCACTTTACCCAGTGGGTTTACCTGGATAACAAATAGGTAAAATGAAAAATATTTTAAATGTGTCCCTTTTTGGGCCTTTGTCCTCTAATTATTTTTGTCTTTGTCCAGAATTCTTGAATAAAGAAGTAGAGAGGTATCTTGGTCTGTTCTTCCAAAATTTATAGCTTTCTTGGTATATTGGTGTGGACTGCACTCATTAAATACATTAAGACGTGAGTTTCAGACTTTGTATCCTTCATAAAATGATCATTAATGGAAAGCTTGTTATTCTATACACTTCATAACTATATAAGAGAACTATTTAAAATATGTTTCTGAATTTGGATCTTCCATCTCTGATTCTTGAGCCAAGATGTTTAGAGGGCAGAAGGGCATCACAATGGGTTGCACTGTATTGTTCTGACAAGTGAACTGAAATATATTTCCAGGCTATTATTTATGAATTTATTCATTCACTTGATCTCAGCAGACATTTGAAGTGTACAGTGATACAAACAGCTATTCATTATTCATGGCTTAAGTGTGTGTGTGTGTGTGTGTGTGTGTGTGTGTGTGTGTGTGTGTGTGTGTGTGTGTGTGTTAAATACTTGGTTTCTGCATTCAAGAATAATTGTGAAGTAAAGAAAGGAATTGATTGTAATAAACTGGAGTATCATTATATGACATAAGACAAGTGTGTAATGTACAATCTTTCGTCTACTTATTTATTTATTTTGACTGTTGATAGTGTGTTATTATCTGGCTGTGAATAAACTTAACAGCATTGAATCTGTGGGTTTATTGATAATATTTAAACTGCAAATACATTTTTAATTTAACTTGTTTTTGAGGACATGTGTCGTGAGATGTACTTTGTTGGGCTATAGCAGATGAGTAAGGCTATGAGCTGTTAATAAACTGCTTTATGTAATGCAGGATTTGATTCCCTCAGCCTTTGTTTGTCTACTGTGCAACTCTGATCAAGTGACTTCACCATAGTGATCCTGCGCTGTCCCTGAAAAGGGACACTTGGGTCCACTGGGCTGTACCAAGCTGTTAACAAATACAATACACATTTGTCTTTTGAAGCCCTGTACCTTCCACACAGCCACTAATTAGTGCTTTCACTATATGTTATTTGATTACAAATCTCACCACATCTCTTCTAGTCTAATGGGTTGCCAGATGGATTTTCACTAAATGTGAGTCTCATGGGAAGAGACATTTACTGCTTTCTCAAGTCTGTTTTCAATGTGAAGATGCTTTGTTTAGAAAATGGCTGTCAGTGTTTTTGCTATAAAATTTGAAATAAAGGTTTTAAACAAATCCAAATCTCTGTGATAACTGTAAAAGTAAAGAAGAAAATAGTATGTACAATGACAGATTTGAAAAGTATGTTATGGTAACTGGGGAGAGACAGCTAAGTAATGTGGTATTGGAATGGCTGATAGGGGCCTGCTTCATTACCTTGTACAGGGCCCCATTTGACCACAATTTGGTTTTACTGACTCTGGAGGCAAATGTTGCAACAATGTGGCATTATCAACCCTTCAGGTAGGCTATACCTGTACTGAGAGATGTCAGAAGGGATGCCTATTCCTGATTACAGGGAAGATATAGGGGGTCAAAATGAGATATAAGTGTTCTGCAAACATAAGCCCCCCCCCAAAAAAAAATCAGTATGCTGCATGCAGTAAAATTTCAGATTTTTGTATGACTTGTGGGTTGTTGAACAAAAGTTGCTGCATCATCAATATTGTTTTAATAGTTTTACTTTATTCTTTGCATCAGATAATACATTCATTTCATTAACAGGCTTAGATTGTGCAATATAGTCAAACATACTGCATTTCAGTAATATTTTTTGCAGTACTTTCATTACAGCCTCTGGCAACCTTGAAGGGGATAACATCTGTCAGGTCAGTAGAGTCTGCATTATTTGGAGTGATGATCAAAACCATCTGATCTTCAGCAACCATTATGCAATCATTGTTGTATTTTATTGTGATAGAGTCTTCTTTAGAAGACTGGACTGTAAAGGATTTCTGCATTTGTTAAAAACTGCTATTCTGCCTCAAGTTAGTGCAGAGGACTAAAACTCTGACTTGTTAACAGGTTACTTCCTGTGCTAAGGGTGCAGGGTTTGAAATTTTCCACCTTCAATTACTTACTATGTTACCTTCAGCAAGTCACTTAACCAGACAGTGCTTTGGGGAATTTGGACTATTCTCCTTAATGGACTCCTGTGTTACTGCATGCCATGTAACTAACTATGAACCTGTGGTTGTTTTTTTTCTAGTCATTCCCTCTTGCATAGCTGATCTGTTTCAGGAAATGTTATGTCAATATCATTAGCACACCAATTTTTAATGCAACATAGCCTATTTATTTTTAATGGGCAGCAAGACTGCATTTGCAGATGAAGCACTGAAATGCCAAGTTGTTTGCCAGCATCAACATCTATATTAGTAACAGTTCTGTTTAATGTGAAATTATTCAGATCACTTTTACTTCTGCAGAGACTGTGCATATTGACTTAGTATATGTTATCAGGTAGTCAATATTTTTATGTTCTCATCATAAATACTGTTCTGTTTAAAGTGTGCTATGTATAGCTGGGTCTTATGGTGTAATGCTGGTGACCTTTATACAGTTTTGTGTAGTTCATCCAAAGCTACCAATAAAATATGTGCAATTTATTTCTTCATAACAATAAGGGGTGGACACAGCCCCACTTCACCTTAGAGGGCAGACTTAATGGCTTAGTCCAAAGTGTTTTCAGGGGGTTGTTATGATTTGCAAAGTTTATAAAAGGCAGCATGTTATTTTCAGTGGTTTGAAGTAATGCAGAATTCTAATTTGGTAGAATGAGAATAATACAGCACATCTAAAATAGCAAAAAGCATATATTCAACTAAGAAATCCCGTACTGTAAAGTTATATACGCTAGTACTAGGAGCCACAGTTCACGACCACTTCAAGAGTTAAAAATATATTTATTTAAAAAAAAATAATAAAAACGAACCACTAAGGTTTAGAAATACAAATCATACAGGTTAAGCACTTTCATCTGCTAACTGCAGACTTCATCAGAACACTTCTCCCTTTGCAATTCCATCTTATATAATTCAGTTTAAAATTATTTTTACACCAATGGGAATGTACACTCAATTATCACTTCTATGAATAAAACATGACCTTATGAATATTCATTAACACCAGCAGCTCTCTAATAGCTGCCTATACTTTGCTTTCTAATCAGCAGGTTTAACATCTTATTACCTGCATTACAAAGCATTATGGCTTAATGAACTCAAAAATAAATATAAAATTTCTATGCTACTGCAATGTATCTTCTTTTCCTTACTATTTATTATTTTTTGCTTTATGTTTAAACTTCTTTTCACTGTAAAATGTACCCTACAATGAAATGACATATATTTCTTATAAAATCGACATTTGTTCATGCAACCTAATATACCTCAACTGTATTATTTCTCAACTACCTATTTACAGATGTATATATATGAAAGTACACTAATAAGCATTATTTCATAGCCTAGTATCTAATATAGGCTTTGTTGGTATATGGTCATTTAGTCCGGGTGCTTTGGCTGCATTTAGCTTTAATTGCCATTTTACTTTCATTTCACCCAATTTTACCTTGATATTACCACCCCTATTATTTACTTTGGCCTGTTCCAGTATCCCAAACTTAAAGGAGTGGCTCTCATCATATGCCTGTATATGTCTGCTCAAAACATTGTTACGATCTTGTCTTCTGATAGAATATCTCTGGTCATAAATCCTATTCCTCAACTGTCTGTCCGTCTTTCCCACATAAAAACTCGGACATGTCACACACACAGTCAAATATATGACCTGCTAGGAAAGACAGTTTCCCTTCCTAAACCTTATATTGGTTTGATTTACATCCCCTAACTTAATAGTTTTGTCTTCTATAATTTCTTTACACTGCTGACACCGACCGCATCTCTTAGTATATTCATCCTTTGTATCATGAATTGACCCCGTATTCCATCTTTCAAATCTACTCTCTAAATTATACCCTGTCTTATACACATATCTTGGTGCAGTACCCACTTTACTGTATGCCATGTCATCACTTTTCAAAATATTTCAGTTGTGTTGGATAATTCTCTTAACATCCTCGGCATATGAGCTGTACTCTACTATACATGCTCTATTATATTGAATGTCCATATCCTTCCCTGCATCACCCCCTACCTTCTCCAAACCTCTACCTATAAGGGGTTTGTATTTTTTTCCCCATTCTTTTAATACATAGCCGGTGACATCATTTATTATATTTCTAGGATACCCCCTTTCCTCAAATAAATTGCCAATGTATTTTAGCTCCTTTTCCAACTCATTATATTCTGATGTCAATAATACAGCACACAGTGATTAAAACTGTAGACTCATTTAAGGACCTTGGTATATGGGTCGATCCAGTTATGAGTTTTTTCTAATAATATCAACCAATTGATTAATGATAGTTATAGAACTATAGGTTGTATAAAAAGATTTATAAAGTCTAGGGGATCAACAATTATGAAGTTATTGTTTGTTAGTTACATTAGACCCAAACTTGAGTACTGAATAACAATATGGAAACCCTATAAGAAAACAACCATGAGTAAACTGGACAGAGTACAGCAGAGATATACCAAGGGCATCCATGGATGTGAACATTTAAGTTATTATGAAAGACTAAAATATCTGAACTTGTACAGTGTCTCTTACCGATATCTCATATGAGATATTATTCAGGTATATAAGGAATTTAGGGACAACTATCTCTGGGAATGTTTGGGGTTATCAAAAAGTACTAGAGAATCATCAGACAACCTATGAAGGAGATTCTATATGAATGAGAAGTGTACTAATTTGTTCTCTGACACAGTAACTGATGTATGGAACAGACTACCAAACTACATTAAAGCAAGTACTACTTTAGATATTTTTTTAAAAACAGCCTGGACACTTATTATGGGAACAAGTGTTTTGGTTTATTGGCAAGCTAGAAGGGCATTAATGCCTGTGCTTGAAATATTTATATGTATGTATGTACATACTATGATTGTCCAGCATGCATCATACATAAGTAGATTTGATATGCTGTAGGCTACTTTGAGTTGTTGAGTTACTTTGGATGTAGTGTTGCTGATATAATTGTTAAATGAAAGTGAGTCATCTAGAAGTATCCCAAAGTAATTTTAAGTGTCTAGTTAAAGGGTGAAGTGTACCATATTGGTCCACTATCTGTGGTGCTGAAATACTGGCATGTCTCCTGGTTGTAATAAAAAACATGTCTTTGGATTGTCAGAGAGCCAATTCCAAATGGTTGCAAAGTGACTTTGTAACACAGTAGCTAGCTGAGGAATAGATTTGTGAGTAATGATTAAAAAAATTTCATCTGGATACATGATGATACTTAGATCTGTCAGGTTCCAAGGCAGATTATTTATCTATATTGAAAATAGTACAGGAGCTAAGACTGATCCTTGGGGGGAGGGGCATCATTAGACAAGTGGGAGAGTATGTATTGAGTGGCAATACAGAAAGATATGTTAGATAAACAACTTTTACACCATGTAGTTAATTCAGAGGCAAAGCCATAGTCCATTACTTTATCTATTAGTATGTTATGGCTTACCATTTCAAAGGCGCTTTTTAGGGTGAGAAACATGGCTCCTGTTAACAGACCTTTCTCAGTGTTAGAGAAAACATCACAGGAAAATGAGGAAACTGCATTGTACTTTGGGCATGTTTGTCAGTGAGATGACCATATTTTTAAATATAATCCAGCATTTGTTCAGAAACATAGACGTGTTATTCAAGAATGTTAGCTAAAGACCATAGCTTTTCAATGGGTCTGTAGTTAGGGCCTTTTTAGGCTATGGAATAGTATGCAAATATATTATAAGAGCAAGCATAAAGCTTGGTGGTAAAAAATGAGTGGTTAAGCTAAACTGAAGAAGATGTAAAGTAGGGATCTGCTGAGAATAGTGGCACCAGACTATAATATGTTCAGCTGTAAACAGTGAAAAAATGGAGTACCTTTAAAGTCCACAGCCTTTAGATGTTTCCCTAAGTTTTATTTTTAAGCATATTGGGAGTAGTTAAGAAATGTGAAGAAAGGAACATATGTGTTTCCAAAGTAATGACTGATGAAGTAATCATTGAATATTGAGTGGGAGGAAGAAATATCTATTGATATGTTGTTTATTATCTTGGGGGAAAGAATGGAAGCAGTTTGAGATTTAGGAAACTGTTTGCTGGAACTAAGGTATTTGATGTTTTTCAGATTTTTGGGGGATTCCAAGTTGACATGTTTGAAGATTTTAAAAGTACTGGGCTTTAGGCTTCATTAGTTTGGATGCTCATCACAGGATCACAGGATCATAGATTAGTACTAGGCTAACTGCCCTTGTGGACCATTTTAAGCCTAGCCAATTGCTTCATGTAAGACTCAAACCTTCCACTTTCTGTCTGTAAGTTAAACACATCATCATCAGCAGCAGCAGCCCCCTTTATCCAATTTTTCTACATGGGGTCGGGGAATCGTGTTAGCTCTCGCCATCTCTCTCAATTCAATGTCACAGTCCTGCCTTCTTTGACACTCATGCCTGACTGTCACAGATCTTTCACACAATCCATCCACCTCTTTGCTGGATGTCCTCATTTCCTCTTAACTTCTTCCTGTCTGTCACAAATCTCTTCACCAGACTGTCTTCTGCATGCATCCAAAACACAGTAATCTGTTCTCCTTGATCTTTTCTGAAATGAAGCTACTTTGGCTTCTGCTCTTATGTCCTCATTTCTTCATCTGTCCCGCAGTGTGCATCCTACCACCCTTCTCAGGCACTACATTTCCATCACCTCTAGTTTCTTCATCTGCTCTGCCTTAACTGCCCAGGTTTCTGTACCATACAGTAGTACTGGTCATACCACTGTCTTGTACACCTTACTTTTCAGCTTCTTTGGCATTCTTCTGTCATAGACTACACCTGACACCCTATGCCATTTGGCTGAAGCCCCTCTGATTCTAGCTATGACCTCTTCATTCAGACTTCCCTTCTCCTCAACTACCCCTCCCAGATACTTGAAGCTGTTTACCTGTTCCACTGTCTTCCCTTCTATCTCAATTCTGAGCTTCTTCTGATTTCCCCAGTTTGCTGCCATTACCATTGTCTTATCTGTGCTTAGTTTCATCCTAAATGCCTTCAGTTTTGCATTCCATTGCTCTGTACAAAAGGTAAACACCTTAACCATTATACCAAACTCGCACATAATTAGGTTTACACTAGACTAGCTGCCCCTGTAGACCATTTTAAGCCTGGCCAATTACCCTATATAAAAATCAAACCCTGCACCTTGTGTCTGTAAGATAAACACCTTAACCATTATGCCATCTCTTGCTGAGATGGAATACTGCTGAGTTTTGGGTATCTTTTAATTATTGTCTTAGGTTTGTGAAGATCCAAGAACACGGATAGATTTTATTACCATATCAGTGATGAGTAAAAGCTTGTCCTAAATATATATATAAGTACATTACACATTAATTTTAAATTAATTTTAAATGTTTTATTTTATGATAATAATGTATACTACACTGTCTTTTACCATTTTTTTTAAATCAAATGGTTGCACTGTCCTCCAATGATGCTGACTGTCTGTTGAATATTCTGACTAGTGTGGTACTGATTTTAATAACTGAGAAAGTGCACACAGGCAGCATGAAAGCTGGTGTGTATTTAACTTAATAGACAGTTTCTGTCTTGGTTCTTAGAGCCATACTGTTCATCTGCTGTGATTCAGTTTTTGTTAGCTTATAGGCTTAGACTAGTTGGCTGCTGAGCCACTAAAGTTTTGCTACACAGGGCATAGAAGCCAGTTTTAGACAGAATGTCAGTCTACTGCAGGACGTACAGTCACACATGGTCTGCACATCTATGGGCAATTTGAAGGATCAAAAACTTACCCAATGTTTTTCCTTGGGATGTAGGGGGACTCAGTAAAACCCATCCACATACATGGAGGATATGCAGACTATGCAAGGAAGGAGCCACAGCCAAACAAGTGCAGTGAGCTAGCAATAAACACAACTGTGCTATTGTGCTGCTCCAAACAAGTATAAGATGGAGAAAAATAGGCTGACTTACTTTAAAAAGAAATACAATTTGGAGGTTGGTATAATGGTTAAAGTATTTACCTCACAGATAAGAGGTACAAGGTTTGATTCTCACTAAGGGAAATTAGCTAGGCTTAAAATGGTCCACAATGACAGCTAACCTAGTATTTACCTATGAACCTTGCTGGCTCAATGCATTATTGGATGGAACACTAAAAGCAACCAAGGGGGATTGGGTTTCTGTAATATAGCATTCCAACCGTGAGAATAAGTGCCAAATGCATGCTCACCAATCCTGCGGAAGGGTAATGACTTATGACTTATAGTAGATCAGGTGACTCCTGGATGATTTGTTGTGGTCAGTTATCAAGCTCAAGTGACAGAAGAAAGATATAAGTGGCTACACTGGCCAAGGACCAAGGCAAGTGGGTATGGAAATAATAGCTTTATACTAGTTTGGTATTTCATATATTGCTTTTTCCTTTCAGATCACCAAGAGAAAGGGAAGAGAGTTGGCACATGCCACTTTTCTCTATTTTGTCTTGAATGTAGAGTCTAAATAATTGATTTAATTGTTTTAATACAGTATAAAATGAATGAGAATGTTAATAAAACACCCCTACTCTTTGATAAGTGCTGTGGTATCCTTTACATATACACGAGGCAGATGGGGCCTCGGTTTAATGTCTCATCTGAATAAATTGCTTCTAGCATCTAATTTGTCCGACTTGACATTCTGCATGATATATTCAGCACAAAAAAATAAACAAGTATGGTGACAATATACAGCCCCCACTGCATTCCTTTCCCAGTCCCAAACCACTCCATATTCGGTTGCAACTTTTGCTTTTTGTGCTGCATACAGATTCCTCAAGAGGTAAATAAAGTTGCCTAGTATCTCCATTTCTATAAAACCTGGTTGCAAAATGTTGATACTCTAAGAAAGTTGCAGTATGCTGTCTAAATCGAGGTAGTAAACATATGAACTACATAGTGTGTGTGTGTGTGTGTGTGTGTGTGTGTGTGTGTGTGTGTATACACATATACACAGCTGGACTGGACGCTTGTAAGGTGGGGGAGGTGAAGCCAAAAAATGATTACAAAAATGATCAGAGTATAACAGCTAGAAATGTAATAGTACAAGTATGCAAAAGTATAAGTTTAATTTGTTCTGCATACTTGCCTTTAGCCAGTTGTGCAGGCACCTCCTGAGTAACATGCATCGATAAAACTCATCTGCATGAGTGGTCTTCTCTTCTAGCGATTCCTTGGTAGTATAATGCCATGCATATAAACACCGCCTCTGAATCACAGCACAGTGATGTTCATCTGCCAACTGTAGGGCCCCATCAGGGAGGTTAAGATAAAGAAAAAAAGAAATAAGTATTTTTGTTTATACAGTTGCATATAAACAGATAATCATGCATATATATCTATATCTAATATATAATATATATATATATATATATATATATATATATATATATATATATATATATATATATATATACATACATACATACACACAGACACACACACACAGACAGACACACACACACACACACACACACACACACACACACACACACACACACACAGACACACACACACACACACACACACACACACACACACACACACACATTCAGATATACACACAGCTATAGATAAACACAGTGCTGTATTACAGCAGATCACCAAGAAAGATTTGCAGTCTGACCTTGGTTTCAAGAATGGAAGCTGAATCATGTAAGGGCCAAGCTAGCTAGACCACCTTTTGCTTTGACCATGGTACTGCAAGCATCACAGATCCACGTTTTTAGTGAGTTCTGCAGTATGCCTATTAACAGGGTGCCAATATAACTCCTATATAACTCCTATATATTTTAGACTTTAACCCATTTCCAAAAGCAAATGCGAGTGCATATAAACATGCATATAAACATCCAACCACAATAACATGCCACATATGTATGCGGCTAATGCACTGCCAATTGTAGTACCAAACATCGTTCATAAGAAGTAACACTAAATGAATTTTGCATTTCCCTCAAGCTGGCACACAGAAGAGGGACAAGGATGCCATTATGGCATGAGTGGTGTTTAGTTTGATATATTCTTTCATTTCTCTGAATGACCAAAAGGGTCTGATATCATTACTCTAAAATTAAATGCACTATTGTGTAGTGTGTCTATGCTGACATAGAGTTAGTGTTATGGTTGAAAAGTGCAGTTGATATGCAGCAGTATCATATGCAACACACTACAGAACCCATTTGTGTTTTTTTTTCTGTGTAGCATGAATCCTGTTGAGATTAAGTTCATATTTATTACAGTACTATTTTCCAAAGCACTTGAACACAATCCAAAGTGAAACAATATGTATAAAATAGTAATCAAAGCAACATGACAACCCTGTAATATAATTGTTTTTGAGAACAAATACAAAATTAAAAGTAAAAATAGCAAGATAAATCACACATCCATTTAAATAATATGTTATCTGCTGCTAATATATCAACGTTCCAAGTTAAAAATTCAAGATGTCAAAATTCAAAATCTTCCAGACATCCAAATGAGACAAATTAAAATAAAATCCAGGGCATAAAAACAGATCTAAAAAATAACTTAAATGGAAACAACTCTCCGAGAATGCCACAAGTACTAAACTGGAATAGAAAATCCAACTAAAGAGAGTATCTTTAAATGGCACTCAGGGTAGATCCAATGATGGCAAAGACCTTCTCCGACTATTGGCAAAGTGTCCCTTGAAATGACCACCAAAGGACATCCCAAAAGGCCTCGAAACATCTTCAGAAGCATCCAAACAAAGCCAAATAGCAGCCCACAAACGTACATGACTTACATAAGAAAAAGAATAAAACAGCAAATGGACTGCAAAAGACTGACAATTGAGCAAACAGCAAAGTGCTGAGCAGCTAGGGAACATATCAACAAATGTGATGCATAGAGTACATGCTTTCACAAAATATATTCTGTCAAGAAATCTTCTAAAAATGAATTAACATCCAAAAGTAAAGTCCTGAGTCCATGTAATAAAGTGCATAAGGAGAATATTCAAGTTTTCCATAGAAAAACGTTCATCACCATCTTCAGACATGTGCAGTAAAAGCCTTAGTTCTCCTTTTCTGTTACAAACAACTTTTCTTTTTGAGAAGGATGCTGTGTTAAAGTAAATGTAAGTAGTTGTACTATATATAACTGCAAAACTGTGAGAAGCACTAAGAACATCAAGTAGAGGAGTAATAATAATATTTATAACAATAATAATGTGTTGCTCACAACAGAAAGCTACTGCACAAAAATATTGCACTATAGATTCAAGATAGTGTTAAATAATATAAAAGGAGACTGGACCACTGCAACAAGTAGCCATTAGGTCATATAATAGTAAAATAATATAATGCAATAAAATCAAATAATCATAGCTGGCTCTAGTAGAATACAGGGATAAAGCTTTGACTATGACCCAGGTGACCAAAGTTTCAATTAGCATCTTAGGTGCTTAACAAACAAGGCAGGGAGAATGGGTGTGTTCATCCTGGGGGCTGGTAGCAGAGGGACACAGTAGGATGTACACTCAGAACAGGGACTTTAATGCAAGTGCACATCCTGGGGCAGGCTTTTGGCTCACCAAGCCTTCACCTGGTGATAATCTTTACAGCAAATGCAGAGGAGAGCATGCACAAGGGGAAGGCACTGTGAGCTGCTGTGGTGATAAAAGTAGCTTGTTCCACTGGTCAGTGGTAGAGTTTGTGCTGGTGTAAATGCTCTTATTACCATAATGCAAGTAAGGACACAAAAACACCCACATGGCTACCTGTCTGGGTGTGGGCTTGGTTGGATCTTACCTTTGTATATCTGTTGGGTAACTCCACCAATATAAGAGAACAGATGAGTTCAGGTTCAGTGGGAATGTGTGATGGTCAGCAAGAAAATGGGCAAAAATTATATAAATATATATATATATATATATATATATATATATATATATATATATATATATATATATATAAATAAAATAATCAGATACTCCAGCAATGGAGCATTTGGATGACACAAAATCATTCCCTGCTATGTCTGGCTCAGCATGTAAACAGCTACAAATTCTTTGTCAAAATTAAGCCATGTCATTATGACATTCAAGAGGCCTGCAGTCTATCTGCTTTGGACAACACAATGACTGGATTTTACATTATATTATTTTTGCCACAGCATTCTGAGTAATGGTGTTTCCTCTACCCAGGAAATAGTTTTCAGTTTTCAACTGGATGTCATGATTTATGAAAATGCCATATCACCAAACTTTCTTCTCATTTGTTCTGTAAGTGTTACATCTTTTGGTGTTTCCGGAACTCAGATTTCAACTTCTGTTGTACATTACAGCATTATTGTGCTGGGTTTGATCGTAAATTAAAATGGCTACATTTCAAAAGACTTGGAAAATGTCTCACTGGTTATTTTTCCCTTACTTTCACCAGCATGACTAGTAGACACAAAATTTATTTCCAGGTTAAGCGCTTTCATCAAAGTAAAATTGACTTCATCAGAACAATATACAAACAGTCATGTGGATTTAAATATGTTACAGTAACACAGGATAGGTTGAAATCCCACAAATCAAACAAAAATCCCTTGAATAAATTAATACTCTAAAAGGCATACAGTATAAAAACTAAACAATCCAATAAAAACATTTCTATGAGAAAGTCACATTTTAAAATTAAACCCTTTCTGCTCTTTCTTTTAAAGCAGGTAAGATAGATATAAAATCATTTAATCCTGGACACAGATTAGCTGCCAAATGAAGCTGCCACATAAATTCCCTTTTGTTTAAAGTGTTTTTCCAATTACCACCCCTGGGGTTTATTTCTGTTATGTCCAGTATCCCAAACTTGAATCCAGAAAAATTGACACATATTTTACTATGCCTGAATAAGGCATTAGTTTCTTTTGAATTCTTAATATCATATAAATGTTCATATATCCTGGACCTGAGAGCCCTCTCAGTTTTCCCAACATAAAACCCCGGGCAGGAATTACACTTGGCCAAATATACTACTTTACTAGTGTGACAATTACCTTTTTTAAAAAAAACACTGTGTCCTGGTTTATATTGTCAAACTAACTACTGACAATATAAATCTACACTGTATACAACAAACACAGGCTTTAGTAAATTCATTTGGTTTTGCACTGCCGCTGTTCGTATTACCCTCCAAGGTAAGTTTCAAGTTGCGACCCACTTTAGTACAAAAAATAGGTTTTTCACCCACTGCTTGTAAAATATTGAGGTCACCCTTAAAAATACTCCAGTTCTTGCAGAGAATGTTCCTTATGTCATTACAATGTGAACTGTATTGCACCACACATGCCTGGGAGAAATTGCAAGAAGAACTCTCTGTTTTTTCATCATTTTTTATTTTAGAAAGACCTCTACCTAACAAAGGTTGATATTTCAAACCCCACTCTCTCAAAATCTCTTGTAAAATACCCTCCACAAATTCCAGTGGATAATCTCTCTCCAAAAACATATTCTTAAGGTCGCTGAATTCTTTAATAACGTCCTCAAAATGAGAAGTCATTCTAGAAATTCTAATCGCCTGTCCCTTAACAATACTTTTTTTCTGGTATAGTGGGTGGTGACTTTGAAAATGGAGATAAGAATTACAAAAAGTTTTCTTTCTATACACTTTAGATAAAAAACAACATGCATCCTTAATGATAGTGGTATCCAAATAATGGATTTCTTTCTCATTACATTCTAAACCTTCCTCCCTAAAATACACAAAGATGTTTTGTCATCCCCATTCAGGCCTACTGTGGCAGCTGGGGGGTCTAAAACACACAATTTGGCAGTGTTTGTGGACCAGATGGTCAAGCATGTAGTTGAGGGTATGCCACATCTTGTAAAAGATTCTTGGGATTTTTTGGGACAGATTAAGCAGGATTTATGGAATCCTGATCTGATATTTTTGACAACAGATGTGCAAGATTTATTCTCCTGTATTCCTAGGGAGGAAGGTTTAGATTATTTTGAAAAAATGTTGTTTGATCATTCTAGATTATCTTCGGAGTGTGTGCAGCTTGTTTGTGAAATTATGGCCTTGATTTTAGACAATAATTATATTTTTTTCGGAGGGCAATATTTCCAACAAATAAAGGGAGTTGCTATGGGGGCAGCCTGTGCCCCCGTATATGCAAATATTGTTTTATTAGGGTGGGAGAAGGAATTTATTTTCGAAAGCAGGTTTTACTTGGATATTTTGTTTTACAGTAGGTACCTGGATGATATTTTTATTTTATGGAAGGGTACCAAAGAAAGTATTGCTGGTTTTATTGAATACCTAAACAGCACCACTCAATATTTGAAATTTACTTATGAATGTAATGAGAAAGAAATCCATTATCTGAATACCACTATCAAAAGAGGATAGATGGAACCAAGATGCTGTTGGTTCTGACATCCGGGACAACCTGTACTGTTGTTTCTGAGGAGCATTTAATGGTAGAAAAAGGAGACCTCTCCTTTTCTTTCTCATTTTCTTTCTCCTTTTCTTTCTCCTTTTCTCTCTCCTTTTCTTTCTCCTTTTCTCTCTCATTTTCTCTCTCATTTTCTTTCTCCTTTTCTCTCTCCTTTTCTTTCTCATTTTCTTTCTCCTTTTCTTTCTCCTTTTCTTTCTCCTTTTCTTTCTCCTTTTCTCTCTCCTTTTCTCTCTCCTTTTCTCTCTCATCTTCTTTCTCCTTTTCTTCCTCATTTTCTCTCTCCTTTTCTCTTTCTCAGTTTCCTCATCTTTGTCCTTTTCAGGAACCTTTTTGGAATATCTAGCCCTATCCTGTTTCTTAGCAGGGAGAGCAGAAGAGGAAGGCCCAGACAACGAAGACCCTGTCTGTGGGGGAGGAGGCCTCTCATCATTAACGTATCGTGCCGAGCTTGAAGTGCCATAGCACTAAAAGAAGCAAAAGACTGGCAGTCTGTATCCAAATGGGCAGTCCCCAGGCAATATGCACAGAAAGTATGAGGATCTTGAAGGGGAAGCTTGTGCCTGCACCTTTTTTGAAGGCTTGCGCCACAGCTATAATCAACCATGCAGTATTCAAACTACAAAAACTACAAACACAGCTAACTTGTTTCTATTAAATTACTGCCTTATATATCTAAATATGAATATATAGAAAAAAAAACACTATTGTTAAACTATTAAACTTGCAATAAAGTTTCTAATATCAACTACCTATACTGGAAAATTCTACTTAACAGCACACAGGAAGCAAGAACGCTACTTACATTTCAAAACACTGGAGAGAAAAAAAACTCTCAGTAGAGGAGGAGTACTGGAAGAAAAGCTACTAAGCTATACTTAGTTACCAAAGGCAAAAACTATGATGGAAGGACAGATGGCTCAGAATCAGGCTGGCAGGTGATGTTGCAAGTGAAAGGATGTGACAGCCCTCAAAACATGTCTGAAATCCTCAGGCAGCAAATGAGATATGAGGTATTAGAATGGAGTTCAGGCAATTAAGGGTAGCGGAGGATTCAGAGACCTGGAACAAAGGAAGCATCAGATTCAGTGGCAAGGCTGGATCCGGATGGATCCGACACCCCAAATGTTGTATCACACAATAGACAACATTGGGTCAAAAGTTATGATAGAAGACCCTATAATAATTCTTTGTAGTGCATGGCATTTTACCTGCTTCATGTGCTATGAGTACAGAAAAAGCAGAAAGCATATAAGCAAGAAGCATTTTATTGTCTTTGAAAGCTGATAAAGCACTTAGTGCTATCAGAAAGCAGCATACTTGTCAACTTCTTTGCTTAACAATACTGGAAAAATATAAAAATACGAGTGGGGAAAAAGGAGCAAAATCAGAGCAATTTTTAAATATTTTACTAATTTACTTAAAAAGTTAATGTAACAGGTTATGCATAAACATGCATTTTCTGAACAACAGTATGAAACTAATGAGTGACATTATGAGAGACAGGTCAAACATTAGAGGCAAAATCAGGGACAGTTGACAGATACAGCATGCCGAAATGAAATGTCCCTCTCAAAGAAGGTAGAAACAGTTTTTAAAAGCTGTTAGAGAGTTCACTCTGCCACACATTTTGTTTATAAATGTGGCAGAATGAAATTTTAATGGCTTTTAAAAGCTGTTTTATATTCTGTCACTGTTCTTTGCCAACCAGCACTGTCCCCTAGCACACGACACAACCATAACAGCTCCTAGGGGTGCATAAAAAGTTTTAAGTAACCCGGTATTAGAATTAGGCTGTGTACTAGAGAAGTGCTTAACTAGTGTTTTTTTTCCTGATATCAGATTGTAATCATGGTGCTCCATGCATTACACAGTTTTTTTTTGATAAAGCAATTAATTACATGTGTGATTTAATGGATTATACAGATGGTTGTCTGATCTTGTTCTGCATTTTATGTGATACAGGATGCTGTCGTGAGACAATTTATGTAAACATACACTTAAGCATAAGGGAGCTAGATTTGTTTTTGATAGGTTAGAAATATTTGTCAAAGGAATTAATAATAAAATGGACTGGTAGGTAAAGAACAACAGTGGAACATCATCCTAGATGCTTTATAGTTTCACCAGGGTTGAATCCACTCTTGGTTAAGTCCTTAACCTAAGTCTGCCAATAACTTCCTACAACTCAAAACTTTTTTAGTCAAAATCATTCATGTCCTTTTCTCTACTCTAGCCACCTCCCCCCCATCAGCTTCTAACAGTCCTTGTCAGCATTAACTGTTGTAACTCATAATATATCATGGAAAACATAATGCATATTGTATACCTTAACATCAATCTTGCAAATAATTTTTAGTTACTATATATACTAAATTATGTGTATGTATATATGTTTCTGTAACATATTGTTTTAAAAATACCTGTATGTTATCTGGCTAACTTGTAACTACTGTGGAGCTTTTCTCCCCAGGCCTCCACTAAAAAAGGGCATCTGTTTGCCTAGTTAGACTATCCCGGCAACAAAAGCAATAAATAAACCCATCCATCCACAAACCCTTTTCCCATTTTTGCATATGGGGGTGGAGTGTCATTTCACCACTGACAATCATCTAGAGCCAAGTTTACACTGTTGGGTGGCTAGCCCTGCAGTGGTAGTTCTTCCACACCACACACTCATATGCCCGCTCACATCTGTGGCCAATTTACAGCGTCCAGTCCAACTACTGCATGTCTTTGGAATGTGGGAGGAACCCGGAGCACCCAGAAGAAGCCCATGCAAACACAGGGAGGTCATGGAGACTCAGCACAGAACGCACCCCAGCCAAGAATCAAAACAGTGAACCTCTTGCAGCGAGGTGACAACACTATCTGCTGTGCACCTGTGCAACACTAAATAAATAATTAAATAAAAATATTTTTGAATGTATTCATTTTTCTGAATATGAAATAAATGTTTTGATGAATGTAATTTTCAGAGTGGACACTAGATGTCAACAATGACCAAATATTTATATATTTATTTGACATTTGTTAACTGGGTTAGTCTGACTGGGCGAGATGGCCTTTTTCAGCAGAGACCTGAGGAGAAAAGCTCCATTACAAATATTTAGCATAAATATTAATCTATTCATAGGTTCATAGGTGTATACTAAGCTAACGATCACTGGGGCCTTTATATGCCTAGCCAAGCATCCCAATTGTATCCCTGAAATGTATGTGCCTTAGAGGTTATTTAAGGGGTATTTGTAAGCTAGGGCAAGATTTTCAGGCAACCTCTGTCCATTAGAGACATAGGTTCTATACCTGAGGTATAGTTTTGATTTCCTGTCCACTGGCCCTTCTGACACTGACTTAGAATTCAACCACACTGCATTGCGCAGAAAGCATTTGACAATGAATTGAAACAGTGTTTCGCTGTTACATGTTCGACAGTGGTGGTTCCACTTTTTATTCTCGGACTGGCTCCCAAATCATAGTTATAGCCAATCGGCAAAAAGAGAAAAAGGGAGCCAATCAGAGAATGATTTTGACCTTAAGCAGTGAATCAGAATGCCATGTAAAAGTCCATGGCTTCAGGGCTGCCTATAAAAATACCCCCGATGCAAGAACAATGAGAGAAAATAAACTGTCACTTTCCCCCTCACTGAACCTGTTTGTGGTGAATTGCGTGTAAAGAGAGGGAGAAAAAATAAAATAGAAGCAAAACAGGAATACTTTTAAATGCTGATATTACAGTTATTTACTTTGGTACTGTTATGCTTCTATTTTATTTTTACTCCCTCTCAATTTTAAATATTGCTCTTATAAACTTAGAAAGTTGCTAGAATAACAGGATATGTGTTAGCATGCATTTTCTGAAGGATATAATGTTTGAAACTCAAATGTAATTATTTAGAGACTCCGCATTCAATGGTTTGCCAGAAAACCATACATTTTATGAGGAAAAGACCAAAAAATATGAGACAAAAATGTGGACACTTGAGAGGGGTGTGTGTGTGTGTGTGTGTGTGTGTGTGTGTGCACCTAAGCTTCTTCCAATGTCTTAGCTCGTAAGGGATGATGGAAAAAAAATGGAGACAAAGTTACCAAATCAGACAGATTTAAAATATTTTTGGAACCACAAACTGCTGCAGAATGATTTTGTACCACACACCTCAAGGTCAGTAAAACAGAATTAGAACACCGAGCTTCAAACACGAACACTTTTATTAAAACAATAAAGACATGATAAATCTCTAGCGCCTCGGCTGCTGTGAGCGTTTACAGAGTATACATTTTCCTTTTACCAAATACCTTATACATGTTTAATCACATTCATTAATCAATAATTCAATTAAAATAATTAATAACTTGCGTAACGTTTTAAAGATATCTCACATAAAACATTTCCAAATGAACTCCCTATTGAGCCTCCCAGGAGACAATGTCTTATATTTTAAAATAAAAATAGATTCTTTCTTACTTAACTTTTGTTTGATACCTTCTAGTGTACTAAACTCATCATTCAGCTGTTCTAAAACTCTGGCTTGTAATCCTTCAAGGTCTCCATTGTGACATGTATAAAAATGCTCTGCTACAGGACTAAACTGCTTATTTTTCTTCATATCCCTTAAATGTTCTTTAAGTCTGGTAGCGAAACTTCTTTTACTCTCCCCTATATAATATTGCCCACAGGGACACCTGAGTCCATATATTGTTTTTTCACTATTACAACTAAAAGTTCCCTGTGTATCAAAAGTTTTTCCATTAATATTGGGGAAATTATTCACCACATAATGGCATACTGTACAAGTGTCACACGGAAAGGTACCCTTTTATGATAGTTCTTTTCCTCTCTTAGTGTTTGGTCTTTTGAACCCCCCCATGTACCAAAATATCTTTTAAAATTCATCCCCTTTTATAAGAAAAACTTAATTTGATATTTTTCAAAAAAACTATGCCCCTTTCAACAAAGGTCCAATAATATTTGACTAGGTTTTCTAACTTCTTTGAAAAGGCAGTGTACTTTGAAATAAAATATAAACTATCCCCTTCCTCCCTTTCTTCATTACCATTGATGTTATTTCCTATTTCGCGGACTTCACTACTTTTATTTTTGCCATTCATTCTATAATACCCTTCCCACATTTTTTCATTATCATAACCCCTCTGCAAAAACATTTGAACTGTTTTACTCATTTCATCATTCCTGGACTTCACTACATAGCCTTTTAATTCTTAATAATTCCCCATACTGTACAGAGGCTATTGTGTGTGGCGGATGACAACTTGTTCCATGTAATATATGATTTTGTTGTTCAAATTTCCTATATATTTTGTTTTTTAATTTTCCATTCTTTTGCCCTACAAGGGTTATATCTAAATAGTTGACTTAATTTCCTTTTTGGAGACCATCAAAGTGAATACCAAACCAGAATAGGAAGGGCTGTAGGGATACATTTCAGACATCTGTTTAAAACAGACTTTTCAACATCACTAATTTCACATCCTGACAAATTAACAACATATTCAAATTTATCTTCTCTTACAATGCTTTCAAGTCCACAAAAATCATGTCCATTTGCCTCTTTTGTTTGAAGGAGAGTTATAGGTATATTCCCTTTGAAAGTCCTGTCCCTGCCATGTTCTTTTTTTGTTTCCCTGCTGCTGCCCTTGTTGCTCACAAAAGTCCTAGTCATGTATTCTTGATTATTAGCTCTTGGAAGCCAAGGGAATTCATTAAAATCCTCTCTTTCCTCCTCAGTAGATGAGGCCCCGCTTTCCAGCTAAACATATGTGCATTGACATGGTTCCGTTACCTCCTGTTCCTCATTAAACCTAACTCGCTGATGTTTTGCTGTAGGATTGGTTGAAAAAAATGAAGGCTTTCTTACATTCGTAATCTCTCAAGTCTCTAATCAATTTAGTTCTTTTTCTCTCCACCAGTTCTTTTTCATAGGAGGCTAATTTGTTGTTAACCCCTTGCAAATATATATCAAGCACTTCATTGTTAGCTTTATTTAAAATGTCCTTACAAATTTTTTTAGTTTCCTCTTTCAATTGTTGCCATTTAATCGTATCCCTTTCAATGAGGATGTTCAGCCATTCTCCACTTCACCTATGCGCTGGTGCCACCCAGCATTCATGAAATGCTTTGTCTTCCCCTGAACTCATATCAAAGGGAGTGGAAGGGTTGTTGATCGCTCTTAGCCCTATAGGTGTGATATTAAGTTTCTGATATCTTTGAAGACTTTGTAGGTTAAGGAACACTGAGGTTTCTTTAAAAATTTATTTCTCCATCTGATCAAAAAGCTCTTGTATCTCCGGCATCATGGAATATTCCATTCTCTTACCAATGGATGAGAACAGATTCAGGAACTGTTTTAGCCTGTTCTCTTCCTATTTTTGAAGAATCTCTGAAATAGGATCACTCCGAGTAACAAAAACATCATTGGAATTTCCTGCTAAATTCAAACCATCACCTTCTCTTGGCTGAGAGAAGAAACTATCTATTGTTCTTTGCGAAGTTTCCATATCCATTTCCCAGAACAAACGTGGTATTTTCAAAAACGATTTACTGCCCATCTGAATACATTTGGAACCACAAACTGCTGCAGAATGATGTTGCACCACACACTTCAAGGCCAGTAAAGCAGAATTAGTACACTGAGCTTCAAACACGAGCACTTTTATTAAAACAATAAAGACCCAATAAATCCCCTCTAGCGCCTTGGCTACTGCGACCCTTTACAGAGTATACTTTTTCCTTTTACAAAATACCTTATATATGTTTAATCACATTCATTAATCAATAATTCAATTAAAAACTTACTTAAAGTTTTAAAGATATCTCACATAAAACATTTCCAATTGAACTCATCTATTTTTATATACTTTGAAATTTGATAAAGTAACACATTTTGCCGTAGCATGCATTTTATGAAGTCAAACTCAAACTGTTAATGATTACTCAGGGACTGCAGTCCTCAGTATGTGAAAAATGTCTGAAGAACAGACAGCAGTATGAAAAAAAATCAGGGACATTCAGCAAAGACAAGGATAGCTGAGAACATCCTGTCTGTGTGTGTGAGAAGGGGGTGATAGAGATGTAATCCTTTAGACTATGTGTCTAACAGCAGTGACTTCATTGCTGGTATAATATATGTATTTCTTCCTTCAGTGAATCAGAATGAAACATCTGAGAAGTACTGGGTCAATAAAGTGGCACTAATTGCTGGATACGTTTCTGTGACTGGGTATATGGTGGGGCACCTGTGTATCTGTGCCTTTGCGTCTTTGTGTGTGACTATCTGTACCCAGCATTTATAGCAACTTAATTGACAGAGTATCTTTCGGTGTTTTATTCTGAATGAAGAAAGAAATACATAAATTATACTAACAGGGAAGTTATTGCTGTGCGTGTGTGTGTGCTTGTGTGTGTTTGAGTTTTTCTATATGAGTGAGCCACTGTCTTTTTGCTTCTACATCTGTGTGTGTGTGTATATATGTAAATGTCTGTGTCTGCAACAGTGTGTGTGTGTGTGTGTGTTATTAAAATAATTACATATGGTATATTTTGGTTGAAAGGCCAGGGCCACGGTCAAGGTACTCTTTTCCTGCAGTGTGAAAATAGGGTGTTCCACATTTTGACTGTTTGTCACACATTGCTATGGTCTGTGTTCCATATTGGCTTGTTAGCAGGTTGAGACCTATGGGCACCAACTACTTTTGCTAAACTAAGCAAAGAAGTCATCTTAGACTTCTTCCCCTCATGTTTTAAAACTTGCACTATGTTTGGAAATGGTGAAGTCATTAGATATGTATACAGTTCCATGACTGCAGATCCATATATGTAATCAATTTTGAGGAAGCCCATACCCTCCTTCAGAATGAAGAATATATAATATTGATATTCACTGATTATAATATATCATTTGATAATCAAGAAGTATTTTTCTTGTTTTCCTGAACAACTGATCCAATACCTTTTGGGGCAGTCAATAACCCCAAACTGTAGGTTAAAACAGGAAGAGGACATTGGTTTATAGCTTGGAGTTCAGTTCTAGATGTCAAGGCAATTTTCAATATTAGTTCTAGTCTTCTGAAGTATTTTTTACTGACTTGTATTTGCATTTGTTCATATTTTATCTCTGATCCTTCATAAATTCCAAAATATTTATACACTACCCACTGATCAAGTTCCTTTTTATCTCATTCCTGTCCCAGATTCATATTGTCTTGGTGCTGCAGCTTTCCTTCTTTAAATGTTGCTTTGCACATCTATCAAGGCTAAATAACATTCTTATATAATCTGAGAAACTTTTAACCACATGTAGTTGTGCTTTTAACTCCTAATCAGATGAGCAATAGTTATAAGTCATCTGCAAAAAGTAGATGAGAACTCTTGAAGCAAGGCTGTTTTCTGGGAGCCAAACTGAAACCATGACCTAATCTGTTACGTAAACAGCTTAACGGGCTAAGAGCAAGACAAAACAGCAGTGGTGACAGGGAATCACCCTGGAATATCCACTTTGAATTTTTAACCCTGGCACAATTGCTTGCCTTTTTATGGCTTAGCTGAAAAGTGGTTTGCCACTATTTCAATGTCACTGTAATGTAATTGATCAGTGTAGGGTGCAGTTACACATCTGTAAGCATTCCTTTAGCCATGAATGTGGGATGCTGTTAAATGCTTTTTTGTAATCTATCCATGCCATACTTCCCCTTTTTACAATTCTGTTTATGGTTTTATTTAGCAGCAAATGATCCTTTGTTCTATGTGACTTTCTTATGTTACCCTTTTGTTCTACTGCCATAAATTAGTTTTTTTTTCCTAAATGACTATAAAACTCTGCCTGCATCAGTTCCAGTACACAGTTTGCATATCTTCAAAAGGCAAATTATTGGTCTATAATTGTTAGGATGGCTTGCAAGTTCACTTTCAATGAGAAGCATCATTTTCCTGTTGTTAGCCAGGTTGATGCCTGTTCAGTAGGCACATATAAGTAATTTGTACTCAGGGCTAAATCGTTGTGTAAAGATGTTAATACTTTTAGCCAAAAGTTAGGTACTGTGTCTGCACCCAGGGTTTATCAATTAAAAGCTTTTCTTTTTTTTCAATTTCTCAGGCCATTATTTCATCCCATTTCATATCCTCTACATCATAAATCCTTACAGTTCTTTTTCATTTATCTGTCATTTCAGCATCTTTATGTTCCATAGGGTCTTCATAAAGATTTCTCCAAAATATGTCTATTTCTTCTTCTTTTTTGGTGTGTTTCTATTCCTTTTACTTTGATTCCAAGTTCTCTATAACATCTTTGGGTCATCAATTAATTGCTTATTTTGTACTTTATCTGCATATGTTCTAAGTTTCTCTGCCTGTGCTGAGATTTTTAGCTTATTATTGGCAATAGTGAATGATAGATCCTGGAGTGTTTTGATGCTATGCGTTGCCTTTACTATGTCTATCTTCCTAAGTATGTTTGGTGATCTGTTCCTTCGTCTGATTACTGTGTTCATCTGTTTTACCAAGCTTCTAGCATTTTGGATTTTACTGATTTTCTCTAATCTACTTCTTTCATTGATCTTAATATGTCTATCCATCTCTATTAAATCAAGCAGCCCTTCCCTTAGATCATTTTCTTCTAGACTGAGAACACATTCTTTGCTCTTCATTTCCTGTTGGTATTCTACAGAAGGTTCCAGGACATCTTCATTTGACATATACTATTAAGATGCACCCCGCTTTATCTGCTGCTCCTTCATATGGGAATTTATTGGCCAATCACTCTGCAACACTGCCTGTGTGAGAGTCGCCATCCTTTCCTGCTCCTTCCCTTGCTGTGCACCTTCAACTGAATTTTTGTACCAGTCTCATTCAGAAGACTCCAGAGCATCACCATATGGCAAGTCTTCAGGTGCCTTCCACTCTCTACCTATAATCTGGAGGACTCATTGTCCCTTCATTTATGACATTACCTGTGTTGGATTTTCTACATTAAATCCTTCACTTCACAAATAATTCATAACTTCATTTTCTGTTGATCTTCTTCCTTCCTAGTCCTCTTTTCTACTTTCCCGTTTGCTTTATTATATTGTGGACTGTGAAATTTACCATATCTAGGTGCCTTTGCCTGTATTTCTCTTCAAATATCTTTGGGCTGCTTTTTTATCAGCATCATCACCACCACCGCCAACAATTTTCTACATGGGGAAAGGGTGTCATGTCAACTGTCGCCATCTCACTCTGTTCAATTCCGTCATTCTGCCTTCTTTGACACTCATGCCTGACTATCGTAGGTCTTCTCTCATACAAGCCATCCACCTCTTTGCTAGACGCCCTTGTTTCCTCTTGCCTTCTTCCTGTCTGTCCCAAATCTTCTTCAACAGATTGTCTTTTACTTTTCTGCACATGTGCCTGAACCATTATACTTTGTTCTCTTTGAATTTTTCTACAATTAGAGCTACTTTGGCTTCTGCTCTTATGTCCTCATTTCTTCGTCTGTCCCACAGCGTGTATTCCACCACCCATCTCAGGTACCTCATCTCCATCATCTCTAGCATTCTCAACTACTCTGTCTTTACTGTCCAGGTTTCTGTACTGGTCACACCACTGTTTTGTTCACCATACTTTTCAGCTTCTTTGGCATTCTTCTGTCATATACACACCTGACACTGTGACAATAGGATAAAGCCCCTCTGATTCTAGCTCTGACTTTCTCATTCAGACTTCCCTTCTCTTCAACCACCATTCCCAGATACTTAAAGCTGTTTACATGTTCTACTATTTTCCCTTCTATCTCAATTCTCAGCTTCTTCTGATTTCCCCAATTTGCTGCCATTACAACTGTCTTATCTGTACTTAGTTTCATTCCATGTGCCTTTAGTTTTGCATTCCATTCCATTCCTCTATCCTTGCTAAAGTTCTTTTTCAGAGTCGGCCTGTAATGCCATATTGTCTGCATGTAGCAACTTTGATGATCTGTCCCCTCAGATCTGTTTGCTAATGTAGTCCATAACCAGCATGAACAGCAGTGGGCTCAAAGCTGATCCCTGATTCACACACACTCCCACTGGCGAGCCCTCTGTAACACCACACACTGTTCACACTCAAGTCATTTGGTCCTTGTACATAGCCTGCACTAAATCTGCCAAGGATTCAGGGACTTCAAACCCCTGCAGGACTGCACAAATCAACTTTGTTGGAACCTTGTCATATTCTTTTTCCAAGTCTAGGAATGCCCAGTTGGACTGTTTCTTCATCTCTAGCTACTTAAAGATAGACCAAACACTAGACAAACCCATAAATACACACAGAAAGCAGTTCCAGGAAAAAAGGCCGCTACAATTATTAATGTGTTAAGCGCTTTTCATTTACTCAATAGTAAACTTCATCAGACAAATTACAGTTCAACTTACACCATTTAAATAGTAAAAAAGGCACCAAAAATTTGATGATGTCACAAAGTTTTTAAAATTCCTTAAAATATACACAAAATATATATATATGATTATATTACTTTTATAAATATCATACATTTAATACACACTAATAATTTAAATACTTTAAATACATTTCAGTCTGAACAGGCTTATAAAAACTGATTTTATATCAAAAACACTCATTCTATCTATTTAATGCCCTTAGTTTTAATATAGTGCTGATATTACATATATCATTCAGTTCTGGCCATGCATAAGAAAACAAATTTAATTGCCAACTAAGTTCAACCTTATCTAATAAGAGCTCCCATGGACCTCCTCTTTCAGGCATTTTTACTTGTTGCAATACTGAACATTTAATTCATGTCCTATACATTCCTGTGCGTGCTTAGCTAGTGCACTGTTAGTATTCTCCTTTCTTATTGTATATATGTGTTCATATAATCTTTCTTTTAACATATGAGTTGTTCGTCCTACATAATAAGCCTGACACTGCTGGCACAAAGCTATATATATCAATCCTTTCAAATTGCATCAACCTTTTATATAATAAAGCTTTCCTTTTATTGTAACAGAATGTCCTTCCTGAATGTATCTGCAATAACTGCACCTCCCACATTTTTTCACATGGCCTTGTTGCATTTTAGCTATATTGACTGACTTATTTCTTTCTAACAATGCTTTTAAAGTTGTTCCTCTTTTTGCTGTTATTTTAAAACCTTGTTCCAGCTTGCCCCTAATCTGTACATCTTCCTGTATTATCATCCAATTTTTGGACATAATCATTTTAATTTATTGAAAGTGTGCATTATATGGAGTTATAAACAGAACCATGGTGTCTATTACTTTATCTTTTTCTTTTTCATTATTAAATGATTGCTCTCCTTTGTTTCCCAATATTGGTGTGAAATGTCCAGTTTTCCTTTTATGTTTAACTTCTTTATATAGTTCACACAACATGTCAGCAGGATATCCTCTTTTTGAAAACATTCCTGTTAAATTATCACATTCATTTTCAAAGTCCTGTTCTAAAGTTACCATTTTTGCTGCCCTTACAAATTGTCCTTTTGCAACCACTTTTTTATTTCCAAATGTATGGGCACTGGTAAAATGCAAAAATGAATTTCAATAAGTTGGTTTTCTGTAAATTTTAGCCGTATATCTTTTATTTACTGTATCTTTAGTAAGATTAACATCCAAATAATTGATACTAGTTTCTCCTACTTCATGCGTGAACTGCAAATATGTAGTTGAATTATTAATGTATTCGATAAAATTACTTTACATTTCTTGATCACCCTGCCACAAAATAAAAATATCATCCAAAAATCATAGATAGACCTGGATGCTTTGTGCATATGAGCTGTTAAATACATATTGTTCTTCCCAGACTGCCATTACAATATTAGCAAAAATAGTGCCACATGGTGACCCCATGGCTACTCCAACCTGTTGCAAATATTGTTGATTCTTAACTGGATAAAGTTATTTTTTAGTATCATTTCAGACAAATCAACATACAAGTTAATTTTTGCTTGTGTAACGCCTTGTTTATGTAAAAATACATTAACAGCTTCCAACCCTTCTTCATGAGGTATACAGGTAAACAAATCTTTTATGTCAATTGTGAGAAATAAACTATCATTTGAATACTCTTTACCATTCATAATATCTAAAAAGTGCCATGAGTCCTTGCATATCTGGGTACAGCTCATTATTAACTTTTTCATTTTGTTATTAAGGTATTTTGCTGCCGCATAGGTGATGGAATTATGTCCCTCTACTATGGGTTGCATAGGCGTATTTTCCACACTTTTGTGTATCTTTGGTGCTCCAAAAATAGTTGGAATTACTGTGGCAATATTATTCAGATAATTATATTCATCCATGGTTATTCTGTTTTCTAAAAACATGTCATTAAGTAAAAAAATATATGTTTTATAGGCTGTATTAACTTTATTTCTGCTAACTTCTTGATATGTGTCTTGAGATAATATTTCATCCATTCTTCTTTCATAGTGAAAGTTATCCATTATTACTAATCCCCCCTTTATCTGGTTTCATAATTCTTAAGGATTGTTGCATTAGAAACTCTAAATTGTTCCTCTCTTCCTTAGTTAGATTATCCTCAAATGTCACACTTTTGTTAAAAATGTGCCTGATGTCAATTTCACATATTTTTAAATATAGCAACAATGTGGGGTGTAGCAGGGGGTTATATGTGCTACTTCCTCATAATAATTCTTCATCTAACACATTATTAGTTCCAAATAATATCTTCAAGTTCATTTTTCTCAAGAACAATTTTAAATCAATTAATATATCAGCCAAATTTGGGCGTTTTACTAGAACAAATGTCAGGCCTTTACCAAGCACATTAACCATTTCTTCATCTATATTAGTTCTAGAAAAATTAAACATCTTAAAATCTTTTGTGCTACTATGTATTATTATGGGCTTAACATCTGTGACCTCATCATTACTAAATTCTTCTACTACATACTCAAAAGTATCATAAACTTCATTAACTTCATTGTTCAATTGTAACCCTTCCCCTCCCTTTCCCTCAGTACTGATATCCCCCCTCCTTTGGTTGTGTCTGGACAGTTTATAAAAATTCTGATTATGTTGCTTATTACTTCCATTACCCTGTTTTTCATGGTTTCTGAGCCTTTCAGATCTCCTTAAACTGGTCTCTTCAGCTTCAAATTGTTCCCCCTCTTGTGTTAAAATTGAGCCATCATTAGGCCTTATTTCATTCTGTCCCCTTTTTTGTTGACCATTATTGTGATAGTAATATTAGCGGTCTCTCTTTGATTCTGCATGTTTCTTATCTTAGGGGGCTTTGGATAAGCAATACCTTTTTCATATTGCTCCTTGTCTCGCATTAGCTTACTATATTTTTTATTTTTCAGTTCTATTAACTGCTTCTCAATACTTTCATAAATTCTTTGATGTTCATATTCATATCTTTCATAGCTAATTTCACTTTGCAATTGATTCTCCAAATTGTTACATTCTTCCACCAGTATATCAATTTCTTTCCTAGTATATTTTATCAACATTTCTAAAAGTTCAAACCCGTGTCTGTCATACATGGCTAACACTTCCATATGGAAAGATGAATTTTCAATTAACTCTGAAGGGTAACGCCATGTACGTAATCCCTTTGATACAACTTTTTTACTCAAACATTCCTTTAAGTACATATTTTCTAACTGTAATTTTTTCAATTTAAACAGTTTTACATCAAATTCTTCTGATAACATTTTTATATTCAACCCTTCCTTTTATACATCAGGACCAGTCTCTTTATCAATACAGTCACAGACTAATTACTCATTAATGGAGGGTGGTTTCCAGTTCGTTATAACCCGAGCCTGAGTATATGCATGTGTCCGATTAGTCCCAGCAGTAATATTATTAACTTGCTCAGCCATATTACTGTTAACCTGCTCAGTCATTGTATTAACATTGCTGCTTACAACATTTAATCCAAGTCGCTCATCAAAACCAGGCAACGAAGACTGTCTATATTCATTTTGGGCATTGTTAATTGCATTAGCAAACATAATTTCAAAGTTTGTACATACTTTACAATTGCTTCCTTGCTCAGCATTCACTTCCATAACACAGTTACTGCTATGCCGTTGACGTTGATTCTGTTGCCGTTGATTCTCCATTGTTTTATCAAGTTCTTTATTAGAACTCCTGTTGCCCCTGAGTTAATACAAGTTCTTCGCGAGTTAAGTCCTGGTTTTCTATACAAACCACTAACTCCGTAGCTGCTCCATTAGTACAAATGCCTTCCTCCATCTGTGCATCACCTCCAGCATTTACATACGCCTTATCTCGTGATGCTATCAGTTGCTGCGTGGACTGGAAGTCAGCATCAGCCTCCAAAACAACACTGGCTTCTGAATTACCTTCAATGGTTACGATTGTGCCTTTTCTTCCCTCCACCATAACAGCCAGAGCATCCATACGGGTTCCGGCGTGTAGATCGCGAGACAAATGCCCGCGAGCTACACCGCCGAAACCAGAAGGCCGCAGCACCGCTAAACCGTAGAGCGGTGCTGCCGAAACGTAGTAACGCGGCGGAAAGATGCGGCGGTGTGAAAACAGACAAAAGCGGACGGCCCCTAAGGCAAACACGCAGGCCGTCAACACACAGCGTACACGGCCGGCAAACACACGCGGATCGGCGCGAAACACAGCACAATGGTAGTGCTCCAAAACAGTTGCATAAGCACTCATACACCCAAAACAGTTGCAGAAGCAGTCCTAAACCCAAAACAGTTGCAGAAGCAGTCATAACACCAAAACAGTTGCATAAGCACTCATACACCCAAAACAGTTGCAGAAGCAGTCCTAAACCCAAAACAGTTGCAGAAGCAGTCATAACACCAAAACAGTTGCATAAGCACTCATACACCCAAAACAGTTGCAGAAGCAGTCATAAAACCATTACTTACCCTCACAGCCCCAGTTGTCCACGCAAGCACAGCAAACAGTCCCCGAGAAGCAGGAAGTAAAGTCCCCAGCACGTAGAGCAATGCACAGCACACTTTACCCGAGAAATGCTGCATAGAAAAGCAGGTCATGTGTCAGGCTAAACCCTTAAAGGTACAGACAAAGCAGTGTCAGGGTCAATAGACCACACACACTATAACCTGTCTGTGTACTAGTAGTAAGCATGTCACAGCAGGGTGTCTGTAGTATAGGACAAACCCAGATAACAGGCATGCCTGCAACAAACAGTACCTACCCTGCTAGAGCCCCTGAGTGCAGTTGTAGGTGTGAACATGCTAACCTGGTAAAGCATGACACACTAACCCAGTAGCAGGGGATATAGTAGCTGTAACCCATCTCCGACTCCACAGTAGAGTAAGACATGCAGCTTCTGCTAAACACGCCACCTTGTCCCTGTTACAGGAGTATAGACAAGTACCCAGCCCCATGTAGGAAGACAAGGGTGCAAGACAGAGGTACCTCCTAAGTAACATCTGCCACTCAAGCAGACACCAAGCCCTAAACCGTGAGAGGCTGGCAGCAACAACAGGGAGTTAAAGGGGCTGGCACAGTACACACAGAACCTGTGCTCAATCAGGCATCGTGGACTCTAAACAGAGTACAAGCATACGGCAACCCCAGGGATGTGTTAACTGCAGACATTGCAACCATAGGGAAGAGACAGTCAGAGACGGTTGGAGTGCAAGCTGTACAGGGCCATTGAGACAGACAGAGTTACTACACACGGTATAAGACAAGGAGGTGTAAACCGAGTGGCCTACTGTCTGGAAGGGACTGTGTCCAGGTTCAGTAGTATATCCCATACCAAGCTCCACCGGCTGTGATGGATACTGAGAGACCATCTACAAGTGCTGCAACCATGCTGGAATGTATGTATCTGTATAGCCCTGGTCTGATTGGCAACAGATACAGCACAGTGCCCAGCCAACGTGGCAAACCCATGCTGGTGTTGGAGGGGTACCTCTACCATTTGGAACGTGAGACACTACCAAAACGGTACTGGGCATGTAGTGAGCGGAGAACGAAGGCATGCAGAGGACGTGCCATCACTGTTCAGCAGGAAGAGGGTGAGGAATTGCTGAAATCACTGCCACACCAGCACGGCCCAGATGCAACAATGGCACAAGTGGCTACATTGCGAGCAGAACTGCGGCAGAGGGCGGTAACTGGTAATGAATTGCCAAGCTTGGTAATGCAGAGTGTGCTAGGCACAGCAGATGACAATGTACTGCAGGAGATGCCTTGTCGTGCGACCCTTCGAAGAAGCATCACCAGGGTACGGCAGCAGGCACGGGCATCCATGGCTACACCTCCAGCAACCCTTGCAGATATTGATGCCAGCCAGTATCCACTCCGTGCTGGCAGCTTCATACCGTAGAAGGTCGGATATGGATGGTACCGCTTCCTTGGTAGTACTTACTACAACACAGAACCTGACTGACCTGTGCAGGTCCGACTTTGTTCTTGGTGATGGCACCTTTCCCACACGGGCGATATCTGTCGCCAGCTATATACATTACATGGCTGTATTGGCACCCCACCTCAATGAGGGTCGTACCCTGGTGTACTGTCTCATGACACGGAAGTCGGAGTCTGCATACACCACTTTGTGGGAGGTGCTGAGGGTATGGCATCTGACCAGGGATGCACTTTGTCACCACAGTATATCATGACTGACTTTGAGAAGGCAGCAATTCGTGCCAGCCGGAAGGCATTCCCTAGGAGTATTCTGAAGGGATGCCTATTCCATTTTGCACAGATCATCTGGCGACAGATCCAACATCACCACCTTGTCGCCCTCTATGGCACGGACACTGCTTTCTCCATTGCCATTCGCAAGCTGATAGCGTTGGCATTCCTACCTTTGGATGATGTTGTCCCTGCATTTCTGGACATTGTGTCTTCCTTACCAGAATGTGCCCAGCCGATTGGTGTATTTCTAGACCATCATTATGTCCGAGGCCGACCACGCAAGTATGCATCCCGCTGTTCAGTACAGACACGAATGCCATCGTCATACCCTCTGCGGTTCTGGAATGTGTCCGATGTCTCTGAGATGGACTTCCCGTACTAACAACCAGGTGGAGGTGTGGCATCGTCGGCTGAAGGTATTACTGGGTCGCCCTACTGTACAGCTAGCTGACCTTCTGTGTGTTCTGCAGCAGGAGCAGAACCTGACGGATACCCGACGTGAATCTCTTCTGCGGGGGATGCCTGTAACACCGCGTAAGAAGGCTATTGTAGTAAGGGAGCGTCGCCTAAAGCACATCTTACAACATAAGTGTGACTACACTAATGTGCAGGATTTCCTCCGTGCTGTGGCACATTTCTACAAATTATGATGTTGTCTGGGTTTCGTATGCACCAAGCACAACACACATCACATTGCATATGCAATTAATAAAGGCTTTGCCCATAGCACACGGGTTCCATGGTACCACTTTCATGCCCACGTGGCATGCTATCCCAGCAGGATTTTCCAGTAACACTTTCACATGGTGGCTTCTAAGAGGGTGCACAGTGTATCACTGTGGTGGTTTGTATCTGCCACCTGTGGTTAGGGTGTAGGGGTTCCCTCAATTTTGACAGGGAATTGTCCACAGTCCTTTGTCACTGCAGTTAAAATGTCATCCTGCCATGTGTCCACATCCAGCTGTCTCACAGGTGGGTGTCGCACCGCCTAGGTGCCTGGACCCAATTTTATTGAATACATTAATAATGCAACTACATATTTGCAGTTCACGCATGAAGTAGGAGAAACTAGTATCAGTTATTTGGATGTTAATCTTACTAAAGATACAGTAAATAAAATATATGCAGCTAAAATGTACAGAAAACCAACTTATTGAAATTCATTTTTGCATTTTACCAGTGCCCATACATTTGGAAATAAAAAAAGTGGTTGCAAAAGGACAATTTGTAAGGGCAGCAAAAATGGTAACTTTAGAACAGGACTTTGAAAATGAATGTGATAATTTAATAGGAATGTTTTCAAAAAGAGGGTATCCTACTGACATGTTGTGTGAACTATACAAAGAAGTTAAAAATAAAAGGAAAAATGGACATTTCACATCAACATTGGGAAACAAAGGAGTGCAGTCATTTAATAATGAAAAATAAAAAGATAAAGTAATAGACACCATGGTTCTGTTTATAACACCATATAATGTACACTTTCAAGAAATTAGAATGATTTCCAAAAATTGGATGATAATACAGGAAGATGTACAGATTAGGAGCAAGCTGGAACAAGGTTTTAAAATAACAGCAAAAAGAGGAACAACTTTAAAAGCATTGTTAGAAAGAAATAAGTCAGGCAATATAGCTAAAATGCAACAAGGGCATGTGAAAAAATGTGGGAGGTGCAGTTATTGCAGATACATTCAGGAAGGACATTCTGTTACAATAAAAGGAAAGCTTTATTATATAAAAGGTTGATGCAATTTGAAAGGATTGATATATATAGCTTTGTGCCAGCAGTGTCAGGCTTATTATGTAGGACGAACAACTCGTATGTTAAAAGAAAGATTATATGAACACATATATACAATAAGAAAGGAGAATACTAACAATGCACTAGCTAAGCACGCACAGGAATGTATAGGACATGAATTAAATGTTCAGTATTGCAGCAAGTAAAAATGCCTAAAAGAGGAGGTTCATGGGATCACTTATTAGATAAGGCTGAACTTAGTTGGCAATTAAATTTGTTTTCTTATGCATGGCCAGGACTGAATTATATATGAAATATCAGCACTATATTAAACCTAAGAGCATTAAATAGATAGAATGAGTGTTTTTGATATAAAATCAGTTTTTACAAGCCTGTTCAGACTGAAAAGTATTTAAATTATTAGTGTGTATTAAATGTATGATATTTATAAAAGGAATATAATCATATATATATTTTTGTGTATATTTTTAAGGAATTTTAAAAACTCTGTGACCATCAAATTTTTGGCACAATTTTTACTATTTAAATGGTGTAAGTTGAAGTGTAATTTGTCTGATGAAGTTTAAATGAAAAGCGCTTAACACATTAATAATTGTAGCGGTCTTTTTTCCTGGAAATGCTTTTTGTGTGTATCTCTAGCTACTTCTCAACTACTTATCTCACTGCAAACATTGGGTCAGTTTTGCTGTATCCTAATCTGAATCTGAACTGACCATCTCCCATCTTACTTTATACTGTTCTATGTATTCCTTTGTCAATCACGTTCTCTAGAACTTTCCTGGAATATGACAGGAATTTAATACCTCTGCACTGCTCACAGTTGTGAAAGTCCCCTTTATTCTTGAACACTGCCACTAGTATGCTTATTCTCCAGTCATCTGGAATATGCCTTTCTCTCCACACTGCTGTAAGTACCTTCAGGAGCCATTTTTCTCTTATCTTACCCAGTGTCTTTATCATATTTGTTGTGACCTTATCTGAGCTTGCTGCTTTCCCTGACTTTATTTTCCTTAGTGCTGTTATTACTTCTTCTATGGTGGGTACCTCCTCTTCAGTCTTGGGCAATACAGCTTCTGTGGGGTTTTCTTCATTCAGAAGCTGCTGGAAGTACTCCTTCCATCTTCCAGTGATGTCCTGTTGACTGGTGAGCAGGTTGCTGCTGGCATCTCTTATGGACCATCTTCTTTATCTTTGCTTTGCAACCTGATATAATTTCTTTGTGCCATTTTCTGAATTACTTTCCAGAAATTGGTAGTGTGTGCCTCCGATGCCTCATTCTTTGTTATTGCAACTCCTTTTTAGCCTCTTTGTTAGCCATCCAGTTTTCCTTCCTAGCCTGTTCCATCTTTTCTATCTCCCACTTTTTTCTGCACTCCTTCCTTCTTTTGATGACTTTCTGAATTTCTACATTCCACCAGCAGATTTCCTTATGTACCTTATTTCCATACCTGTCTCGGACACATATATGTTCTGTAGTCCTCACATATGCTGCTTTGAGGTGCTGCCATTCCTCTTCCTCTCCACCTATTTCATATTCTTCCTGAGGTGCTAGAGCCCTCTGTAATTCATTGAACTGTTGTGCTTTCTCTACAGTCAACTTCCAGGTCTTCAGCTTGGTCTCTGTTGACCTTAGAGCCTTCTGTGAACCCTGCTTGCTGCTGACTGTGGCAACTAGTAGTTTATGCTGTGGGCTATTTCACTGGGGATGAGTTTGCAATCACCTTTTCCTTACCAGAAGAAGTCTAACCAAGATGTATGTTGGCTGCTGTTGTTTGTGATCTTATGACTGTCTCTCTTTCTGAGCCATGTATGGGCCACCATCAAGCCATTTGCCAGACATAAGTCTAGAATGGTCTATCCTTCTTTATTCCTGTTGCCCCAACAATGTGAGCTCAGATAGCCCTCATATCCTATTCTGCCGGTCCCAAAATGTGCATTCAAGTCACCCATTATCAATACCAATTCATGTTGTCCTGCATTATCTCATAGGTCCTGTAACTGCTGTCTAAATGCACTCTTTTCCTCACTATCACAACCTTGTCGTGGGGCATTGGCTGAGATTATGAATAATGCCTTAGCATTACGCTTTCTCATTTGTATAAATATTGCATCACACGAGATCTCTTTTTCTTTCCCATTTCCATACTTCTTCACATACCTCCTGCTCCACTTGCTGCCCCTTAATCTGAGAACTCATTGTTTCGTCATGTTGTGACATTACCTGTGTTGGATTTTCTACACTAAATCCTTCACTTTGCAGATAATCCATGACTTCAGTTTCTATTTAACTTCTACATTACTAATCATCTTTGGCACACTTCCTCTTTGATTTCTTATTTTTTTATATTGTGAAATTTTCTGTATTTCAATGCCTTTGTCTTTATTTCACTTAAAATACCTTTGGAGCTGCTTTTTTTGTATTAATTAATTTTGCTATCTCCTTTGCATAAATATTGCACCATATCAGCTCTCTTTTCCTTTCCCATGCCCATATTCCTCTATTTTATACCTTTCAAAAATCTCTGGGTTTTGCTCTTTATATTTTCACACTTCATCTGTTGCTACTTTTTCCAAGCGTCCCAAAGTTTGTTTGTCTATGTAATGTTTTTCATGGTTCTGTTGAATTAATGAAAACAAATATTTACTTGAAAGCTTTTAACATTTTTTCTTGTGCAAGTATTTTTTCCTTTAATTTCTTTCTTAATATTTTCTATCTAAAAATTATGGGCTTGTTGCATAATAGTAACAATACATATTTTTCCTTATCCTCAACAGTCCATGCTATCATCTTTACAGTTCTTTTTTGGTTTGTCAGTTTTGTGTGATTTTTGTGGATTGCTACTTCCTTCTACCATAGGAGGTACACCCAGTTCCATTTTTTAATTTCTCTTTTAATTTTCCTAAGTCAAAGTATGATTAAAGTTCATGAAATTAGTATTGTTTCAGTCTTTGATGCTAGCCAGAAGTGTTCTTTGCAGCACCCGCAATGTACCCAGTATTGACTTCTTCTGCAATTTGTATGGTGTTACATGTATTGGTAACATATCTAAGCATGACTGGAAAAATTTTTTTTTATAAGACCCGTTGCTCCTACTATTACTGGAACTGTCTGGGTATCCTTCTTCCACATTGCCCTCATTTCTGCCTGCAAATCATGATATTTTATCACTTTGTGTCTCTTTGTGAGTAAAACACTGTAGTCACTGGGTGTAGTAACTTCAATGATCAATGCTACTTTTGTCTTCTTTTTTTGGACTACTATATCTGGTTTTCTCACATCTATTTCTTGAATTGTTGTTATTGCGTGATCTCATGTGATAATGCTTTGCGACTCATGTTTCCAATGCTACTCAGCTACTTCAATATTATAATGTTTATACAATCCCCAGTACAATGATCTTGCCACATTATTATGCCTTTAAGTATACAGTCCTTTTGCCCTTAGTATATCACAAACAGCAACAAGATTTGTGATTGTTTCCAATTCTGTTTTACAAAACCTACATTTTCTGCCACATGTTCAATGGACTTTGTAAACCAGCGTGTACATAGTCCATCTTCATGGATGCTGCAATGATCACTGAGTTCAGTAGAAAATCATCAAAGCAAATCTGCCTTTCCTTAGTGGGAACACAAAACTTTGTCTGGTTTTCTGAGAATGGTTTCCATTGTGGCTATTCCTTCCATGCCCTCCTGGTGACCAAGTCTAGAAGATGGTTGGCATGCAGGAGCTCCAAAAAGGAATAATGAGCAGATCTGTATGATTCACAGAGCACTTCCTCATTATGAGAAGGTGGGTCAGATGTCTAGGATCCTGTCTCATCAATTTTAAGAGATCACCAATTGTGAAAACTTCAGGAGGGGAATGGGGTGAACCTTTTCTCTCATCCAAGTCTGTGTCAGAAGTGATGGACTGTGAAGGGAACTCTACATGCTTCTATTTGCACAATCACTTCCTGAGAATCTCTGGCTGTAAACTGTAGAAGTCCGCAGAAGAGTCAGATCACACTTTCATTAAATCTCCAAGGGATATGGATTCACTTTGTCCTTAGGAGCCCTAATAACTGGGTAGAAGTGCTGATGGAAGGGTATCTCTGTGTGGAGGCAGAACTGAAGGGAGCCTTATCAACAGATTTTTGAGGGACTGATGCTATGATTTTTTCCACAGCCTTGAAGGCAGATCTAGGATCCATCTGCACTGAGGGAACACTCCTTGACATTGACTCCTCTCCTGCTGAAGCCGAAGTGGATGGAGTTGAGGAGGGAATCCCACACAAGGAGAAACCTGACAGCCTCAAGGCAGAAACTGGTACCACTCGTTAGAAAGCCAAAGACCTTGACACCAGGAATGGTTCCAAATGTGTAGTGTTGATGGTGGAGAGGGCTTGACATCAAGCAGTCAGGTCCAAGATCCATTCGTAACTGAAGGGGCTGGAGTGAAATGAGTTGGATGAAATGTTGACATAGAAACCTGAAACTTTGTTGGGGCCAATAAGACAGGATCTGGATCAGTAACTGACTCTGAAACTACCAATGCAGAAACTGACATAAGGGAAGGAGCTAGTGGAGGTAAGTGGAGTCAACATGATCTGCCCTAGTGCCAGCGGGGGATGAGATAATGTCCAGTTCCATTTGCTTCTTCAAGAAAGCCCCTCCTAATAGATTCCCAATCAGCTTGTGTGGTGCTCCTGAATGACCTTGCCAACTTAACGGACAATGCAGGAGGAGGTCTGCAGCTTACAAAGTAGGAGAGTTCCCACTCCAAAGAATGTCTGCTAGTGGTCTTAGAGGAGAGACTAATCACTATTGTTTTAAGCACCACTGACTTCCATCTCAGTATGAAATGAGAAGATTCCTTGCTTGGTACCTTTGGTGAAGAGAAAGAAGTGCTTTGGTTCTTTGCTTTGCATTTCTTAGATTTTCTATCCCCTTCCTTCTCTCTGTCTTTCTTTTTTTTTAGTTTATCTGTGGATTCAGCGGGAAGAAGTCCTTTAATAATTCGTTTTGTTTTTCTGTGTGCAAGGGACTGAGGACCGAACCCTTTACAAGTGGTACACTCCAAATGAAAGGCCTAAGAAAATAAAACAAAAGTCATGTGCATCAGGAGGGGTGGGGGGTAGCATTATGCCCACACTTAGAACACTTTTTATGCCTTGTCCATAATAACAGGGAAGGTGAAAAACAATAGGTTAATTAATAGACATATGTAAATACTATCCAAAATATTCAACTTTAACTTTTTTTAAGAGGGAAAGGATGCCAAACAAAAAGGAAATGAGGCGGTAAATAAACTGGATAAACAACAAACTATCTAAGTCTACTACTTATTCAGTAAGAGCTAAATAAGTCCAATAAAGCAAGAAAATAGAATAAATGATATGCATGATTTAAAGCAAAAAGGTCAGAACACTTAGCCAAGAAGGAGATACAGTTGCTATGGCAGCAAACAAGCAGTGAAGGGAAGGCTCATGAGGGATCATGGCTAAGTTTTATTTATTTTGTAGGTGTTTGAGGCACTGGAACACTAGCTAATGACTAGATTGGTTCTGAGGAGCAACTCACTATCCATCTGTCAGATCAAACATGCTGATGGAATAGGATAAATGCCAGATCCCTGGTACTTGTCTAGCTTCTTCTGCAATATTGTACATGACACATACCATGTAAAAGATGCAGAAGCCTAACTGTGGAGTATCTCCTTCACTAGTCCATCAGGTAGGTCCTCAGTATGCAGCATTGCATTTGAGCTCTCCAACAGACAATATTGCAAAATCCCAAGATACAGTGTCAGGGTCACAAAAGCTCAATTCCCCAGCCTACCCAAAGCCCTTAACACTTTGTAAGGGAGATGGATTGACTATAACTGAGAAGCAGGATTTTTCCTTACAGCAGCCACAAAAACACTCACATCCAACTTGTGATTCTTCATCCAAATACTGCAACATTAATGGGGGTCTGAAGATTGCAATTGCTTTCCTAGGGCATGGGTCCACAATTGTTGGGTTATTCCACTCTATACGGACTGCATCCATGGTAATGTGAACAAGGAAAGTGATAACTCCTGCATTCTCTAGGCTTCATGCAGTCTCTTTTGTGGAGAGGAAAGGCCCCTAGTTGGCCAATTTCCTATTTTTTCTTCATTTGCAAAATCTTACTGAACTTTGGATCTTGTGGAAGCAATGTATACAGAGAGAAATCTCATCATCATCCTCCCCTATCAGAGGATCAGCACTGAGTCTTCTTGTTTTTTTTTTCTCTCTTTTTCTCTTTTCTTTCTGGAAAGCCCTCAAAATCAGAAGAGGAAAATAGTCATCAGGGAGACAGTTGTCAAGGAGTCAAGAATCCCTGATACAACTCTGACAGGTGCCTTGACAAAACCACTTTATTGGTCTTACAATGGAGCAGAAGGCATCACCTACACAAGTGCTCCCCTCTCCACCCCCCATGTTAAGGTAGCCAGTCCTGGAACAGCCATGTCTTCTAAGACTGACTCGGGATAACCTGAGCTAAACCACTTAATGCTGGCTTGTCTAGCTGTGGGCAGGTTGATGTTGACATGACAATAGGCCACCTAGGGGATGAACAAACATTTGAGCAGTAAATGTAGAGACTGAAAAAATAAATTGGAGCCCACAAAGGTGCCGGCACTGGGGCAGACTGATGAGTTTGTGCATGATAGAACAAATTAAGTAATCCCTGTAATAAACACAAAATGGCCAGAGCCCATGTGAAAGGGCCTGACACTGAGTGGAGCTGATGTTGGTAGACCAGACTCTAATAAATCTAAAGGTAGGCACATGAATTGTCATCCTGGCAAATGAAGAGCAGATCCCAAAGATTTGTTTGGGACAAATGGTCCTGAAGAAAACTCAGTATTCACATAAGATCTACATTCATGCCTTTTAAAATCCTGTGGAAAGGAAAATATTGAAGCAGTCTGCCTTTCTGAGCCTTGACCATCTCTTTATAATTAATAATCAGAAAAGCAGAAGGCAACCTGACTGAAAGGGGAGAACACAAGCATTTTTGTGCTGCAGTATGAACAGATATCACAGGTGATGCCTGAATTGACGTGTAGCTCACCACACCAAGGAGACTCCGCCAACACAGTAGCTTGCACACCTGTTCCTGTAAAACCTACTAATTTAATTTAATCAGCTTAACACATTACATTTAGCCTTGATAACCAACTGTTTAATAGATTTGGCTAACATAAGAAAAAACATCTCTCAGTCAGAGTAGACCTACAAGGACCTCAATTCATAACAAAACTAGAATGAAAGAAAAGTCTGGGATCCCTTTGGCCTGACAGCAGAACCTGGATACAAGGACTGAGGGCCTTGGTGACTTCTCTTTAACATGAAGTTCTAAATAGGACACTGTATTATTTCTTATGTCCCCTTAAAGAAGCCTCATTAAAACTTGCACAAATATCACAAGATTCTAGCTCAAACTCTGGACAGTACAGCTGTGTAAAATCTTACCATAACAGTAGATGTCCTACTTATCACTACTGCAGAGTTCCTTACAAAAGGCATATCCTGCTGAGGATAGCTGTACATCTGGCCAGCACACAAAAGCCTGAGGCCCTTTTAAGTACTGTACATCAGACACATGTCCTATGTTTGAGGTGTAAGGTACATAAATGAAATAGGAGCACCATATCCTCAAAACTGAATTGTCCCAGGAGAACCAGAGCAACTCAAGAGGAAAGCAATAATAGAACATGGACATCCATAAAGGGGAGAAGAACCCCCCCACCTTAGTCAGAGGGTAATGAAAAAAATTGAACAGGGGGATAGAGGGAGGGACTGAATAGTGCAACAGTGAAAAGTAAGACATCTACTGCTACATAAGATCTTACACAACTGTACTATGTCCTTCTTTATCACTGTTGCAGTATTGCTTACAAAATGGAGTGTAGTAAAACTACCGAAGAAAATGGGAGGAGGAGGAGGAAGCAACAGAAGTGTGATGATCCACCACTGCCAACCAATATGTGATGTGGATATCTCACCTCTGGGTCAGTAGTCAAGGAGCCTCAGTCCTCACCACTGGCACTTGTGGGGGACATTCACTGGGAGGATAACAGGTACACACACAGTATTTCCAGATACAGCTCTTTGCATCAAGTGCAATTTCCCTTAAGAGAACACAGAGACTGCAGTCAGCCTGGGACTCATTCCTCTTTCTGTAGATCCCCAATAAAACTCCTCACTGGCACAGCTATAGAGTTGGGTCCTAAGCCAGGGTTCCAAGTCACGTCCTCCAACACTCTCTCTGTACAACCAGTGCTTCGTGTCCCTGCCCAAGTAGTTGACACACACACACTTGGAGATTTGATTTGTACACATGGGCACATGTGCGTGTGCACACGCGCGTGCGCACACACACACACACACACACACACACACACACACACACACACACACACACACACCCCTGGAGAAGGCTGGCTCAAGTTTACAACTATGCCCCCTTATGTCCAGACTATAAGTTAGTTTTCACTGCCACCAGAACCCTTCTGTCAGCTAGCTTAAGGCTCTTCCAAAGATACCCAATATACTGAGTGAAATTAATATTAATACAAATGGTAGTTTGACCAAGAGAAGGCTATTAGGAGCAGCCCACACAGTGTCACGAAATAAATATGCATGTAGTCTCAGAACTTAAATATCTCTACAATGACCAGCCACAAATAAAGGTTTAAATATACTTAATAAATAGGAAAATAACAAGAAAATACCAAGTATATATTCACAGTGACATCAAAGTTCAAAACCACAGGAAATATTTAAAAGAACATTGCAGGACAGGCTAAGACAAATAAAGAAAAACAATATCTAAACTAAGCTTCACTTTATTCTTAACTGTATCTAAGAGAGTTACTATACCCTAATAACTTACGTAATAGAGCAAGGCAGATGATGTGGTGAATGGTTCTTCTTGTTGTTGTGAGGCCCAAGACAGAATACAGAATGCTCAGTCTCTCTAAGAGACTTCTGAAAATAACATCTAAAATATTACTGTTGGGATAGCTTGCAGAATAACATAATTTCTGGTCATCTGACTTTGAGTTACCATGCAAAACCCCCATTGCTGGAAGATGCAGGACTTAGCACCTACCTGTAAAAAATACACACACAAGGGCTTTTGCTCAGATCTTTGGCAGGTGCTGGTAGTCATAAAACAATTGTATACCTCTATGCTTCCAGAGTAGTGATTAGTTCACCCCAAAGACAATACAGAAAGCTTCCTAGTAGAGACATTGTGTCTCTGGCTACCTTGAAACCTGTGAGATAGCATCTTTATGGCCTAGCCTATAAAGTGATTTAATTTCAGATATTTTTCTAAAGTTTGCTGGACTGAGGTTTACCCTCCAGTTTCCTCTATTAAAACATATACATTCAAACAGTTACAATAGTGCATGTACATTTCTGTTCTCTCCAATAAAGCAAACTGTGCATACATTTCAAACAGAAGCACTTTACAAACACCTTTTCAACACAAACGTCTCTACAAATCAGTTTGTTACACACACCATACAGTTCTAATACATTTGTAACACCAGCATCTTGTATGAATCAGTTTGATATTAACAAATGACATACAATTATTTACAAAATTCCATCCAGCTGTGCTAGCAATACCTCCTTTCATCACAAGAAGAACCCTTCAAAAACCCAGGAGGAAGGACTTAGCAAAACCTGCCATAGCCCTAGAAACCACATCCGACTTGTAGTGCTTCGGAAAAGTATACACAGAAGACCAAGTAGCATCTTCCAAAATGGATTGTACCTCAAGACCCTTGATAAAGCTAGAGGAGAGGCCATTGCCCTACTAGAATGAGCATCAGCAGAAAAATGAAGCTGCTTGCCATGAAAGCAATAACAAAAAGAAATGGCTTTAGAAATCCAGAAGGAGATGATTTGCCTAAAAACCGCTAAATCCATTTCTAAGCATGAAAAGAAACAAAAACCTGCTCAGATTTCCTAATATCCTTAGTTTTATCTAAATAATATTTGATCTGCCTATGTAAATTCAAAGAATGTAGAACCCTCTTGATGCTATTTTGAGGGGAGGGGGAAAAAGGGAAGGAAGAGGAATGGTCTGATTCAAAGACAAGTTATTGATCACTTTAGGCATAAAAGGTGGATTGGTCCAAACAGACATTATATCTCTGTGAAAAAAGAAAAACAGAAAAGGAGAGACTATCAAGAGCCCACATTTCACAGATTCTCTTGGCAAAAGTCAGAGCCACCAAGACAGTCTTCCAGGTGCAGAACTGAAAGGCAGAGGAAGCTGCTGGTTCAAAAGGTGGCTGATTTGGCTTCTCAAGAACACAATTACGCTACCAAGAAGAAATTGGCTTTCTTGGAGGTCTAATATGAAACATGCCTTTCAAAAACTGTTTGACCTCAGATCTAAATGAAAGGGGTGGATCCAAAGGCAGACAAGCAGAAATGGCCAACAGGTGAGCTTTAACAAATGAGTATGCCAGGCCAGAAAGAGCAACTCACACAAATAAAAAAGGACTATAGGAATACCCATCAACAGAGGGTCCTGATTATGTAGGTGACACCAAACAGAAAATCTCATTCATTTAGCAGCATAAGATTTTCTAGTAGTGGGTTTTCTGGCCTCCTTCAAAACCTAAAACACATCCTCAGAAAACTGGTGTTGAAAATGAATTAAAGCAAAGAGAGTGAACTGTAGGATGAAAAGATAAGGGTAAATGAGAGAGCCCTTGTCCTGTGTGAGAAGATCCATATGGTGAGGTTACTTGCTGTGATTGTCCTGGCCAGGTGAAAGAGAAAGGGAAACCAATTCTGTCTGGGCCAAAAGGGAGTTACCAGCAAGAGTTTGGGCCTGTCCCACTTAATCTTGTGTAGGACTCTTGGCAGTAAATGAAGTGCGAGATAAGCAAACAGAAACATCCCCTTCCAAGAAAAAGGCATGATGCCCACTTTCCAAGCCAGAAAACTTGGCTCTCTGGAACAGAACTTGGGAAGGTGTCTGTTCAGAGGGGAGGAAAAAAGAGCTACTTGAGGAATACCTCACAGATGGACAGTATCCACAAAAACTTCCATGTGAAACATCCACTCGTGAGGAGCTGTCCTGGACCTTCTCAGATTGTCTGTGATCAGATTTTTCTCTGGGGGAATGTAAACTATCTGAAGAGTCAAATGACAGTGGATAGTAAACCCCAGACTAGGAGGGCCAGCCTGCAAAGATGTTAAGACTTTATGTCCTCCTGCTTGTTTATGTACCATATGACTGTGGTGTTATCTGTAAAAATCCTGAGGGGACCCAGAACCCAGACAGAATGCAAAGCCTAAAAAGTTAAAAGCAGAGATTTCATCTCCTTGATGTTGATATGGTCTTTTACCTGTTGGAGAGACATACTCCCTAGACCCTGATGTTGTAGGAAGCCCCTCAACTCAAGTCTGAAGCATCTGTAAATAGCTCCTGGGTGTGGAAGGCACCTGAAAAGGAAGACCTGGGTTCAGAGAAATCTGGTAAATCCACCATATAAACTCACATCTGAGACAATGCAAGAGAGGGGTGGGAAAATCTAGAGGAAGACAATGCTGCAGCCAAATTGTTTTGAGGTACCACTGCAGCATCTGTATGTGGAACCTGGCCAAAGGAACCATTGGAATAACAGAGACCTTAAACCCCAGGGCTCAAAGAAACTGTCTTGCAGATATCACTTGTAAAGGAAGAAGAGACTGGAAAAAGGTGGTCAGATAGAGGATCTTGGGAAGAGGGAGAAAACCATCAATGAAAGGGTCTGAATTCTGTATTAGTTGAAAATTTGATCCTGTGAAGGGGTCAGGCCTGACCTTTTAAGACTGAGAGTGAAAGAAGTGAAGGAGGAGCATGGTGGATTTGAGATCCTGCAGAAGAATCTGCTGAGAGAAGACTTGAATAGGTAACTTATCCAGATAGCAAAATATATGAACAATATGGAGTCTGCAAAAGGCTATGATTGGACTAAGACACTTTGTGAAAACCCTTGTGCTGTAGAAAGGCCAAAAGGTAAAGCAGAGAACTGATAATGTGAAGAAGAGAACAGTAAATACTTCCTGAAGAGTGGATGAATAAGAATGTGGAGATAGGCATCCTTCAGGTCCAGATATACCAGACAGATCTTAGGAAGCAACAAAAGAAACAGTGACTGAAGAGTTAACAGTTTGAAAGAATGGACTTTCTGAAATGTGTTGAGGAAGGAGGGATCTAAAATGAGTTTCCAGGAGCCATATGTTTTAGGAACCAAGAATATTATTTTTTGAGACCAAGAACATTCTTGAATACAATCATTTGCCCCTATAGGACAGATGAACTGTTTGAGTAGTCCCCTTGAGCCAAAAGGTCTTGTAAAAGAGGAGGAACATTAGGGAGTTGGCAAGGAGGGGACTGTGGCATCCAAGAAAAAGGAGGAAGAGATTTCCAAGACATGAAGTAATTGTTGTAGATGTCTGAAAGAACCCTAGAATCTTTGGTGATGTGTTGCCAAATTGGAAAATACTGATAAAAATGAACAAAAATGTAGAACACAGCACCACAGCAAACCAATAAAAAGCAGACGGCAAAGAACAGTCTAAAATCCAACTAGACTTTTATTCGGACACAGGTGAGCGCTTTCACGATAAAAATCGCTTCTTCAGACCATACAAAAAATCAGTAGCATCTCAATATTTAAAATGCAATCAATTAAATATATACCAATAAAAACATTCAAGTACAATAGCCATAAAAATTTAAAGACACATTTTTTTCATACTACTTGGTTTGTGGTTGAGCACAGCTTTACAGTCAGCAGGACTTGTTTTATCATATTCTGATAAAAATGATTATGCTTCCAGGTTCTATGGAAGTCAAATTTAGAGTATTCAGTGAAAGAATCAAGAGGAGTGTTGTCCAAAATGAGGCTAGAAGAGGCCAAAAAGAATACTTTTGAGTTTATCTGTCTTGGTATACACATTTTGTGATGTTAAATATCAACTAAAGTCTCAATGTGAATGACTAGAATAATAAAATAATTAATTCAAACCAGCTATTACAACAAAAATCTGGTGGTTCTCCCAATCAGGATGATTAACTTTTTTGAATGGACTCTGTTACAAGCCTGTACATGGGAAAATAAAACGTTTCAGTCATCAGTATTTACTAGAGGTCTTCAATGAATTGGGTTAGGCCCAAGAAAAGACATTTAACCACAGCTATGGTGAACCCCAAGGGGAGGTACAAACTAGTTACAACTGATGTAAGACAATGGAGTATTCCTTTCATGGTTATCAATTGCCAACAGATTCAATTAGAGTCTTTGGTGGTTGAGAGTTTGTTGATGATGCTAAAATTTGTCTCGCTGCATACAACTTTCAGGAAGGGAAATGCATATACTGTGGCAAATCTCAGTTTACTTCATTCCTGGTACACTTCAGTGTTTAAATGGGTTTCCTGAAGGTGTAAGAATCAATGACATTAATCATGAATCATTAATCCTAAGAGTCACTGACATTAATCAAATGTCAATAAATAAGAAATCATGATGAAATAAAGCATTTGTATCATCTCACTGAACTACTCAGCTCATTTACATTTCAAGAAAGTAATGTCATGTTAACAGACTATAGCAAAATAGAAACTGGACAGTGCAGTGGTGCAGTGGTAGCGTTGTTGCCTCACAGCAAGAGGTTCTCCAGTTCAATTCTCACCTGGGGTGCCTCCTCTACAGAGTCTGCATGTCCTCCCTGTGTTCGTGTGGGTTTCCTCCCACATTACAAAGACATGCATGTGGAGCATTTCTCCCCGGGCCTCCACTGAAAATTGGCTCGTTCCAAGTCGAACTTTCCAGGTTAACAAATGTAAAATAAAATAAAATAAAATAATAAACTGGAGATGTAGCAGATCCTTAAAAATTCAAAAAAGTGCACTTCCTCTCTAGAGTTAAAGACTGAACTTGACTGTTAAGAGGAGAAAGTAAACACTTGCACCACACCACAATCATCACATAGTCCCACTAAACCTACACCACCAAAATTCAAACACAAAAACATTTGCGGAGGCTCTCAATAATAATCTGTTCAAGCAACAGAGACCTCCAAAGTAAAAACACAAGCAACCTCCACCCCCCAACACAACCCAAATGACACATAGCCCACAGACGCAGTGTGCCACTCAACCACAGCCCATAAGGCAAAACAATGTACCCATCACACTAGTCATAGGTGACTTTATAGTGAAGCACACTGATGTCCTACTCACCATGCTAAACAAGGAGAAGGTTACTGTCAGCTGCCTGTCGGGTGCCAGGATCCGCCACATAACCCATGCACTCAGGTCACTCCACAACAAGTAGAAATATAACTCTGTCATTGTCCATGTTGGTGTGAATGACCTGAGACGTAACTCCCTGGAATACATGAAAAGAAACATGGAAGAGCTCTCTGATCTTGTAGCTCAGGCAGGTATGACCCTAGTCTTGAGTAGCATCCTGCCATTGCCCAGAATGATACCACAGTATAAAGAGAAGATGATTGACTACAACAATTAGCTAAGCTTCTGGTGTCATTCTAAGGGGATCCAGTATCTGTCTGCCTTGAACGACATGGTCGACAGACCATGATGCTTTGCCAGAGATGGCCTGCCCCTGTCACCCCTGGGATTCCAGATATTGGCTAAGGCTCTTGCTACACCTACAGTGCTTTTTTTAGGCAAGGTTCAAATGACAAATTCACCACCGTAACAGGAACAGGCAAACAAAAACTGAGGGTAATGCTACTCAATACTAGAAGTCTAAATCTCAAAATGCACTCCTTTGAGGCACTCCTTAAAATGGAGAACATCGATATCTGTGCAGTGACTGAGACCTGGTTCAATGCTCCAGAGAGCACCCCTGCATTACCAGGCTATAACTCATACCACACTTTTCGACCACCTAACCTGGACCAGAACACCAAAGGCAGAGGTGTGTCCATATTTATTAAGGATATCCACACCTCCAGGCTAGTTGCTCAGTATAATGCATCCAAGGTTATCCAAGTGCAACTAACTCTGGGCAAACTGCAATCCAGATTGTAGCTTGCTACAGATCCCCCACCATGCCCCAGGATTCCCACTCCTCTTTTCTTGATATACTGGAAAATATTAGCGTTCAACCAAACACCCTAATAATGGGCGATTTCAACTACCCCACCATTAACTGGAAAAACTACTGATGTATCAACTCCTTCGCTCAATGCTTCCTGGAATTCATAAATTCCAATGCCCTAGATCAACTTATCCACACCCCCACCAGGGGCAACAGTATCCTAGATCTAGTCATTACCAACATGAGTGACCGATGTTCCACACCTGAAGTCAACTCCTTGTTGGTCAGATCCGACCACAAGCTAATCATCCTAGATATCCACATCCTGCCCCCACCCTCATTAAGGAAAACACAGTAAAAATTTTCTCCAAAGCCAACTTCATGCTTCTTAAGACAGAAGTGGCGAACTTCATGACACCCATGCAGATGGACAATACAGTTACGACTGCTAAATCCTACATAAATGCACTCTATAAGCACTTACACGAGTGCATGGATCATGCTATCCCAAACAGAACCAAGACGCTATCCTCCAAAAAAGGAAGCCAATCTAGTGGTCCCCTGCCATAAACAAACTCTACAACAGAAGGAAGAAAGTGTTGCAAAAGAGAGTATAATCCCATGAGTGGAGGAGCTCCCTGGTCAGCCTCAGTAAGAAGCTGAGATCCCTTATAAGATCCTCCAAAGCTAGCTGTGAAAACAAAATCACCACTGATTCTAGAGACAACCACAAAGCATTCTATAGCTATGTCAAGAATCTCAATGGCAACACCCAGATCTGCTCTGAGTTACAGCACAACGGCAAGAAAATTACAGAACCAACTGATATTGCCAACATCCTGGCAGATAGGTTCAATGCTAACTTTACCCCCCTCTCACCCCCTAAAGGGCCCATATCTATACAGGAAGAATGCAGAGTCCCTGTAATCACAACTACGCAGGTAAAAGCTGCACTCTCTAAAGCCAAAAACCCAGCATCCATGGGACCGGACAAAATCCGAGACTGCGTTTTACACAAATTTCAGAACAAACTGGCTCCCCACCTAAGCACCATGTTCAGTCATAGCCTCATGTCAAGCTTTGCACCTGCTGAATGGAGCACGGCAACAGTTATCCCACTCCACAAAGGGGGAGCCACCACTGATCTCGGAAACTATCGCCCTATTAGCCTGACGAGCCTGGTCTGTAAGGCCATGGAACGTATCATCATGGAACTCATAAACAAAGACATTGGTAACCTCCAAACTCTGGACCCCACCCAGTTTGGGTTTGTGAAAAGCAGATCATGCCTCTTGAACCTGATCGACTTCTTTGAGGCAGTCACCAAAGCCGTAGACGAGGGTAAGGTGGTTCACACAGCCTATCGTGACCTTGGCAAGGCTTTTGACACCATCCCCATTCTGGAATTATAGCTAAACTCACTAAACTAGATATAAATCCCTACATCACAAAATGGGTTGCCAACTGGCTCACTGACAGAACCCACACTGTAAAAATTGCAGACTTCAAACCAGTGACAAGTGGAGTACCACAGGGTTCAGTCCTGGGACCTCTCCTGTTTGGTATCTACTTCTCTGAAGTACAGGCTAACACAGAAGGCCTTTGGCTAATGAAATTTACAGATGACTGCAAACTAGGAGTCATAGCTGAGTCCCCAAATGATGTGGACATCCTACAGAAGGGCCTCACTGAGTCAGATGCCTGGTGTCACAGCCATGGCCTCAAGCTCAATGCCAAAAAGTGCATTGCCATCCCCTTTGGTAAAAACTCTGTACCCATGAACTACCACATAGGCGGCAGTCTACTTAACACCGAATGTGTGATAAGAGACCTTGGGACCCAGATGGATAGTAGTCTCTCCTTTAATAATCACATTGCCATAGTAGTCAGGAAATCCTTCTACGTGGAATACCTCATCACAAAATGGTTCTCATCCAAGAAAAAAGAGGTCATTGTTCCCCTCTACTCGACACTCATTGGACCCATTATAGAGTACAATGCCCCTTTTGGAATGTACCTCACAAGACATCTGCAGCAGCTGGAAAGGCCACAGAAGTACCTCACAAAGAGGATTACTGGCCTCAAACAGATGCCCTATACTGACTGGCTCAAAGAACTCCAGCTATTCTCCGTAGTATATCGCCTACTCCAAGGTGATCTCTGCCTAACATATAAAGCTATGTCAAACCCAGAACTGTTGGACATGCTACACCTAAAGAAATCTCAGTCCCTTCGAGCTACATGCTCTAGGGACCTAAATCTTGTCACCACAATTAACAGGACATGCTGGAGGGATAGATTCCTGTCCCAGAGACTTCCCATACTCTGGAACAAGCTACCCATCAATGTCAAGCAAAGTTCTTCATTAACACTCTTCAAGAAAAATCTTGATGAGTGGATGGGAAACTGCAAATACACTCCGGGGATCACTTCTGTGGCTCTGCTTGACAGGGACACAGGAAAATAACTTTCTTGGGTGGCGTAAGCCAGGGAACTTTGTTGGCTAGGCTTACTTAGGTCCTTGGGCCAATAGCCTAGTACCTACCTATGAACCTATGTACTACTGCACACATGGACGACTGCTGAACTCAATGTCCTAGTTTCTGTGTTGTACACAGCTGACCATGATTCAGCGACATCACAGAAGGAGTCATGACCTCTGCCACTACATCATTAAATAAGTTACGACAAAATCATTCCAACCAGAGAGAGTGCACCGGCCACAGCAATTGAGTGTGACAACTACACTTTATGGCACCATCGCCATGAGGCTCCATTGAGTGACAGGATAGGCGGCTCAATATTCTTTCTTTTATACATTGTGTAAACAAATGCAACTCTACAGTGAAGGCAAAGCAGCTTTAAGCATTTATACATATATACTTATGTGTATGTGTGCATATCACTGTTCGCCATGACTGCAGAGCAGGAATGAAGAGTAGTGCACCTCAGGGATATTCAGCTGTTGTGCTGTCATCCTCTGGAGCAAAGACCATTACAGAGCAAAGGAGCAGCAAGCCAAAGAAATATTTATGGCAGAGATGTCCAAACACACCGGATATGGTAATAGAAGTGACAGTTGTTGCTGAAATACAAGAAAAGGGTGACATGTCAGACGGATACCATATGTTGTACAACACCTGGAATTTCCATATAAGCAGACTAACTCCTGTCAGACACATCACCCCCAGGAACTGCCATTCCAGTTTAGCTATGCAGAGATAAGGGTGGTTCTCCCCTGCCAATAACTGTAGTGACTGTATCTAATACCTAGTCCATGTTGGCTGAAGGGACTGCGTCAGAGAAAGCCAAGGTAGAAGATAAATGGTCTGAAGAACCAGAAATAGCCACAGCAGAGTCATGCATCTGCAAGTGACAGAAATCTGTAGCCTGTTGAAGAGCTGCTGGAAATGTTTTTTTTTTGTGATTGGAAGGAAGAACTGAGGAACTAGAATGTTCTTCCATGGTAATGCCAAAAATTAAACCTGAAGCCTGGATAAGACTGACAGTAGCAGTCAATGAAATAGTTAAGTAAGAAAAAAGTAGTTTTCTTTTTCCACAAAAAAAAAGAAAAAAAAAACTACAAAAAGCACAGTTTACACTTATTCCAGTCCAGAAAAATAGTTTAACATTTTTTTTCAAGCGGAAAAAGATAACAGTTTTGTAAAAAGTCACACTTCACTGTAAAAGTGACTGAAGGTCATGTGACAGTCTAGTAAACCACCTTTTTCAAGCTTAAAGTATGAAATTTCACAGAAAAATTAAGTTTCTGTTAAAAATTAGCAATGTGGAAGTCTCCTCCCCTCAAAAGGGAACTTACCTGTCCAGCAACAGAGGAAATGCTATCTGACTGTTGCTCCTCAAAAGCCAGCAAGAGAAGCACTCTTTAGTGGCAGGAAATCTCTGAAGGGCTTGGCACCCAAACTACTGATTTTTTTCAGTTTTCCTTATGCTACCAACGGTTTGTGTATGTGGCAGATGCCCTTAAGCTCTGGAAACTGGCTGGATGTTATATCCTATGCAGGATATAACCCATATAGCTAATGCTACTACAACAGTGATCAAACGATGAATATTACTGATCCTAGTGGACTGTTTTCAGGCTCAACCCAGGTAACCCAGACCTGTATAAAAACTCTAAAAAGCAGACCCGTATAAAAATTCTAACAAACTAAAAGTGTAAGAAATGGTCCTGGCAACTCAAAACATAACGCTGCTTCTATAGAGTCTTAAACCCTTGCCTGATTGTTTCTTAAACTCCTACCTCCTTAGGCTGGGCTTTCCTCACTTCACTCAGCTCATGCCGCTCCTCTACCCTGCCCCCAATTCCCACCTGCCCCACTACATCTAAACTTATACCTATACACTCCTCCCACTAACCCCAAAACCAATCACAAACAACCCAAAAAACACCACCTACCAATCCTCATTTACTAGACAAACCTCCTACTAATCAACACACTCCTCCCACTAATTCCGACACACATACCATTACAGCCACTCAACATGTGTGCAATCAATGCCATCACCCTTGCACTACTAGCTATAACCTATCACCTCACCTCCTATCACATCACTCTTCCTACTACCATGACCATCCCATCAAAACATACAGAAACCTACTCCACCCACACCAAACACTATATCCAATACATACCCTCAAGTACTTACCATCACAGCGCAATCCCTCTAGCACCCACAACACTTATCAAAACAACCACGAAATCACTTGCCACACATAAATACATACACATTCTTGCTAAGCTATCAATACTCCTTCACCATATCAGTCACCAACTAAGATTAGCAGGTGACATACACCCTAATCCAGGCCCAAACACTGACATACACTCCCCCTCCTCCCCACCCCCATTTAATAACTCAACCTTACTCTCCAGACCAGAGAATAGCCTACTTTTCCTGAACTTAAACATACGTAGCATTAATAATACAGTACATCTACTACATACTCTAATAGACACCTATTCCCCAAATCTACTATCCCTAACCAAAACATGGTTAAAACCTACCACTCCCGATAGTGAATTCCTTCCCCCAGGGTATAATGTAATATGTAATGATAGACTTTTCAAAAGAGGGGGTGGTGTAGCATTACTTTATAAAAACAACCTAAAGGTTACCATTATTGACCCTCCTATACTCCCCCTAGCAACCTCAGAACTACTACTAGCCAAACTTAAACTAACTGACAAGAAATCTATGAATATTATAACAGGGTACATACCACCAGGTAATAACATCCCCATCCTAGAAGCCCTCTTATACTGGACCAATGAAAACCTACCCCAAGAAACCATCATCCTAGGTGACTTTAATATAGACTGGCATACATGCTCCAGTTCAAACCACTCCAACTTTATAAATCTATATAATTTCTCCTAAATCATTAAATCTAGTACAAAGCTAGGTAATAATAAAAGCAAAGAAAGCCTCTTAGACTGGACCTTAATAAACAATGCCAATACAGTCTATCAAGCAGGTGTCCTACCAGAAAACCTCAGTGACCACCAGCCCATCTTCTTACTAAAACTCAGATCTCACACCAACTCCAAACCACCAATTCGGGCCATTAGAAACAAAAGAAACTTTGACATAACAAAATTCAAACTTAAACTACAGTACCAAAATTGGAATCTTCTAAAGACCCTCCCACTAGACAAAGCAGTTGAGCTATTTAACATTACCTTCCTAAACATCTTAAACACCCATGCCCCTCCTCGTACAAGCAAACAAAAAATTAAAATAGCCCCCTGGATCACAAGCACTACTAGAACCATGATAGCCCAAAGAAATAGAGCCTGGCATCAGTGGAGAGCCATTAAAACCATAGCAACCAATCAAGAATTCCAAAAACCTAGGAACGAAAGAAAAAAACAAATTCAACTAGACAAGAGAAACACTTTTCTCAATTTTCAAAATAGACACCAAAATAACCCCCAAAAACTCTGGGCAGGACTAAATACATTACTCCACCCCTGCAGACTAAGTACCCCAACACCAGCTACTGTAAATGATAGCACTGACATTCCAGAAGACTTTAATAGATTTTTCATAGAAACCATTTCAAAATTAGTTCAACAACCCACAACATTTACTTCTAGCAACCCCAAGCCAGCTACCAATATCAATACCACCTTCCAATTCAAACCTATTCCCTCCCACAGATTATATAAAAAGACTATTAAGTAAACTCAAACCAACTAGCCTAGCTGCCAACATTCCAGCCGAATACCTTCAAATAGCTGCTAATGAGATAGCATATCCAATATAAATTCTCCTTAACAGATCAATAACTGAAAGTAAAATTCCAACAATCTGGAAAATAGCATATGTCACCCCACTACACAAAGGTGGGACCTGTACAGACTTTACCAACTATTGCCTCATTGCCATATTATCCCCACTTGCTAAAATACTAGAAAAATGTATTCACCAGCAACTTATGCAATACCTACTGAAAAACCAACTTCTCACTCCTACCCAACATGGGTTTAGACCAACCCATAGTACAACAACTGCCATCCTCTCCTTCACCAACTTAATCAACCAGAACTGGAATCTAAGCAAACTAACATCAGCCATATTTTTATACCTATCAAAAGGTTTTGACATGGTCAACCATCCCAAACTTCTTGACTCCCTCACTGACCTTGGACTAGCCACTGACTCACTAGCCTGGTTTCAAAACTACCTAATAGGTAGACAGCAAGCAGTCAGGTGGGATAACAAACTATCCACACTGCTCCCTATTACAACTGGAGTCCCACAAGGATCAATATTAGGCCCTCTATTATTTTCCATATTCATTAATGATCTCAACAAGATCAACCAAGATGCAACTGTCATACAATATGCTGATGACTCAACACTAGTCTGCTCAGCCACCAACCCCCTCACACTCCTTTCCACTACCCAACAAGTCTTCAAAACCACTGAAACTTGTTTTCTCAGTAAAAACCTGTTACTGAACCCCAAAAAGACCAAATTACTAATTTTCAAACCAAATAAATCCAACTTAGACACTGATTCTCTCAGTATTATATCTAATGATGGTATCATTATCTCCTCAGACTCCCACACAAAACTACTGGGTGTTACAACTGACAACAAACTGAAGTTTGACCTGCACATAAATCAAGCCATCAAAAACATACACAGAAAACTAGGCAGTCTGTACAAAAATAAAACATACCTAAATCAACGGACTAAAATTTCTATGGCTCAGACTACTAACCACACTTCTATATGCTGCCCCCCATCTTCACCAACCTATCCAAAACAGAAATTACAAAACTAGAAACATGTTACAATCAAACTGCCAGATTTTCCACAAATGCTCCCTACTGTTCACATCCATTGCCATTCACTTTACCAACTAAGGTGGCTTGAACTTCAAAATCTCATTACCTTCCACCAACTAGTTTTTGCTAAAAAACTCCTATTATATCCAGACAAAATACCAGCGCTATCATATTTACTTAAAATACAGGAAAACCCAAGGCAACTATGTTCTAATGACAGGACCTTAATCAAGATCACCAGAACCAACAACTCAGCAGGAAACTCCCTATTTCCTAACTACATAGGAAAAATCTGGAACTCACTGCCCCCTGATATTACCTCAGCAAATTGTATCAAGAAATTTAAGCAAATACTAAAGGAACTCCTATTTATCAATAGACAATGCCCATGCCTTCCCCCAGGCTGACCCTCTACACATGCTTTTCCCTCAGGTCTTTGTCATTCTACCACTGCATACTAACTTACTGCATGTACTAGTATTCTCAATACACAAACCTCATCTGCCAGGAGTTCTACTATACTCCTGAAAGCTCTATACTACTCACTGTACCCCCCACCTCTTTCTTACACCATCATACTCAAACACTATATTGCAAATGTGCACATATCTATGGGCAAATTAGACATGCTCTCATTAATTGAAGTAGAAATTACTGGACAGACAACTAACCTGTCCTGCTACTACAATTTGGAGCTAAAATATTTTTTCTCTATGTACTTTTAAAATGTTATGTGTCTGTATCTGTGAAATGACTTTGCATATGTTTACTTGCCTTTGTATATTTACAAACTCTGGAGCTTTTCTCCCTGGGCCACCGCTGAAAATGGACATTTATCCAGTCGGATTCTCCCAGTCAACAAATGTAAAATAAAATAAAATAAATAAATAAATGAAAGACAGAGAAAACAAGTAAAGAATTACATAAACACTGTACGGCTGCCGTTTAAAAATGGTAAGTTATACTTTTATGTTACAATGGTAGTTGAGTGTAGCATGTGGAAACTTAGAGTAATAGGAAATTAAGCAAAAGGGATAACGTTTCATTAAAAGTAAATTGACTTGTTGGAGCCGATGATAGAGCTGCAGCATAGTGTGCAAAACAGTGATACAGAGTAGACTACTCCCCAAGCATCTCATACTAGATATAAGGGAATTCCTGGGGTAGCCAACCTCTTCAAAACTGTGAAAATATCAGCCACAGAGCTTTAATATGTAAGCCAATTAACTTTAAAAGAGCCTCCTGTTTTTGTAAAAAAAAAAAAAAAAACTCACGTGCAGTACTGTCCCCAATCATTATCTTACACATTAACATCAGCAACAAAGTGTTAGAAAGTTTAAAATACAGAGTATCTGATACACAGCCATAAGGCAGGCAGTCAACCAAATAACTTAAATCTTTAAAATTAATAAATACAATTCATCTTCAGATAACCTGCCAGATGTATGACAATGTTAATGCTAATGGGAGGCTGGCATAATGGTTAAGGTGTTTGCCTTATAAACCAAAGGTGCAGGGTTTGATTCTCAAATGGGGTAATTGGCTAGGCTTAAAATGGCCCACAAAGGCAGTTAGCCTAGTACTAATCTATGAATCTATGAATCATAGCTGCATGGCTCCCTGATACAAAGGAATGGAGCCCTGACCGTGACTCAGGCAATCAGGGTTTGATTACCAGCCCTGGCATTGGAGAAGGCAGCCAAGGGGGGAGAGAGATAGGTGAGAGGGGGGTATGGCCTGTTCACCTCTTCTGGGGGAGCAGACAGCAGTTATGAATGTTTGTGGAGCACACAAGGAAGTACAATTTTCCTGGTGAAGATGGGGAAACCATTTCCCATGTTACTTCCTAGTAAATTTCCTTGTGGAAATGAACAACAGTGTGAATAACCCATTGTACAGCCCACTTTGATTGCTTAGCCAGGAACATGCAGAAGGATTTGGGGGTATAGGGAGAAAACCCTCCAACAACCCCTCATAGTGGTTTGTATGATGGCTCTTCCTGATCGACTTTCACTACAGTTATGGGGAATGAATGGGTTGAATGGATGGGCAGGGACGGATAACTGACAAGCAATGGTGTGAAAAGGTGCAAAGAAAAAAATGTTAAGACTGCATCATATCCACCACTGCTATTAGCATGTTAGTGTCAGTGGAAGTGGAATGAAGAACGAGTCAGTTACACAAGAACTTACTGTACTGTTAAGGAATGGAAAAAAATTAATTATACAAGCAAATGCCATGCTGGTCTTGGTCAAAACAGCTTACTTTATGCATTCACAAGTGAAGGAGATCTGAGGCATAATGATCAGCACACAGTCAGGCACATCACATTGTGCATGACTCTCAGCTAAGACAAGAAGCTGTTTTTGATTTACTGATACAATATTAACACAATGGTAACCTTATATAGTCATTATCAGCATCAGAGCTGGAAATATGCTGATAAACTGGGTATAATAAAAATAACTGGTGAAACTTGCTAGCTATTGCTTATTTGTAGTTAACACAATAATGCCTTCATGACCTTTATTTCAAAACTGCACTTCAACAATAAAGGCCCTGCCTGACCAGTTTTGAATCTAATAATTAAATGAAGTACTCAGACAAACTCACCGGACTAGTCTGGGTGAAGCACAACAGCAGAGTCAGCTGTTAACTCCAGGATAAAACAAAATCACCATCAGCATTTTCATCTAACACACTAACAAACCTAAGCAAGGCACTAATCTGGAATAAACAACTATGTAATCTAATAATCACAAACATGGCTGTCTCAAGGTGAAATGACTCTAACATGCATCAGAAACTACTTTATTTAAAAGTAATAAAAATATTTAGTTAGAAAATTAACATTCCAAAACCATTGACATGGGTGCTATCTTTAAACAGATTAAAGAAGTGCCTGATTAAAGTCATTCCCCTCAGTCCATCCAGTAGTTGATGGTAAGACTCGCAAAATTCTAGCTACTCCAAGTTCATTTAAATACTGACAGTTTAATAAAAGATTTTAAAACTGCGTTGAAAAATCACCTGACTCTGTGGCATATATGGATAAAGTCCTGACTGTGACCCAAATAACTGATGTTTGATTAGCAGCACAAATGCTGCTGGAGCTTAGCAAGGGGAGATGGCTGATGCTGGCTCACCTACCTCTGGGAAGGAGAAATGGTGCAGCTCACAGCTTAGCTGACTCCTACAGAAGTTTAAGTGCATTACTGCAGCTTTAGGTTCCACTGTGACTGTGCTATGCATTCAGTCACACATTGCATAAGTAAGGGGATAAGAGGCTAGATTCAGCTGCAACCTCTCTTTTCTGTCAACTTGACATTTGTTGAAGCATTAGATGGTGTGGCCCTATAAAATGTTTTGATTATTAAGTGACAGTGTTTAAAATGGTGCATTCTTTGAAAAGGGTAAAAACAAACTTCTTTTAGTGGCATGTTTCCATTTTCTATGGGATGACAGTAAATCTGATTATATTTCTTCTGGTCCTATTCTAAATGTCCCCATTTTCCCAAGTGCTGAAACACAGAGGATCAGTTCTTCAGCTTCCTGATGCAAAGCAGAGACTTTAAATTCCTAAGAAGTCATTATTTAGGCTATTTTCCCTCCTAGGGCCTAATAATGCCTATATCTCAGGGACAACCCCCAAAGGTGTTCCTCAAGGATTTGTTCTTTATCCCCTCCTCTTTTCTCTTTCCACAAATGATCTTCCCTGGGACCTTCCTCATACCGACTGTGTTTATTATGTACGTAACACTGTACTCACAAGAGGCCATAAAAATCTTATAAGTCTCCAAAATGAACTTCAGAATGAATTCACCACCATCCGGAAGTGTCTTCAAAACAACAAATGCAGTATAAACACTCATAAAAGTTAGGTAATGTTATTTGGCACACTACAGAACCTTCAGCTTATGCAACGTCTTTATTTCTGATACCCTTTCCTACATCAGAGAACAAAAGTATCTAGGTCAACTTTTTGACCAGCACCTCATTTTTTTCAAACACCAAGACCTAAATTTGCAAACGTACTAGCTCAGTTAAAAATACCAAAGAAAATCTCTAATCTACTCAGTACTGAAGCCTGACAATCTACTGCCATATATGTGCTATTTCCCTGATTAGAATATGGACTGCTAATCATAGCATTTGCTCTTCACAAAACTCCTTTCAGCTCCAGTCCACAGAAAATCATATACAGAGATTTGTTTTCGCCTTGCAGACAACAAAGAACACAACTTTTCCACACTGAACAAAAGTAAATGGCTACCTGTGGGTGCTACAGCTACTCTTCTCCTTAACAGACTTATTTTCAAACTTTTGCATGAAAGATATTGTCCTTCTCTTTTCAACAAACTGACCATCAAAAGCCCTTCCTGCTCCCTCAGTAACTCTGACACCTTCCAAGTGCACAGACCTGCCTTTACTTGTGCTACATGTGAAAGCTCTTTCTCCAAAATTGCCCATGCTTGTTTGAACTCCCTGCCAGATGCTATCTAACATACCCATCTATGACTAAAACTCTAATACATGATTACAACAATGGTTCAAAACAAAGAAAGTGGAAGAAACAGAAAGTCACTTTTAAGAGCATTCTTTTCAAAAAGGGAGGTTTGAAGAAAAAAGCATTGTAATGTGTTGGTGAAAGTGACTGTTCTAAACCACTGTGCAGTGTAGTAACATAAAGCACCAAGTTTGAGAGTCAAAGCCAGAGAAATAGAGTTGCCAGCGCAGAATGTGGTTGGATCATGCACTGGATGTGGCAGAGGGTGAAACAGATGATTAGTAGATAATCTGAGAGAGAGGAAGGTTGAGTAAGAAGGTCTAGGGTTATTGTCATGAAGAGAGGCTCTGAGGTGCCAGTCTATGATTTCTGGCTGTATAGTGGTAGATAAAGAAGGGATGTAATGTGAAAAGATAAGAAAGAAGAGGGGAGAGAAAAATAAAGGTAGAGAGCCATTACATGCTGAAGGGGAATAGCAGGGTCCTATAAAATAATGGGGTGTGAGGATAAAAGGAAGTAGTAAAGAAAGGGAAGAGAAAGTAAGTGGCTTAGGGAGAATGGACATTTGTGACATGGGCTGTAGATATATCATATCAGTATATGCCATTTCCTGCCATCTTAACAGGGGCTGTAGATATATCACATCAGTATATGCCATTTCCTGCCATCTTAAGGATTATAACAAATATGAATGTTTAAGGGAAAAACATAAGGGAGGTGGAGTAAAATTGTGGGTTCACACTTCCATTTCATCTTCCTTGATTAAATATATTCCTGAGTTAGAGTGTTTGTGGTAATTCCAATAAAAGATGTCAGAAGCAAAATTGTGATACATTTAACATTGTGATATCATTCTCCAAATTTAGACAAGAATACATACAACACCTTTTTGCAAGCATTAGACAATGTTTTGATAAATGACAGTGTTATATTGTTGGGTGATTTTAATTATCCTGGTATTTCTTGGTCCAATTAACAAGTATAACACACTTTGATAATGAATTTATGAATATGATACTGGGAAAAGGTATGATGCAATTAATTATTGAGAATACTAGAGGACAGCATATACTTGACTGTGTAATTACTAATATTCCAGATTTAACACAGGATGCTATTTTTATTTATTTATTTATTTAACATTTGTTGACCGGGAAAGTCCGACTAGGTTCCACAGATCCTGTTTTCAGCAGAGGCCCGGGGAGAAACACTCCAGAAGCATGTCTTTAGAATACAATAATACCATTTAGATTGTCTGACCATAATGCTATTACTTTTGGTTTAAGATATACAACTTGTAATAATAAAAGTCAACAAAGTTATAACCTTGGTAATATTGATTACAATAACCTAATAAATATTATGCAATATAAGGACTGGCACAACATTACTGAATCATAGTCTCCATCTTTTGCTTACTGGTTGCTCCAAGATATGTTGTCCTCATATGGAAACATTAGATCTCAGGCAAGGGACAACAATAAGAGTTTTCCCTTATGGTGGAATAAAGGAATAAGTAGGATGTTTAGAAAGAAGAAACAACTACCCATCTATAAAAAAAAAAGAGAGAATTTATAACTGAACGTGTAAAGATGTAAAAAGTTAAAAGGATACTAAAAAGAAGTATGAAATTAGGATAGATCATGATGCATCAAATAAGAAATAATTCTATAAATATATCAACTATAATTCTGCAATAACATATACTTTTAAAATAAAAGATGGGGTTACTAATAATCTAGGGTTATTGCTAACAAATTTAATAGTTTCTTCTCATCAAATTGCAATGATAGCAATCTTTTAGATCTAGACTGTTCTCAATGGATAATCAAAGAGAAGTGTCCAATAATAAAGGAGAAATTAATGTTACAAGCCTGTGGTAAAATCACAAAGCCATCTTTAATGGGACTGGACTTAATCTCAGCTGTATTATTAGTTAACATAAAGAATATAATATTTCCTTTCCTTTATAAGTTGTTTAAAAAATGTTTATATGATGGTTATACTCCAGACAAATGGAAGAATTCTCACATATCTCCTATTTATAAAAACGAAAGGTAAGATTTTGTGGAATATTACAGACTACTTGAGATAGTATTAGAAAACAATATCTTTGTATTTAATAATCACATGTTCATCCAGAGAGATGGCGTAGCTATGGGCACGTCCTGTGCCAATAGCTATGCCAACTTGGTGATGGCCATGTGGGAAAGAGAACATTTATTTCCGCTACACAGTTTTCGAAAATTTGTGGCCTTCTACAAATGTTTTGTTGATGACCTTTTTCTTTTGTGGACAGGCAGCAAAAATGAGTTGTACACTTTCTTTAATGAAATTAATTCACTTACAGGTTATCTGAAATTTACAATGAATGAGTCTACTCATAGGATAAATGTTTTGGATGTTTATATAGAGAGAACGAATAATGGTAAACTTAACACCGGTGTGTACAGGAAATCCTATTATAGAAACACTTTATTACACAGAAGGAGCATGCACCTGAAATTTGTCTTTAATAACATCATTAAAGGACAGGGTATTAGAGCCTCAAGGTTGAATCCAACTCAAGAGGGGTATGAAAATGAATTAATAGATCTCAAAGGGAGACTGTTAGCCAGATCTTATAATATTCATGAAGTATCTGATTGCTACCAAAGTGTTGAACAATATAGGAGTGATACAGCCACCTCATATTTTTCTGATCATGGTAGAAATATGTACTCTAGCTGTCATAACTCTGGAAGAACAAATAACGATGTGAGAGTCACACAGAAATTGTCCATGTTTTATACACATGACTTTAATGAAGTCAGAGAAATAATCTACAATCATTGGAAGGTTCTGACTGTTGACCCACTAATTAAATATATTGTTGGTGAGAACCCACAGTTTATATTTAAGAATAAGAAGAATTTACATAGAATTCTATGATACCCTAATGTGATGGAAGTTCCTAGTAATGATTTACATAGAAATGGTACGTTTCCATGCAATAACTGTAATTTTTGTTCTCATATTTTTAATTATAATACGTTTGTGCAGCCAGTTACATCTAAATGTTTCCGGTTTGAAGTAGTCGCCACTTGCAATACTGAACATGTAGTCTGTCTTGCATTGTGTACCTCCTGCCCTGCCGTCTATGTAGGTAAAACTGATAGAAGGTTCAGGGACAGGATAAGAGAACATCTTTATCAAATACGCATTCAGTCTAGTACCAGTGCCATATCTAAGCATGTTCTTGAAACAGATACTAAGTATACTTTTAAATTTATGGTTCTTCAGGTGAATGACCCCAGCTCTAGAGGGGGAGATATTAGAAATTATATGGAAAGAATAGAGATCAAATGGATCATTAGACTTAAGGCACATGTGAGTCCAGGCTTAAATGATAAGATTCCACTCAAGCCTATTTTGAAAGATAGGAGATTAATTGCTAGGTAAAACCTTATATATTATTTGTTTTTAACTATTTCTAGTGTTAGTAATGTTTTTTAGTTGTTTAGTTTTGCTAAAGTCTCATATAATTAATTATATATATATGCTTCACTAGAGGCCCGTATACTTTTTGGCCTTTGACTTTAAACTTTTGATGATGTCACTGAATTTAATTATTCAATTGAAAACTAACTATATATAAGACAGCTAATAGCTTACCTATCTTCTGTGTTCAAATAAAATCTGTTTGGTTTTATCAACGATGGACTACTTTTGTATGTTTTAATAACATATTTTTGATACACAACTGGTATTTATTCGAAGCTAAAGGCTGCATTATATGTTGATTTGCTCCTAAGCGTTATTACTTACATTTTTATCTTTTTACCTGTGACTGGCTTTGGAGCATTTATCCCTTGGTGGTTTGTTTTTTATTTTTGTTATACTAGGAAAATGTTTTGAGATGTATGAAAGAATTATGTATTACTGTTACAAACCTTCATCTTATTGATACTGGACAACATAGTTTCATAAAGGGGAGATCAACCCTATTAAAATTAGTTTTTATTATACAGTTATTGAAGCACTGGAATATGGTGTGTCCAGTGGGGTTATTTACTTACTTATTTCTTTGGATTTCTAAAACATTTTGATAGCATTTACAGTAATTAAAATGTGTTTGCTAAAATTAGGAGTTAATGGTGACTTAGCTAGATGGATTATGAAGTGGTTAAGTAATAGGGAGCAATGTGCAAAATTTAAAGGTACATTATCAACATTTACTCCTGCATCCTCTGGTATACCACAAGTTTCTGTTTTGGTATCAGTATTGTTTAATATGTTTTTTGTTTCAATAATACCAAAGAATAAAGAATTCTGGCTATATAAATATACACACAATAGCAAAACTGGTTTCAAACAAAGGAGGATTTTCAAGCATTGAATTCCTAAACAAATAAATTAGTGGACTGGATCCATATCAATAGGCTTAGTGTTTAATACTGAAAAAAAATTAACATTTTACATTTTCAAAATAATTTAATACATTATCCTATCTACTTATCAACAATTCTATTGAAGGAAGCAGATTATTACACAGATTTAAGAATTATGATTTCTTCAAATTTTTCTTTTGAAGAACACAGTAAAGTTGTTTGTAGTCAAGCAACGAGGAAGATTGGTCATATATTTAGAATAGTAACAAACAGAGATGAAGAATGTATGTTAACTGTATTTAAACCTTTTACAATACAAATCTTGGAGTACAATTGTGCTTTTTTGTACACGCAGGGATAAACAAGAAAAATGGAATGTGTACACAGAAGAATAAAAATTTGGATTATGAGAATAAACAGTTAAAACTGTATACGTTATAGGTTGATACAAGGCAAATTGATATTTGCCTATAATGTATTTCATGAACCATTCCTTCATGCATCGTTTAATATGAATATTTTCATCTGTGATAAGGCATTAAGACATGGTGGTTTAAATTTTCAGGCGAAGCAATGTCAAGCAAATAGAAAATATTTCTATATTATAAACATAACAAGCTTTATGGAACAATATTTCTGTTAATATCAGTTTACCCAATGGTTTGAATGTTTTTAAGAAATCACTGGATGGGTGATAAGGTTTACAAACCTTTAATTGAAGGAATTAGTGTTCCTAGTACGCCATTAAAACTAAACACTGTAATACTGTTTATAAACTTATGAACTTATAACATGTGAAGCTGATGGTTTAAACATCCATATTATAACATTTTAAACTGTATCATTGGAGACAGACAGGAAATGAACAGCTGGGCTACCACAAGGCTATCTACTGACTGAAAAATCAAGCCGTCCTTTCTTTCTGCATTTGAAATTAATTTCTATGCCTTGTCTACATCATCTGACTCATCTACAGAAGAGTACAGCCTAATTGCTGCAAGACAGAACTTTGGTAAAGAGCCACAAGCAGTACATAACTGACAGTATAAAACTCAAATCTGAGAATGGGTTAATTATGCTTGCAGTAAATCATTCAAATGACACCCAAATACGTTAAAATTAATTCATTCATAAATCTGTTTAACTGAGCATGTTGCCACATGTGAGAAGTCAGATTATACATGTGCAGCATGTTTGCAAACTGGATGTACAGAACAAGGTCTAAAAAGTGAGGGAGTGGGCAGTTTCCTCTATATTATGCAGTGTCCCACAGTGCCCTGGTCAGAAGAACTCTGGGGATAGAAGACTGTTGTTTCTGGAGTAAAGGTTAGCACAGACACATAAATCTAAGTATTCTCCTTAGGCATTCTCCTTTAAAATAAACATTCAGTCCAATTTTGCAAACCTGACTTGTCTGAATGTTTGAACAGACAGCAAAATACATAATCTTCATAGACTCTAAGGAAGACTTTGCTTCCTCAAACACCAAGGAGTTCATGCAGCCCTAGTATGAAAAATTATAGAAAATGCAAGGCATCTTGGCCATGTGGCCATTTACAGCTTGACAGTACCCACCATTAGTCCTTACCCCGCTTTTTCAAGGACTGATAAGCCAGTCATAATGGGGGTGAATTTGAGAATACCCATTCAATTGTCTGATTCCTTCTTAAAGGAAGACAGTGTGTCACATTACCTGATCTAGAGTGGAAGTTTGTTCTAAAGAAGGGGTAGTTCTTGCATGATAAATCTGTCTCTCTACCATGATTTATCTGCTGAAGCATATTTAGATTGCTGGTCCTGGTGTATATGTCTCTCTAACATGATTTATCTGCTGAAGCATATTTAGATTGCTGGTCCTGGTGTATATGGGACTGTTTGATTCGTGGAGATATCAGAGGTGTTCGACTTTGGACTGCCAGGTCTATAATGGCTTGAAAGGCAAATCACAGCATCACCCCTAAGGAGTGTATAGGACAATGAATATAGGGACAGAGCATCCAGCTTTTCCTGGTAACGTAGGTCAGGTCTTTTGGGCCCTGTTTTTTTTTTTTTTTTTTTGTGAGGAACTTCTGGACTCTGTCTAGCTGCCTATTATGTCTAGTAAGATATATCCCCAACTGTGCTTTATATTATGTGAAACATAGGGTTCTACTTTATATCCTCAAAAGCTGAAAATGTTGAATACGAGTACCTCGACACATAATGATTGAACGTTGAGTAAGCTGAAACGTTAAAATCGCGAAACTGCAAATCTCGAAATATGTTATTTGGCCAAGATCCCTAACACCCCAGTGCTGAAATACACTAACGATGCTTTTCTTCTCCATAAGATCTGTACATACGTCTCTTTTCTCAGGATATAAACATTTTTTATAAGGTTAGGTAAAGTTTCTATATAAGTTAAAGTAAAAAAATTATGTATAACCTAAATTAATAGTACAAACTTTACCTAACCTTATAAAATATGTTTATATCTGATCTGCACATACATCTATTTTCTCAGAATATATACATTTTTATAAGGTTAGATAAAGTTTCTATACAAGTTAAAGTAAAAAATTATATATAACCTAAATGAATATTACAAACTTTACCTAACCTTATAAAATATTTTAGGATGATACCTAGTATACAACCATCTTCAAACTTGTTTAATCATAGAGCTACATTTTTGATTTGGAGATCAAAGAAGTATATGCTGATTAGAAGAGCTCCTAGTACAGATCCCTAATGGACTCCACGGGTTACTGTCATGCTCTCTGAGAACATATCTGTCACCCTCACTGTGCGGGTTCTTTCCCTCAGCCAGCTTGCGGTTCACTAATTTGGAGCACATTTAGCACGTTAATTATGTTAGCATGTATGATATCAAATGTTTTGGTGAGGCCTATGGCTTCTGTTACTCTCTCAACGTTTACCAGATTCAGTGGACAAGATCTACCCTTAAAGCCAAACTGCTAGGTAGTCAAGTCTTACAAGTTTTTTTAATATCACAGTTTATCAGGTCAGTTACGACCTGTTCAATTAACTTGATAGGCTAATGGGTCTAATTTCCACGGTCTGTGGTGAGGTTGCCCGTTTAAAGTGGCATCACAACTGCTGTGTCAGCCAGGAGGGGGAAGGAGGGAGGGACGTGAGAATAAAGGCGAGATAAACAACTCACATGGAACGTTATGGTAACTTAATAATAACTTCTTTATGTGAAGTTGTTAAATCTCGCAGTTTATTCTCACTGATGGGTAGCGTCCCTAGCACCCTCAATCTTGGGTGGCTCATGGAAGTACGTTTTTCAGTACCGTGGAACCAAAGGAAGACCTGTCCCTGGAAGCCTTATCTACTTTGTAATGCATGATAAAGGTATGAGGCTTAGACCAAGTGGCTGCAGCACAAATATTGTCAAGGGGCAATTTAGCTTGAAAGGCAGAAGATGTAAAAATGGCTCTGGCAGAATGAGCCTTAGGTTTGTGTGTCAATGGCATGCTCGCATTCGCGTAAACAAAAGATATACAATCTGATAACTATTTCGATAAAGTTGTTTTAGCCACTGGATTACCTTTTCTGGCTTCTGAGAAGGGTACAAAAAGTTAATCTGATTTGCTAATATCCTTAGTTCTGTCAAGATAAAATCTGAGCTGTCTGTATACATCAAGTTTGTGCAGCATGTATTCCAATTTGTTAGACTGGTTGGGAAAAAAGACTGGCAGCTCAATGACCTGATTATTATTGGATTCAGAACAGACTATAGGCAAAAATGAGGGGTTTATTCTGAGAGATACTCTATTAGCATGGAAAATCATGTAAGCTAGTCTGACAGATAATGCTTGAAGTTCTGACACTCTGCGGGCAGAAGTAATGGCCATTAGAAAAATAGTTTTCCAGGATAAATATCTGAGATCACAAGAAGATGCTGGTTCAAAAGGGGGAAGAATAATCTGAGACAGCATAAAGTTCAAATTCCAGGGAGAATAAGGAATTTTGATAGGAGGTCTCATGTGAAGAACACCTTTAAGAAAAGTTTTAGATAACTTATGGCCCATAACATTGGAGCCACCAAATGCAAGGTGGAAATTTGAGATGGCAGCTAACTGGACTTGAACTGTAGCAGCTGCTGCCCCTTCCATAAAAATCTTTGTCAAGAATTCTAAAATGGACGATAGTGGAGCTCGGAAAGGGTCAATTTTCTGTGTGTTGGCCCAAATTGAGAACCTTTTCCACTTACTGCCGTATAATTTCCTGGTGGATGGCTTGTGAGAAGACAAGATAATTTGTCTTGTATCTTCTGAAATTGAATGAAGCCTGGCAATTAGGGTAAGTGGATTAGCCAAGCAGTCAGTTTCAGGAACTGCAGGGAAGGATGGAGGTCCCCTAACGGGTGCATCAGAAGGTCCGGAACTGGGTCCAGGATCCATGGATCTTCCAACAGGTGATGGTGGAGAAACGGGAACCAAATCTGTCGAGGCTCGTAGGGAGCTATGAGGATAACAGTCCTTCCCAGCAATTTTGCTTTCTGTAAAAATCTGGGTATCAATGGGTAGGGTGGGAATGCATAAAGGAGATCCAGGGGCCAGTCGTGTAAACATGCATCTCTCGGGGGATATGGTGGTGGTATTAGGGAAAAGTAGCTTCTGCATTTTGAATTGATGTGGCTGGCAAAGAAGTCACAGCAACGCTGGCCCCATTTGTGGAAAATCAACTCCACAACCTGTTGTTTGAGAGATCACTCATGAGGGAGCAATATCGCCCTGCTTAGCTTGTCCGCTATCACGTTGGAGTTCCCCGGGATGTGCGTTGCTAACAGAAAATGCTGGGACGACACAGCCCATTGCCAGACACTGAGGGCTTCTCGACAAAGGGGGTAGGACTTGCTTCCACCTTGCTTGTTCAAGTACCAGACTACTGACATGTTGTCCTTCTGAAATGCAATAGTTCCTAGAGGAAGAGAGTCCTGAAAGTACTGCAATGCCAGAAGTACCGCTCTCAACTCTAGAACACTGATATGCAGATGTGACTCTTGATCCGTCCATGTGCCTTGGGCAGTCTATTCCTGAAAATGTCCCCTCCACCCTATCAGGGAAGCGTCCGTGGTCACAGTGGCTACTGGGGGGGAGAAAGGGTCTTCCGACTGTGACATGAAGAGATGTCAACCACCACCGAAAGTCTCTCTTGCAAGAATCCATGATGAGAATCATGTGGTGCATTGGTAGTTTCTGGTAAGACCACTGAGCAAAGAGGAGCCATTGAAGAATTCGCATATGCATCCTTGCGAGTGGTATAGCCAGGATTGCTGCTACCATCAAACCTAGCACCTTCAAGACCTCTGCTGCTGCAGCTTTATTCTTTGACACCAATGAGCTGATGCGTTGGTGGAAAAGTGAGACTCTTTCGATTGGAAGACGCAGAGTGGTAGTTGAGGTATCTAACTCTGCTCCTATAAAAACGGTATGCTGCGATGGCGATAAGGCAGACTTTTCGAAGTTGATTATAATGCCTAATTGATGGCAGAGTGTCAGAGTGTATTGTGTTGCCTGAGTCAATTGATGCCAGGTGGTAGCGGTGAGGAGCCAATCGTCTAGGTATGGAAACACCTGGAATCCTAGACACCTCAGGTGAGCCGTGACCACTGCCATGCATTTGGTGAACACTTTGGGGGCTGTAGGGAGACCAAAGGGCAGGGCTCGAAACTGGTAATGGTTGGCTCCCAGCTAGAAATGCAGGTGATTTCTGGAGCATCTGTTCATCTTTATGTGATAGTATGCGTCCTTGAGATCGATGGAGCACATCCAATCGCCTTTCCCTAGGAAGTGAAGAATGGTCTGAAGTGTGACCATTCGGAACTTCCCTTTCTTTACGAACTGGTTGCGTCTGCTGAGGTCCAAGATAGGTCTCCAGTCCCCTGTTTGCTTTGGTACCAAAAATAATCTTGAATAAGTTCTGAATCCGATTTGGTCTGCTGGGACTACTTGGATGACTCTTTTTTCTAGCAATTTGTGGACCTCTACAATTGCTTGTTCCCTGAGACTGGGTGGAACTTCTGGGATTCTGTTTACAGGAATGGGAGGGGTAGAGAACGGTATGAAATATTCTCTAGAAATTATGCTTTGTACCCATGTATCTGATGTTATGTTTAGCCAGACTTCTGGGTACAAAGACAAGCGACCCCCGACTGCCTCTAGAGCTGAACAGCCGGGCCCCCTTTCAGGGGTGCTGGTAGGGTTGACCAGAGAACTGACCCCTGTCACCTTGTTGCTGTGGACCCCCTCTGCCGCGGGGGTGGCGTCTTCCATTATAACCCCCTCCTCTGCCTCTAGAGGGGGTTTCTCCACGTGTGTCCTGAAAGGCTCCCTGTGCTTTTTGGAACCACATTTTCCCTCCCCTAGGGCCCTTGGGGTAGGGCCAATTAGGGGTAGAAAAACAGACTCAAACGGCAGATAAGGTCTTGCCTTCCTGCTCACACCTGGTTAAAGTTTCCTTTACTTTAGGCCCAAACAGTTATGAGCCATCGAATGGGGTGTTGATAAAGGAAGACTTAAAGGGTTCCGCAAAGGAACAGAGACACATCCAGGCTTGTCTTCGGAGAGCAATGCCCGAACTAGCAGCTCTACTTGAACCATCAGCTCCAGAAGATATGAGATGCATGAACGAGTTTACAACTGAATTTAGGGTAGCGAGCTGTGCGTTGGCTTTGTTGGCCTCCCCTGCAGCTACCGTACCCTGAAGAGTATCTCCTAGCTCTTTCGGGAGATCTCTTTGTAGTCTCGTAAAATGGGTAAGTAGTTCAGTGATCGCAGAGAAAAAGTCGCTGAACTAAACATGCGTTTCCCATATCTATCCATGATCCTAGAATCTCTGTTAGGAGGATGCATAGATGCGGATGTTTCAGACACTTCTTTTTTGGTGGCTGCAGCTACCACCATGACATCAACAGGCAATCCCTTGGTCAAAAATGGCTTGTCCACTGGGGCAGACATTAATTTATTTGGCTTGCGAGGGACAGGTTCCATGGCCTCTGGTGACTCCCACGCCTTATGAGAGATCAGTTCCATGAGCTTGTCATAAGGCAGAGACACCCAAGAAGTGGAAGGTTGAGACCCAAAAACTTTCAAGAGCACGGACTCGTCCTCAGTAGGGGTCTTGGACTGCCAATCGCCCCTCTGACTAAGGATCTCTAATATCTCCGCAAAGCAGATATCCTCAGAGGGGGATCGAGGGGACCCTTCTGACTCATCCAAGTCCGTGTCAGATGTCAAAGACTCCTGTGGGGAGTCTAAGTGCCTCCTCTTGCACAGTCTCTTCCTGGGCACCTTCTCAGTGGGGGGAACTGGGGAGGTCTCAGAAGAGCAGGGGATACCCTGTCGGGGTACTTGAGGCTCAGGATCTATACGCTTAGGGGGACCGGTAGACGAAGAAGCAGACACAGAAGCTTGAGGGGCGAGGGAAGGCCGAAGCGATGCTGACGTTGTCTTGGGAGACAGGACTTTCCTCATAGCATCGAAGGTGCCATGGCTCCGATGAGAAGGAGTAGACGGACCCAAAAGGGCCGTCCGATCCTCCCACACCGAAACCATGGGCTCTGAGCCCGAGGTAGGAGCCGAGCTCATCCAAGCCGAAGCCTCAAGAGGAAGAGTTGGCACCAACAAATCGGTCTGACTATCATCCCCAGACCTGATGGGAGAGTGTCGGCTCCTAGAGTCCGCGGTTGGCACCGAGGACATCCGAGTAGATGGAGCCGATAACACCGGTGCGGGTATCGGCTCCAAGGGTTCGACAATCGTCGGTTCAGGTTCCTTCGGCTCCAAGGGTCCAGTACGGCTCGGAGGAGAAGAAGACAAATCCGGTTCAATGGTCTTCGGCACCGACAAGCTGGTCAGGGCCAACAACAATTTGGCAAGTCCTGGCACCTGTAAAAGCTTCTGCACTAGCCGATCTATGTCCAAATCCAAAAGGCTGACTGAAGACTTAGATGAATGCACCGAAGGTGCTGACTGAAGCAGAGGAGAAGAGGGAACCTCAGAGACTGGCTCCAATACTGGGAGCTGGCTCCGAATCAAAGGGACACTCAGTTCTGAGGTCTGTGTAACCGATGACCCTCCCTCTGAAGTTTTTGCCTTTTTTGCTACTTTGGGATCCGAAGATTTTGAAGATTTGGAGGATTTGGAAGACATGCTAGTACCTTCATGGCTACTCAACACCTCAGAAAAGGAATGCTGCAGTAATCCCCTGTCAATTAGCTTCCTCCTTCTCTCCAAGAGGACTCTCGAAGAAAAGGAATGGCAATGTCTTGGAGGTGTTTAGCCCCCAGACAGTAAACACATTGAATGTGTCCGTCAGTGATGGACATTTTCTGCCCACAATCTGGGCATTTCTTGAATCCCGATTTAAAATGGGACTTTTCCTTGTCATCCGACATAGTAAATAGTAGAAAACAAAACCCAGTATAAAGAAACTAATAGACTGAAGTCCTTACTTTCCTTGTAAAGACCCACACTAACTACGGAAAGCAACTAAGCCCAAACCGGGCACTATCTAATACAGTTAAACTATAAATTTACAAATGCAGGGCTAAACAGGCCCACTGAGAAAAAAACCTGACTAAAAGAAAATAGAGATTATTAACTCTAAATAGGGCTAAAAGGCCCACACAATAAGCCAACAGGGCACTAACTATCAAGACACTACTGATTCTATTATTAAAATTTTAACACTAACACTCAAACTGTCTATATGAAAATATCTAAGAGAAAAAAGAAAATTTTTATCAAAACTTGCAATTTTTTTTTCACAAATGGTCCGAGCTAGCTGGATCACCGAGATCTCTCTTGCCGCGGCAAACTAGATCTGAGGTAATTCCAGCAGTGCATTGTGGGATAACGGGCTTGGTCTCGAGCTACTTGCAAACCTTGAGCTTTGCTATCAGCCGTGTCAGAGATGAGGATCGGCTCCGAACCCATCAGTGAGAATAAATGGCGAGATTTAACAACTTCACATTTTGAATTTATCAAATGACTCACATTTTTCACTATGTTTGTATAGTGTACTGCTGGTATACCCAATAGAAATGTCATGGATGTGTTCATATATTCTCTTTTTGAGCATCTTCTCGGTTTTCCTACATAAAAAAGTTGGGCAAGAGACACACACTTAGCCAGGTAAACTAAACCAGAAGATTGACAATTTCCATTGTGTAGTTTCACAACTGTACTTGGGTCTCCTCCCAATGTAATTGTTTGTCCTTCAAAAATATTGGGACAACATCTACAGTAACCACATTTCCTAGTGCCACTCCTTGTTTTTTTTATAATTACAGCCACTTCCAAGATAGTTTTCCAACATCCCTTTTAAATTCTGGGGTGTCTTGGAAATAAAACAGGGCTCTGCTCCAAGTAAATGAGAACTATTGCTGTCTGTGTTTAGTATCCTCCAGTTCTTATAGATAATTCTCTTGAAATCCTTGGAACCTAAATTATGTTGAATGACCGAAGCCCTTTCAGATCCTGTATTCAGAATTTTGTCACCATTCTGCATGTGAAATTCCTTATCACCTATTAAGGATTTGTATTTTGTCCCCCATTTGTTCATAAAGTTCTGACAGACCTCTTTAATAAGTTTCAAGGGTACACTCTCTCTAGGATCACTGCCTTCAATTTGTTAATCTCCTCTATCAAAACTCCTTTGTTTGAAATCATGAGTGCAAACCTAATGCGTTGCCCTTTAATCAAACTTTTTTTACACTTAAAAGGGTGATGGCTCTGAAAATGCAAATATGTATTGCTATATGTTGATTTCCTGTAAATGTTTGACCTAAATCCGTTGTGGGCAACAGAGATGTAGGTATCTAAAAGGTTAATTCCTTCTTCGTCAAACTGGTGGGTGAAATGTAAAAGACTGGTACTTGAATTCAACAGTTCCATGAATTCATCCAGCATCTCCTTAGACCCATTCCACAAAATAATATGTCATCTAGGAAATGTAAGTATAATTTACAATGTTTGTAAAGCTCTGACTTGAACAAGAAGTCCATTTCCCTATGGGTTAAAACCACATTTGCGTAAAAGGGGGTGCATGCTGCCCCCATGGCTACACCTTTATGTTGCTTAGATATCTCCCCTTCATAAAAGACATAGTTGTTATCTAAAATCAACTCCATAAAATCCATTAATATTTGTAGAAAACCGCACCTTAAAAGACTTCCATGAAATATTGTAACCCCTCAGTCTTAGGTATACATGTAAAGAGGTCTTTAATATTGATAGTTAAAAAATATATATTCTTTTCCCATAAACTACTATCAAGGTGACTAAGGAAGGCCCAAGAATCTTTTAAAAGATGTTTATTCTGTGAATAAACTGGTTTAAAGTCCTGTCAGTAAAGACCGCTAAAGGGTACATTTTGGATTCCTGTGCAGCTACTATGGGTCTTAGGGAGTGATTGTCAACATCTTTATGTATTGCTGGGATACCAAAAATGGTTGGGAGAGACAGTCCGATAATTGTAAATCAATCTTTTTACAAGCAATGTTCGTTTTGTTCCTAAAACTAACACTATATGTGGTGTCGTCATTCAAAATCTCTAAAATCTTACTAACATAATCAATGCTGTCAAAAATGACCCCCACCTTGTCAGGTTTCATAATCCTGATGCTACTGTTCATTCTCTACTGTTCATTCTAAGTTCCTCAAGTAAATGCCTCTCTTCCTTAGACAGATTAAATCTAAGCTTATGATCATTTAAGTGAGTATAATTGTAAATGTCCATTTGACATATCTTTTCAAAGGTTGCTAACAAAGGATGCGGGGGGGGGGGCAAGGAGTGTTAAAAACCCACCACAGCAACTACTGTAGGAACCTTTTATGGTTCTACACAACATTCACATCTAGCACCACTCCCTGACAAATCTGGTCCTAGTACTGCTGGTTTGCAGTACCTTTACCCAGAAGGTGCATGTCATTTTTTGCAAATAGTTTGCAGTAGCAATTCATTCTCTTGTTTGCTGTCCTTGGCTGCACCTGTACATCTACAGAAGACATATCACTCAGTGAGTGAATATGCTACACTATGTCATGCAGGATTATGACCACAGTCATAATCATGTGCATACCATAAGTACAGACCTGGTTAACAGCTGCTGTTACTGCTATACTCAGCCTCAAACTCAATCGCATATGATATTATACTCATGCCTGTGCTTACTGCCCTGGAACCCCCCCAATTCCATAAAATGTATAATTCCCACAGTAACCCATGATCATGGCTTGTTCTTTGTCCCACAATGAGGTAGACGCTAACATGCTATGCAGTTCCGATGAAAGTCCAGTCACAGATACAACACTCTCCCTGACAGCCATCACAGAGTTTGTAGTTGTGGATGTGGTACTCTACCTGGCAGGACTCCTTTCCTTAACCATGTAATGCTCCTCTTCAACAATACTTTTACTCAAATTCATCTGCATCTAGTTTTATAGTTGTACACGGTGTTGTGCAAAATAGTGATGGACTTTTATATTGCTGGAATAGCAAGCAGTTAGAATCGTAGCTTTTCAAATGAAGGCATCAATGTCTTTGCCTCTCTTCCTGTGTGCATTGTGCTATCCATACACACATCATTTAATACGAGGCATGTGACCTGTATGTTCAATCATAAGCATCTGTAGACCCATAATACCGTGGTGTAGTGCTACCTTGTAGGATACATGATTTATGAATGTGCATTTATGCACATAGGTCTACTATTTGCTCCTTGAGTGGATCTACTAAGTGGCTGTTGAGAGTGTTAAAAACAGGGCTCTTGCATGATGTGCCAGGTACAGCAGGATTGTCCTGCTCTTCCTACATGCAGATTTTAAACAGTACCCTACTGAGACTGTATGATGGCCCCCTAAAAAAGACTGATGCTTGGTATAAGGTGGAAAAAATGCTGAGTAGTGCCATTGGCATCACCCATTCTGTGGAACAATGTCTTCATCAGGATGATGAACTGAGGTAGCACCTCCGTGACCTGCTTTTCCAGTAGAACATAGAGATTCTGGACAGTGAGCCAGAGGTATACTATAAGCATGATTCTGTCTGATGTTTGGTCAGTACCATCATCTTGTGCTATGCACAAAGCTAAGCAAGTATATTTAACAGTAAGCAATCTGTTTGCTGCTACTGAGAAACATCATCTTAACATCACTGGACTTTGCAAAAAGCAACATTGCCTGTCAAGGAGAAGGGTTTGTACATGCTCTGTGTCAGTCTATCATAGAAACGCAATGGTGTTTTTATTATATTTTTCCTTCTGCAGGTCCATTTGGGAAGAGGTGGAAGAGTAGCTACATTCATCTTAATCACTGCCAGCTACTTTATCTGACACTGGATTGTCAATGCCTGCTAGGTCTGCTTGTCAGGACAGGAGCAGTAGTTCTACTGCTGGAGGTGAGTAGCAAGGGTCACAGCTGTCATCCGTGTCTGCCTTTTGGGGGGGGTGAGGGATCCTCTTCTGATGGGGGACCAGGGGAAACTTCAATGCTATCCTGGTGTGAGGTAGCAAGCCAGTTGCTGCTGCGGTATGCCAGCAGCCAACACTCATACCATGAAACACCTTCTGATTAGAATGGCAGGTCATGCTACCATAAGGCCCTGCCAATCACAGCTCTGAAGGACCAAACAGCCCATAATATAGGCCACTCAGGTGAGTGAACCCTGGGTTTGTTGCCCTCTGGACTGGCCTGGAAGCCAGCCATGCACAGCCCACTTATTTTCGTCTTGTGCTCTCCCTTCCTTCTGTTTCATTCTGCATTCCTTGTTCATTCTCTAACCTTCTCCATCACAAACTGCTCACCCTCTCTTTGTGCATGATCATCCACTGCCCTCCACACCTTTTGTGTGTGTTGCCCCTGTCTGTCTGTGTCTCTATTCCATGTTTGCCTGCTTGACCTGCTACCTGCTCTTCTCCCACTATCATATCCACATCCATTACTCAGGACTTCCCTATTTACCCATTCTGTTTGGAAAATGAAAAAGTGGGGTTCTATCTCACAAAAATACACAATTCCCACCACCGTTTGTGCTTCATGGTTACCCTTCTGTGTTTACCTGTGCTTGGTGTTTTCCCCTTTCCTACCTTCCTATTTACCTCAATTCCTCCCCATTTATAAGAACAGGGTGATCAGTTTGCTGTGCACACCCAACATGGTCTGTTGGCTGCTGTGCTGCCCTTCCTGTGGCTGTGTGCCTCTCACTGTAACTATGTGCTGCTGCATAGTTCTATATCACTTCATCGAAGTGACACTTCAATGATTGGCATTTCACTGGAAATGCAGTTCATTGAATTCCGCTCATGTGGGGGACTGTGCCCCCCCCCCACACACACTGATAATTATATATACCAACTCTGAAATCACACTACAGCAGAAAAAGGGCAAATTTCCAGATCCACACAATCTCAGTATGAACAGTTAAAATGAACGGCCTGTTCAATGTACGTGCATTGAAAATGCCATTCGCTGAACTGATTTGTCGCTGACGTGATAGGGACCTGGCCTGCACTGCCCTCCAGCACTTTGGGATACCTTGGTCCTCGTATCCTTCACATCACTGATAAGTGTCATTGTAACTCTACTCCAGATGTATAATACAACACTGTTCCTTATGTTATCACTGTGGCTCTGATTTCTTAAGTGGTCCTTTGTGCGGCACACAGGTGCCATCCACTGCCTGCTACATCTGTATTTAGCTCTTCAGTGCTTTGCATAATAAGCTCCTTGAAAATTAGCTCAGAGTAGGCACACTGCACTTCCCTTTGAATCCCAACCATGATGTTTTCTTTCCTGCCTAAACAATTTTTTTCTCTTTTACCTTAACTATTACCAAGGTTCCCCCAATAACTTGAATGAAAACTGCCATCAGAAGACATTGCCTCATTATGAATTATCCCTTTCCAAGTAGAAATCACTTTAACACATAGTTTGTCAGTCTTTTGAAAAGTAAAACTTGAACACTAGCTTTATACAGTCTGTTTCTATACTTTAAATTGCATGTCACTGGTTGTCTGATTAAACTGCTGACTTCCATAATCTGTAATCCAGGGTAAACATGATAACGGTACTTGTTCCATAACTAATTCCTACCTAATGTGACCATCAAATCACAAAATACCAAAACAACAATGTTCTTTCTCCCTTGTTCTTTCAAAAAGAACTGCTTAAATTCTAACAGTTTTAAGTCAGAATGTAACTTTACTTCTGGGGATGTGTATTATCACTCAAAAGCCCTAGCCAGCCTTTGTAAATCCAGGACACTTATACAATAAATCCTGGCAATGCTATGTGCACGTATTTGCCAGCTGATACAAAGGCTCATAATATTGGTAATTTCAAAGTACTTACTGGCCACACCCCATAAACTATGACAATCTTATTGAAAAATTCCACCTTCAATGGTGGTTTAGCAGTTGATATATAAACTGTCCTCTCTGGACAGGACTGCACAATGACAATAAATATTTCATAAAAGACTGAGGGCTCCATATATGTCAGAGGCCAAAATATTACAAAATTGCCTAGTTATGGTCATCTGTTGAAAGTTAAAAGCAAAAAAAGGTAAGCAAATTACCCATGCACTTCAGTCCAAAGATTATTAGTGAAAACACAGACTTAAGCAGAGAACTACTGCAAAATATTTCTTAAAGGGCATTTGCTTGATCACAGATGAGCAAGGGTCTACCTGTGAGTTCTGCTTTGCATTTGTAATTAACTTTATCCATGGAGTCAAGCCTCGCTTCTTCAAAAGGAAATGTTGATAGTACTTGTCTGCTCTCTCTTTCAGCTGCATTTCCAATTCGGCTTGCTTCTGTTTTTCCAGTTCTTTCTAAAATACAGAAGAAACAAACAAAGCAGATGGTGAATCAGGTCACTGTCAGTTATATCTCAAATGAAATGAACAATTAAGTCTACAAATGAGAACTCCGTAGTCTGGTATGTTCCACAGACACAGTCCTTGGATCTTTGAGACAAAATTATCCAGACCTTTTCTAAACAATCCTATCTTGGTTTGTGATTTACTTGTGGAGTTGACTAGTAAGAGAAGCTCTATTTGAATTTATATTTTATTTTTTACCACTGTTTTTCACTGTTTGTAGGAAGGAAAGGATAGCTTGTAGTCAAGAAGATTTACTTTGATTTATGTTTTGTTGTTTTACCTTTAATTTGAACTGTTGGTTGTTAGAAAGGGATAGATTTTAGACAGGCAAACTATAGACATCCCAAGGGGCTTAGTAGCTATAAATTCACACAGACTGCAGAGTGGACAATACAGAGTTTACCTAAACAATCTAATCTTGGTTTGGGATTTACTGATCTTTACTGTTAAAAAGAAGTGCGACTGCGAGAGATAGTGAGCATAAGCTACTGCGCACGATGCAAAGGAATTACAGCTTATGTCTGACTTTCAGAACTTGTACGGTCAGAACAACTTTGCTGTACTTACTTTAGCACTTAGTTGTATATTGCCTGTGTGACTTTTCTCAAAGAAATTGATTTTTAACTTCTCTTTGAATTCTGTAGTTACTGATTTTGATTATTCTTTTCTTTTATAATTTTTTATTTGTTTGAAGCTGAATATGGATTCCTTAAATGAGTATGCCATTAATGATTTGCTATAGCACAAATATATTTTACAGTGTAATAAATGCTATGCATATTTAAATTTAACACTTAATGGGTCTATATTATATTGTCGAAATGGTATTGCAGTGAATGCCATTTCGACAATACATAAAGAGCGAAATTTAAAAACAGCAAAACCCCAGGTCACCAATTTGTTTCCTAAGGAAAAAATCGGTAGACCAACAATACACAACACACCAGTTAAAACATTTCAAAGTGGGAGGCTTCACCCCCCCAACCCCCTAACTAAATATACCAACTCCGAGATTACACTACAGTGGGGTAAAGGGCAAAGTCACAGCTCAGGTTGCTGACCTGAGCTTTCGATGTTTTTGAATTTTGCTCTTTATGTGTCGTTGAAATGGCATTCGCTATAATGCCGTTTCGACAATATAATATAGACCCACACCTAATAACATTGGTGAGCTGTGTTCCTTGTGTAAAAAGTTGGATGATTGGCTTACCATTGTTAGAAGTAAATCTAGACTTACTGATGATGATTGCACTTGTGCAATTGGCACGGCTTGGAGAACTGTTGTTACATATATTAATGAATGGACTGGTGAGATCATGTTAGGCAAAGAGCAAATAGAACACATTTAGGAAATGACATATCTATTGTCTGCAAAGATCATTCAACCCATTTGAAACAAGATGATGCCCCTGACAACTTTGGAATTCTGGATACATGTATTCAGCAGTCTGAGGATTCAGAATGTTTAGAAGAAAACAAAAAGATAAGTTCACAACAAATAACAAGGAAGAACAAGAAACTGATAAATGTAAAGTAAAGAGAATATGTACTAAAAAGGACACTGCTTTGTTATGTAACACACAGGTTACAGGGAATGATAACGTTTTTCTATCAGAAAACCTTCAGTCTACAGAAAACAACATAATTTTCCAAAAGGGAAGGTAGAAAAAAGAGGCAAGGGACAGGTGAAAAGGAAGAAATCAAAATTGAATTTGGAAAGATTGAAGAACATTACTATAAGCAAAAAGAAGAGAAAGACAGATGTTGGCTACATGGCTCAAGCTGTGGATGTACAAAGCCAGCTGGATAAGAATTGCATGCCTGCAAATTTAATATGCAAAGAAAACAGTGGGATTAATAAGACTAATGGTGACAAAGATCATTCCTTTGTAACAACTAATAGAGCAGATATTACTGGATTAGAGGATGAAGATTCTTTAGATCTGATCAGAAAACATATTCTTGTAATTGGAGATTCTTTTATTAGAGGAACTGATACTTATATTTGCAGAGAAGATAATGAACGTTGAATAGAGTTATGCTAGCCAAGAGCAAAAGTAGAAGATGTGAGACAAGCCTTGGAACACCTTAATGTAAGGAAGTACAGATCTGTTTTTATTCATGTTGGTACAAATGATCTCATCCACAAGGACTTTCTGACTGTTAGTACGGAATTTACAGCCCTCTTAGATAGTATAGCTCCTCCCGCTTCCATGATGCTCCTCTGCCCTCTAACCCCAGATCGAGTTTGCTGTAGTGTACCTGAAGGCTACTCCTGCAAAACTGAATGGAAAACACTCCAAATACCTCCATGATTAACAAGGTAGTGGTAGGGAAAATGTGACGAATGATGACGTAGGATAACACAGATGCCAAGTTATGGTAAGTACATAACTCCTTACCTGATGTTATCCAAGTCATTATTCATCACCATAGGGTCAGAGTCCCCCAGCCACCATTTACCCTGGGAGCCCTCAAGGAAGGACATGCCAGAGCACTGTGGAGCCAAAGGAAGCCCTGCTTCTAGAAATCAACTATATCTTGAAATGAGAAATAAATGTGTGAGGATCAGGCAACATGGCAGCAGCACAAATGTCATCAATACAAAGCCTGGCCAAAAAGGCTGAAGAAGTTGCTACGGACCTCGTAGAATAAGCCTTGATTCCTCCAGGAACCTCAAGGTGGCTGTGATAATAGATAGTGGAGACGCAGCTAGAAATCTATTTAGAAATAGTGACCTTAGAAACTGGAAGACTGTGTCTACTAGGGGAAAATGCCACAAAAAGCTGTTCTGACTTATGAAAAACTTTGGTCCTATGCAGGTAGATCCTTAACTGTCAGTGTACATCCAAGGTATGTAGAATGTTCTCCCCTTTGCTGGAATAGTTGGGGAAAAATACTGGAAGCTGAATACACTGGTTCAGAGTAGATTCAAAATCAACCTTGGGCAAGAAGGAGGGGTTCGTCTTAAGAGAGATTCTGTCCTCATGAAAAATCATGTAAGGAGGAGTAATGGTAAGAGCTTGCAGTTCTGAGACCCTCCTAGCTGAGGTAATAGCCACCAGGAAGGTCGTCTTCTAAGACAGGAACTTGAGATTGCAGGAACTAGCATGCTTAAAAAGACTCCTTGTCAGAGATTACAAAACTAGCATAAGGTCCGAAGGAGGAGAAGGAGCCTTAAATCGGTGGCCAAAGCAGGAAGACCCCTTTCATAAATGCTTTATAAAGTCTAAATGAAAAGGTAGACTCAGAGTTCTCATGAAAGTTAGAAACCGCCACCAACTGAAGCTTGATGGTAGAGAAACTTGCTCCCACTTGGAAAAGGGAGGACAAGAACAGAAATATGTCTGAAACTGAAAAGGGATCCAGATTCCTGCTCTTGGCCCAGATAAAAAATCTTTTCCACTTACTATGATAAATCTTTGCAGTGGAGGGTTTCAGGGAGGTTAGAATGATATGTTTAATAAGAGATGCTAGCCTGGACTGTTTTATAATCACTGGAACTGGAGAAACCATGCGGTTAGATGAAGGGTCTGAAGGTTTGGGAGAGGAAGCCCCAATGGATGGGAAATCAGATCCCGACGGGGATCCAGTACCCATGGCAGATACTTCAGATGAGATCTGATGAAGGGGAACCATGGCTGATGAGGCCAGAAAGGGGCAATGAGGATAAGAGATGTCCTCAGGTGTTGTGCAGAACCTTGGGTATTAAGGGAATAGCAGGAGATGCGTATAGGAGACCCTGGGGCCAATTGTGGACTAGGGCATCCCCCACTGAGTCCCCTGAAGTGGGGGGGATCAGGGCAAAATACCTGCTGCATTTGTGGTTGGCTGGGGAGGCAAAAAGGTCACAGCACGGTTGACTCCAACATTTGAAAATCTGCTTCGCCACTGAAGGATAGAGGGACCATGCATGAGGACTCAAGATCGATCTGCTGAGCCTGTCGGCCAACACACTGGCATCACCGGGTATGTGCACTGCAAGAAGGAAGTATCCGGAGGACATTGCCCATTCCCACACTCTCATGGCCTCTCTGCACAACAGATAAGAATGTTGCCCCCGTTTGTTGACATACCAGACCACAGCCAGTGATAGAACTGCTCTCATCTCTAGGATGTTTATATGCAATTTGGTGTCTACTGGGGACCATGTGCCTTGGACAGTCATCCCCTGAAAATGCCCCCCCACACACACACACACCAGCAGGGAGGCATCCGTGGACACTGTGGCCATGGGCGGAAGGACAGAAAAGCACCTGCCTAGAGTGAGATCCTGAGATTGAAGCCACCACCGGAGGTGACATCTGCACATGGTCATCAGTTTTATAGTCATTGACAGAGGATGAAACAGAGCTGACCACTGAACTGCTAAGGTCTACTGCAACACTCGCATGTGGTACCTGGCCAGAGGAATGAGATGAATGGTTGAGGCCATGGATTCGAGAGCCCGAAGAACCACATGAATTGGAGGGGGGAGGGTGCGACAGGTCTAAGATCTGCGTGACCTATTCCTGGATCAACTGAATTCTGTGCATAGGTAACACTGCAATTTCTGAAATGGAATCTAACTGAACCGCTATAAATACCAACTGTTGTGTGGGGATCAGACTGGATTTCGCAAAGTTGACAGTGATCTGCAACTAACGGAAGAGGGGAAGAACATAAAAAAATCACTTGTATCAGTAATGTATCTGTAATGATTGGCTCCTAGCCAGAAGTGAAGATGTCTCCTGGTATGCCTGTCTATCTTGATGTAATAGTAGGCATCCTGTAGATCTATAGAGCACATCCAATCGTCCTTGTGTAAGGAGGGAAGAATGGACTGAGCAGTGACCATCAGGAACTTTGACTTCCTGACTGAAAGATGGAGCTCACTGAGATCCAGAATAGGACATAGGTCTCCTGTCTTTTTTGGCACTAAAAGGAAGTGAGAATAAGTACTGGATCCCCTTTCTCCTGCTGGGACCTCTTGGATGGCTCTTTTTAGAAGTTGTTGTTGAACGTCTTTGAAGGCCAACTCCCTCTGACTGGGTGGAATGTTGGGGAGGTAACTTCTTACTGGAGGGGGTTTATGGAAGGTAGACTGTGACTTATGGGACCACATCTTCCTACTTCCCAATTGGGTCTTAGAGAAGGATTTCTGGGGAGTAGAAAACTTGATCCCCACAGCAGACAAAGTATTCCATTCCTACTCACTGCGGGTCAAAGTGTATTTCACAGTCAGTCCAAAAAGAGTAGAACCATTGAAAGGGACATTAGTAAAGGACGCCTTGAAGGGTTCCGCAAACCAGCATAAATGTAACCAGGCATGACACCTCAAAGCGATGTCAGTACTGGCTGCCTGAGAGGTAGCTTCCACAGCATTGGAAATTAACCTCATTGAGGAATTCATGAAGGAAGTGGATAGCTTGGGAGACACCTTCTTGAGGCCCTCCGCCGGCAACATCTCTGTAAGGGAAGTGGAAAGCTCTTGGACCAAATCCCTTTGGAGGCAGGTAAAATGTGCCAAGTAGTTTACCGCTCTCAGCCCATCAAATATACTATCTCATCATTAGGGGGGTGACATCCAGGAGGTAGACAGGCCTGTCCTGAAGGCCTTCAGAAACACAAACTCCTCCAAAGATGGGGGCTGGGGAGACCATCCACCCTTTGCTTCAAGATTTCAAGGATGTCTCCAAAGGAGACATCATTGAGCGGAGATCTGGAGGACCTGTCTCCTTCCTCGAGGTCCATGTCCTTGGTGAGGGACGAAATAGAGGAGTCCAAGTGCTTACTCTTGCACTTTCTCTTACAATGTGCCTCCTCCACCAGGGAGGTCTGGGGAGGACTCAGAAGAGGCAGGGACTCCCAGAGGGGAGGGCTGACCTTGGACAGGCTGGGAGACCTCATCAGTCAAAGTAGAGAGAGGCAGGATGGGAATGGGAGGTGTGGCAGGGAAAACTCCAGTCCTGGAGAAGGTCCTCTCTACCATCCGGAAGGCCAATGGGCTGGAAGAGGGGCCCGTCCCCCACATCCAAGGGAGAAGTCTCACAAAGAGGAGGAACAAGTCCAGAAACAGCACCATGACCCCTGGATGATACTGGCCTGGAGATATCGAAGGTCAAAGGGACTCGTCTGAGAAGATGGTACCAGATCCCACCCCCCCCTCGTGGAGCCAGCATTGACCACTCTGGTAAGGGGCTTACCCCATTCTGAAGGTGGGGGAACAGAATAAGCCAGGAACCCTGATGGGGTTGAGAAAGAGGGAATACTCAGCCTCACCAGAATCTGACCACAAGCGTCTGGGTCCCTAGATTCCAAAGCCACCAGGGTTGGAAGAGAAGCATGAGAAACCAGGAGGGGCAAGTCCCCCCCCCAGCTGGATGGGCAGGGGAAGCCAGGAGCCCCAACTCTGTTTGGGCCTTGAGGAAGTTCCTCATCATCCTATCCATATTTGAGGGTAAGAGACTCCTTGAAGACCTAGAGGAGGAAGAGGAGTTGGCAGACTTAGAGGGAGATCTCCACTGAAACCTCTCCCCCTGCTGCAATGTTCCGGGATATTGCTCCAATGTCTTGGAGCCAACTGCATTGCCTGTTTGGAGGTAGATGGGACAATTACCTCCTCCAAGAATATAATCGGATCCGATGATCCTGTCGGACCTCAGGGCCTAAACTGTCCAGATCCAAAGCTGGCCTTATCTTGGTCAGATGCAAGCACCTCTGATCTGGAGAGGCCATGGATCCGAGAGACAGCTCTGTGGCTCTCGGCTCCAAAGACCTTAGATCCAGAAAACCATGCTGGGATCAGATTTGGAGACTTAGGATCTGAAAGCCGCAGTTTCTTAGAAGGAGCTGACTGGGAAGAAGGGGTCTTCCTCTTTGGATCTGAAGAAGAAGTCTTCAAAGGGCAAATAAAAAGGGTCCCTGCTGAGCCAAGCCCTTTAACAAGAGTGTGTTGTGGCACTTCACCAAGGCACTGAGGTTAAATGCGGCACAGATGTCACATTCAGCCTCCAGGTGCATATAGGTTCATAGGTAGGTACTAGGCTATCTGCCTGAAGGCATTTATAAGCCTAGTCGGAATGTGCTGGCTTTCGCCGCCCCCTTAGATTAGTTCCCTGTGCCTCTGTCCAGCAGAGCCATTGAAGTGATCCCTGGGGTAAACTTTCTGTTTCCCATCCACTCGTCAAGGTTTCTCTTGAAGAGGGTTAGCGAGGAGCTCTGCCTAATGTAGACTGGAATCTTGTTCCAGAGCATGGGAAATCTCTGGGACAGAATCTATCCCTCCAGAACATCCTATTTATTGTTGTGGTGAGGTTTAGATCCCTGGAGCGTTTGGCTCGAGGGGATATGGTTTTCTTTAGGTGGAGCATGTCCATCAATTCTGGGTTGGACATGGCCTTGTATGTCAGGCAGAGATCACCTCTGAGTAGGCGGTATGCAACACAGTACAGCTGGAGTTTCTTCAGTCGAGCTGCATTGGGCATCTGCTTGAGGCCAGTGAGCCTCTTGGTGAGGTACTTCTGCGGTCTTTCCAGTTGTTGCAGGTGTCTTGTAAGGTACATCCCAAATGGGGCATTGTACTCTATGATGGGTCTGATGAGTGATGCATAAAGGGGCCCATTGACCTCTTTTGATCTGGATGCAAACCCTTTTGTGATTAGGTGGGCCACATAGAAGGATTTTCTAACCACTTTGGCAATGTGATTATCAAAGGAGAGGTTACTATCTACTTGGGTCCCCAGATCCCTAGATATATTGAAAATAGATCTATTATCACCTATAACATGATGTTCTATAACAATATAATAACAGCTATGAATGAAAAAATTGTGCTGTATGTAATTTGAGAGGGTCATACACAAAACACTGATCAATAAATTAGAACAACTAGGTAGCAGTGTACTCTTGATAAGATGGGATAGCTACATGGTTTACAAATAGGGCATGGCAAGTATCATAGAGTAATTGGGCAGGTAAAATTCTTGGTTACAGTTAGGTGTCCCACAGGGCTCAGTCTTGTTTAGATTGTATCTTTCAGACCTAACTTAAAAAATCTGAGGTGTTCTACACCCTATAAGCAGATGATGTGAAACTGGGTAAACTGATTAAATGTGTTACAGATAAGGCATGTCTGGAAAAGAACTTCACTAAATTGGCCATTTGGGCACAGGAGAACAATATGCTGATAAATACATCAAAACTAAGCATATGAGATTTGGGAAACATAAACTGCAAAAGTGAATATTTAATACAGCACACAATGATTGAAACTGTAGAGTTATTTAAGGACCTGGGTAGATGAGTAGATCCAGCTTTGGGTTTTTCTAATCATATCAACCAATTGGCTGATGATAGCTATAGAACTACAGGTTGTATAAAAGATTTATAAAGTCTAGGAAATCAGAAATGATGAAGTCATTGTTTGTTAGTTACATTAGACCCACACGAGTATGGAATAACAATATATAAAGCTGATAGTAAAACAAGCTTGAGTAAACTGGAAAGAGTACAGTGGAAATATACCAAGGTCATCCTAGGATGTGAAAATTTAAGTTATTATGAAAGACTAAAATATCTGAGCTTGTATAGTGTATTTTACAGATATCTAACAGAAGATCTTATTCAGGTATGTAGGGAACTTAGAGACAACTGTTTCGAGTAATGTTTGGAGTTATCAAAAAGTACTAAAAAATCTCAGACAACCTAACAACAGGAAAAACAATGCTCATACTTAAGACTGAACCTGCAAGCTACCCTAAAAACTATAGAACAATAACTTGCCTTCCGAAGACGTATAAACTATACACTGGAATTGATGCCGACAGAGTTTACAGTCATTTAGAAGAAAACTCAATTATGGCAACAGAGCAAAAGGGCAATAAAAGAAAGTATATGGAACAAAGGATCATTTGTTGTTAAATAAAGTCATAGTTGGGAAGTATAAAAAGAGGAAGAATTTAAGTATGGCATGGATTGACTATAAAAAAGCATTTTATAGCATCCTACATTCTTGGATAAAAGAGTGCTTAAAAATGTACAAGATATAGCCTACACTGATCGACTATATTACAGTGGCAGACCACTTTGCAATTAAGCCACGATAAAGGACAAGTTATTATTCCAGGGAGAAAAATTCAAAGGGAGATATTCCATGGTGAATCTCTGTCACCGCTGCTATTCTGTCTTGCCCTTAACACATTAAGCTGTCTACTTAACAGCTTAGGCTATGGCTATAAATAGGCTCCTGGAAAACAACAAAGTGTAAAGACTTCTCATCTTCTCTTTGTTGATGATTTAAAACTGTACAGCTCATCAGATGAGTAACTGGAAGCACAGCTGGAAGTTGTTAAAACTTTTTCAGATGATATAAGAATGTTATTTGGTCTTGATAAATGTACAAAGCAACCTTTAAAGCAAGAGAACTGCAGCACCAAGAAAGCATCAGTTTGGAACAAGAAAGTCATATAAAAGAACTTGAGTAAGAGGGAGTGTATAAATATTTGGGAATTGATGAAGGATCAACAATAAAACATGAACAAATGCGAATAAAACTTAGTAAGGAATATTTTAGAAGACTTAAATTAATCCTGAAAACAGCGTTGACATCTAGAAATAAATTTCAAGCCATAAACCAATTTGCTCTTCCTGTCATAACTTACAGCTTTGGAGTGATTGACTGACCCCAAAAGGTGCTAGATAGATTAGACAGGAAAACAAGAAGGATGCTTCATGCTCACCAAATGATTTATAAACATCAGTGCATACCAAGATTATATATTCCCCATTCTGAAGGAGGGATGGGCCTCCTTGAAATTGATTACATGTATAGATCTGCAGTTGTGGGACTGCACACATATCTGCTGACCTCACAACACCCAAACATAGTGAAAGTTTTGAAACATGAGGAGAATAAATCTAAGATGACTTCCCTGCTTAGTCTAGCAGAAGCATATTGGCATCAAGCATGAATGGAAATTAAACCGGAAGTAGATAAAATCAGGCAGCAACTGACTGTACCAAAAACCAAAAGAAAGAATATAAGTTCTAGGATCAGATGAGAAGGCAAGAAATGTGGAAAATGCATAAATATAGTTGCAAGAATATAAACACTTCTGAAAGAACCTCATATTGATCAGGATCAAATGCAGGAATGGTTAAGGACTGGCAAATTCAAACCAAAAGATGAAAGATTAATATTGGCGGCAGGAGATAGTGGGCTACAAACACATTGGTTTACAAAGTCCATTGAACATGTGGGAGAAACAAACAAAACATTATGGTACTGAAGTGGTTGAAAAACACTGGAAACATGAGCCACAAAGCATCACAGAAAATGATGAAGTCTGCATCAAATGGGATCACCCATTACCAACAGTTCAAAAGACAGATGTGAGAAAACAAGATATAGTGATCCATGAAAAGAAGACAAAAGTAGTATTAATCATTGAAATCGCTATGCCCAGTGACTATAGTGTCTTGCATACAGAGAGACACAAAGTCATAAAAATATCAGAATTTGCAGGCAGAAAAAAGAGCAATGTGAAAGAAAGATACCCAGACAGTTCCAATAGTAGTAGGAACAATGGGTCTTATAAAAAAGAATCTACAATTGTATTTAGATATGTTACCAATACATGTAACTCCATACAAATTGCAGGCGGAGTCATTACTGGGCACATTGCGGGTGCTGCAAAGAGCACTTCTGGCTGACATCAAAGACTGAAATAATACTAATATCATGAACTTTAATCGTACTTTGACTTAGAAATGGGGTTCATTCCCATTACGATATTAGAAACCCAAAAGACATGGAGAAATTAAAAAAGATTCTATAGGAATGAGAAGTGTAGTAATTGGTTCTCTGAGCGAGCAGCTGATGCATGGAACAGATTACCAAATTGCATTAAAGTAAATATTAGTTTAGATATTTTAAAGAATAGCCTGGGCACTTATTATGGGAACAACTGTTGTGGTATATTGACAAGTTGGAAGGGCATTAATGCCCATGCTTGAAAAATTATATGTATGCATGCATTTAAAAATGAACAAGCACAGGAATCTGTCTAGTTCCAACCTCACCACGATGAGTGTTGAGGAAAAAATAAAAAACAGAGAAACTAGTGGTCTTAAAACTTCGTTGATGAGCTCAGTCATAATAATTTCCAAAAATCATGAAACCCATGTAGTGTTCCAAAGCAACAAGCCTTTATTCATCACAGATCCTCAAACTTAAACTTTAAAAAAAAAAAAAAACATGAACTAAGCGCTTTCGTCCCCTAAAATAACCAGACTTCCTCACAGTTAAATAATTTTTAAAAATGAATATACTTGTTTTTAAGCTGGTGGCTTTACAAATGATGTCCTACTTCAAGTATCCACAATGTTATTGGATCTGTGAATCAAGCTCTGGGTTTCTTCTTGAAGAATGAAAATGGACAACATAGATGGAACGTTATGGTAAGTACATTTATTTATTTACTTACTGACATTTGATTACCAAGAAAGTCCGACTGGTAGAAGCCCATTTTCAGTGGAGGTCAGGGTAGAAAAGCTCCAAATTATTAAAAAAAAAAATTAAGAACAATAATTGTACAAGCTACAAAAATAAAACAAAAACATCTGCAGTTTAAATAATTATAACAAATTAGCAATAATATAAAAACATTGGTTAAAAATCGATACAAATTATATGACAATCATTTAATATTTATAGAAATTTTAGACAGTTTGTAGAGAAATTAAAATTAAGTTAGTCTAATACAAACAGGAATTGCAATATGAAGTGAGGAGAAAACAGGCTTAAGGTATATTTAGAGAGAAAGTCAGGGAAGAGAATTTGATAGACGTAAGGAAGTAAGTGAAGAATGGAGAGCAAGGAGATAAAAGGTACTTGTTCACATTTAAGGTTATAGTTATCCTAGTTATGAGCAAGAACAGAGCCAGATCTTAGCTAGAAAGTCTTTCAGTGTGGTTTTGAAAGATGGGAGGGAGGGTATTGACCTGGTGGATACAGTCAAGGAGTTCCAGGCCTTAGCAACCTTGTACAAGTACAGACAATGCCCAGCAGATTTGATAAGTTTGTAGAGAGACAGGAGTTTTTGTTACCTGGATCATAAAGACCAACTGGGAACATAGCTGTGTAGAATGTTTTGAGTGCTGGATAGGCAGATGGATGCTAGATAATGTTATAGGTGGTAAGAAGCTGTGTATATGTTAGCTGAAGAGGCAGTTCTAACCAATTTCAGCTTTTTAGTGCTATACAGTGCTGGGTTCTGAAAGGGGTATTTGCTGCAAATTTAGCAACTTTGTTACAGCATAGCTCAACTTTTAATTTTTGGGAAGTCTGGAGGTTACTAAGGATGGGAGTGCCATAAAGAAATGTAGGGTGGAGAGAAGTAGTGCCAAGTATAGTTTTAGTTGTGTCAGTGAGAACGTTTTAGACTCTGTAAAGCATCCCTAGTTTTTGAAAGGTTTTTCTTATGCACTGGGCTTTCGGATATTGGCAAAGGCTCTTGCTACCCCCATAGTGCCTTTTTTAGGCAAGGCTCAAAAGACAAACCCACCTCCATAGGTATCACAAGGGATAAGAAACTAAGAGTAATGCTACTCAACGCCAGAAGTCTAAACCTCAAGATGCATGCACTTGAAACTCTCCTTAGCATGGAGAACATCGATATCTGTGCAGTAACAGAAACCTGGTTCAGGGCTCCCGAGAGCACCCCTGCACTACCAGGTTATACCTCATACCATGCTTTTCGGCCCCAAAACTTGGACTGAACCACAAAAGGAGGGGGAGTATCGATATTCATCAAAGATAAACAAACAAAAAGAGAACCGAGGAGAAAAAGTACTGCCACTATTTTTTATTTGTTTCCACACACCAAACACGTAGTACCAAAACGATATGAACGTCTTCAATTACACCTGCATTTTCGTCCCTATAACATGGACTTCATCAGATAAAAAACATTTAATTTCATTTGTCTTTTATACAATTTCCCTAAATGAAACCCAATAAAAACCTTTTATTTCAAATTCATTGAGCAAATCAAGTTCCACCTAATTCATTAATAATTAATGATAAAACAATTCATTTTTCATTTAAAATCACTAGTTCATTAAATCTTTCATACATTTTAATACCTTTCATTTAAAACATTTCTTTAAAACCAATATGTAATGTGATATACTATGTTTATACTTTAAAAATGTTTTATTGTTATTTCATTCCAATGATGCATTCTAAACAGTAAAATAAAATAAAATAAAATAAAAATGTCCCAACATTTCATAGCAACAGTGCCATCTTCTGTTTTTATTTTATGAATAAATTATTCTAAATAAATTTATTTTAGAATGCATCATTGGAATGAAATAACAATAAAAAATTTTTAAAGTATAAACATAGTATATCACATTACATATCGGTTTTAAAGAAATGTTTTAAATGAAAGGTATTAAAATTTAATGAACTAGTGATTTTAAATGAAAATGAATTGTTTTATCTAATGAATTAGGTGGAACTTGATTTGCTCAATGGAAATAAAAGGTTTTACTGGTTTCATTTAGAAATTGTATAAAAGACAAATGAAATGAAATGTTTTTATCTGATGAAGTCCATGTTACAGGTGTAATTGGCGTTCATATCGTTTGCTTTGGTACTACGGGTTTGTAACAAATAAAAATAGTGGCAGTCTTTGTTTGTTCATCAGTCGAGTGGAGAGATTTCGCTTGTGGATTATTCATCAAAGATACCCACACCTTCAGGTTGGTGGCAAAGCACGAAGCATCAGAGACTATCCATGTGCAACTAACAGTGGGTAAAACTGCCTTCCAGTTTATAGCCTGCTACAGGCCACCCTCCCAAACCCAGGAACCCCACTCAGCCTTCCTGAGAACACTGGAAAATATGAAGGTCTCTCCAAACACCATTATATTGGGTGACTTCAACTACCCAAACATAGACTGGGAGCATTACTCTAGCTCCAACACCCTAGCCCAAAGGTTCCTAGAATTCATAAACTCAAATGCTATGGAACAACTTGTTACCACTCCCACAAGAGGGGAAAACATATGGGACCTGATCATCACCAACATGGGGACTCTATGCTCCAGACCAGAAGTGTATCCCTCACTGGTAAAATCAGACCATAAACTGATCTCACTGGATATTCACATCCCGACCTCACCCCCTGCCAGAAAACCACAGTGAAAAACTTCTCTAAAGCAAATTTCCCACTCCTCAAAACTGAGGTGGAATCCTTCAAAGCCCCAGGGCCTGTGGAAAATACGGCCCAGACCACAGAATCCTTTATAAATGCATTCTATGAACACCTTCAGGAATGCATGGATCATGCAATCCCAAATAAAACCAAGAACCAATCTTCCAAAGGCAGATGTCCTGTCTGGTGGACCCCAGCCATAAACAAACTATACAATAGAAGGAGGAAGCTACTACATGATAGACCAAAATCCCAAAAAGGGAAGGCATCTCTGATCAGTATTAGCAAAAAACTAAGGGCACTCATAAAATCGTCTAATGCCAGCTTTGAGAGAAAAATTGCACAGGACACTAAGGATAATCACAAGGCTTTCTTTAGTTATGTTAGGAACCTGGGTGGGAATTCCCAGATATGCTCAGAATTAGTCCAAAATGACAAAAAACCCACAGACATTGCCAACATCCTAGCTGACAGGTTCAGCGCAAACTCCTCCCCCCCCACCAAAAGGGCAAATATCTATCCCAGCAGAGTGCTGCCCCCCTGACATCTCAGATACTCAGGTAAGAGCCACCCTCTCCAAAACAAAAAACACAGCATCAATGGGACCAGACGGTGTCCCTGGCTGCGTCCTACATGAACTCCAAGAAGAGCTAAACCCAAACATAAAACTACTGTTCAATCTCAGCCTTACTACAGGATATGTACCCAAAGAGTGGCGTGCAGCAACAGTGGTCCCTCTCCACAAAGGTGGTGCCTCAACGGACCCTGGAAACTATCACCCCATAAGCCTGACTAGCTTGGTCTGCAAAGCTATGGAAAGGATCATCATGGACCTCATAAATAAAGATATTGGGGACCTACAGACACTGGATCCTACCCAGTTCGGCTTTGTTAAGGGCAGATCCTGCCTCTTAAACCTGGTCGACTTCTTTGAAACAGTCACCAAGGCCATTGACGAAGGGAAGGTGGTCCACACAGCCTACCTGGACCTCGCAAAAGCCTTCGATACAATACCCCACTTGGGCATTATAGATAAGCTCACCAGCTTAAATATAAACCCCTATGTCACTAGATGGGTTGCAAACTGGCTCAAGGAGAGAACCCACATGGTTAGAATTGCTGGAGCCATGTCAGACTCCAAACCAGTTACAAGTGGCATCCCACAAGGCTCAGTCCTGGGACCTCTCTTGTTCGGTATATATTTCTCGGAGGTACAGGCCAACACAGAAGGACTGTGGCTGACCAAGTTCGCAGATGACTGCAAACTGGGCGCCATAATCGACTCTCCAGCCGACACAAGCATCCTCCAAAAGGGCCTCATAGAAACAGACAACTGGTGCCAGAGCCATGGCCTCAAGCTAAACGCCAAAAAGTGTATAGTCATCCCCTTTGGCAAAAATAAAGTGCCCACAAATTACCACATAGGTGATAATCCATTAAGTACAGAAGAAGTAATTAGGGACCTGGGGACCCAAGTTGATAGCAATCTCTCATTTGACAACCATGTGGCCAAAGTGGTTAGAAAAACATTTTATATAGCCCACCTAATCATGAATTTTTTATTTTTTATTTTTATTTTTTTTTTTTTTTTATTTTTCATTTGTTGACCGGGCTAGTCTAGCTGGATACATGTCCATTTTCAGTAGAGGCCCGGGGAGAAAAGCTCCAAAGAACAGAAGTTACTAGACAAAATATCAGCAGATCAGTAAATTATTAATACATTCATAGGCAAAATAAAGCAGATCAGTAATTATTAATACATTCATAGGCAGAATAAAGTAAACAAGTAGGTCATACATATTGTTTAAAAGAGGTACAGACTTGTGTAGATGGCTAAACATAGCTACATTGTCGACCTTTAAGGTTTTGGGTTGGGTAGAGGGTTCTGTGCTGGGGATGTTTGCTGTTAATCTGGATTAGAGCAAGGGCATAGCCATTGGGAGTTTAGGAGAACCTTGAGGTGTTTTGAATTGGTGAAGAGAGGTCATGTGTCTTAGGTTGTTTGGGAGGGCATTCCAGGATTTGCCAATGGAATTGGCATAGAGTGCCTCACCTCCCGAGTTGTTAGATTTAATGGTCTGTACTAGTAGACTTTTTGATGACCTGAGGGACGTAAGGTTGGAATAGGGGGTAAGTATTTTGTTCAGTGAGGGGGTTTTGTCTGGATGGTTGATTGCTTTAAATGCCTCAGTGAGTTGGTTAAGTTTGAGAATGTTGGGCAGTTCTAGCCATTCCAGTGTCCTTAGATTTTGGCAGTGATGGGTGCGATAGGGCATACCTGGGATTCACATCTAGATTAGGGGAGGTCATCATGCCTCTTTACTCATCCCTCATCAGGCCCATAATCGAGTACAGTGCCTCTTTTGGGATGTACCTTACCAAACACCTGCAGCAACTGGAAAGACCCAAAAAGTACCTCACCAAGAGGATCAAAGGGCTCAAACAGATGCCATATGCTGCCTGGTTAAAGAAACTCCAGCTTTACTCAGTGACATACCGCCTGCTCAGAGGCGACCTGTGCCTGACGTATAAAGCCATGTCCAGCCTGGAATTAAGGGACATGCTGCACCTCAAAAAATCCAAATCCCATCGAGCTACACGCTCAAGAGACTTGAACCTCAGCACTGAAATAAATAGGACATGCTGGAGGGACAGATTCATAACCCAGAGGCTCCCTTCACTCTGGAATAAAATCCCAGTCCAGGTTAGGCAGAGTCCCTCATTGACTCTTTTCAAGAGGAATCTTGATGAGTGGATGGGAGATCATAGGTTTACCCCGGGTATTACTTCTGTGTCACTGTTAGACAGAGGCACAGTATACTAATCTCGAAAAAGGGCATAGCAAAATTTATTTAAAATGGGTGGCGAAAGCCGAACATACTCTGGCTAGGCTTATAAATGCCCTAGGGCAGATAGCCTAGTATGAACCTATGAACCTATATGCAGGTCTAATGTGAGCTTATCATCCACTATCACCCCTAATAATTTGCTATGAGAAGTGACTTCAGTGGTTGTATTATAAAGAGAGAGAGGCCTTTAAATTTTGTTGTTTCATGAGAGGGATTTGGGGGAAAAAGTAGTAGTTTGGTATTTTTTGGGTTGAGTATGAGTTGTACATTACGAAGCCATGTTTCAGTGGCTGTTAAAGCTTCTTGAGTAATTTTTTGGTGGTGTACAATGTTTTCAGATGCACGCTTTACTGAGTGGAATCACCTGCGTATTTTATTAGTCTGGCCTGCTGTGTGACTGTATAGAGTGTGTTGCTGAAAATATTAAAGAGGAGGGGACCAAGGACAGAGCTTGTGGTATGCTGGTGGTGACTGGGAGCTAAGAAGAGAGCGCTGAGTGCCACTTCACTGATTGATAATTACTGGACAGGTAGCATTTGAACCACAGAAAGGCAGACTAAGAGAGAGAGAACTAGTGAGGACATTTGAAGTAGAAGTTTGTTATGACAAACTGTGTCGAAGGCTTTAGACAAGTCTAGAAATAATGAAGAGATTAGTTTGCCATTATCTCTAGCTTTACTGACAGTACCTATATAAGTCAGAAGGGCAATGCTCATACTATGGAAAGGACGGAAGACATGTTGTGTAGCGGACAGGAGTTCTTCCTGCAGGAGATATTCTAGCAATTGTTTTTGAATACATTTTTCAAGTATTTTGGTGAGGGGAGATAAGACTGCTATAGGGCTAAAGTTATTAATGTCTGTTGAATTTCCTCCTTTGTGCATAGAAATAATGTGTGACTTTTTCCAGAGAAAGGCAATGTGAGGTTCATGGATTGAGACAGGATAGGCAATGCTACTGGCTACTATTTTAGGTACTCATCTGGAAGGTCATCAACTGAAGAAGATTATGGTTTAAGTATGCTTAAGAGTAGTTTTATATAGGACATGGGCACAGGTTTGAAGGTGAAAGTGAGTGTGGTGATATGTGGCTGTTGTGCAGGGTTGGGATTAGATGTTGATGAATCCTTGGTTAGAGTGCTATACTATCTATAAAATAAGAGTTGAACTGTATTGCAGTTCTGAGTGGTGAGTTATCAGGAGACGGGTTTGGGTGAATTTTCAGGTGGCATAACATGACTTTTTTATCTGATGTCCTTTCCATTCATTCCTTAACTGATGGGACAGAGTCCCCAGCTACTGTAACCTTGGGAAGCTCTCATGGAAGGATATTCTGGAGCACTGCAGAGCCAAAGGCCACTTTGTTCCCAGAAGTCAAATCAAATTTGTAATGAGCAATAAAGGTGTGACAATTAGTCCAGGTTCCAGCTGCACAAATGTCATCTAAGGAAGCCCTTGATCAAAAGGCTGAAGAAACTGCCATAGACCTCATGGAATTAGTTTGAGGAGGGTTGGGTAAGGATAAAACATTTTTTCCCATAAAAAACAAAAGTAGCACTTCTCAGGATAAATAAATCTCTGCTAAAAAGAGTAAGTCCAAGCAAAACAAATAAAGTCAAAGCAGTGAAATAACCAAGTGGCAGGAGAACCATAAAAACTTAAATAATTTATTGACAAACAGTAAGCGCTTCCGCAATAGCTTCTTCAGACCATTAAAAAACATAAATGAAAATGCCATTTAAATAGAAGAGTCATCCAATCAGAAAAATACATCAATTAAACAATTTAAATACCTTAAAGGGCACTCAATAATAAAAACAAATCTAATAAAACATATGCGTATAAAAACAAATACTAATGGTATGTAAGAGAAAAAGTATGCTTCCACAATATATTTTTAAAAACATTGTTAAGAGGCCAATCCATGAGAGTTTCTAGATTGAATGCCTCAGATGAAGGCTTTTATAACGAGTTAGCCGACTTGAAGGAGAAATTTAAGAACAGAGGCTATACAGATTCTGAATTAAGAAAGGAACTCTGTGACATATATGAATTGCGTAATAATAGAGCTCATCTCTACTATGCTCACAGATTGGATACTAATACCAACATTACTGTAGATAATACATCTAAGGAACTTAGAATTCCTATGTATTATACTAATGACATAGATGCTATTTCTAGCATTATAAAGAATAATTGGGGAATTTTTACATCTGACTACCAGCAGGGGAATAGTTGGAGATGCACCCAAATTTAGATTTAAAAATAAACCCAATCTGAATAAACTTTTATGTTATAACATGCATCAGAGGGAGAGCTCTTTGGCTCTGAACAATGTTAACACTTCCCTGTGGTTGCTGTAATTTTTGTAAATACATTAACTCAGATGGATTCTTTATACATCCTGATATGCACCAAGAGTTTAAATTCATGGTCAGTGCTAGTTGCCATACCTCGCATGTGGTCTACTTAGCAGTATGTGAATTATGCTGTTCTTTCTATGTAGGAAAGACTGATAGACCACTAAAAGACAGGATACATGAACATATCTATACCATTAGAACAGGTTCTGGTGTTAGTGCACTCTCTAAACACATAATTCTATCTAGAGATAGCCATACCTTTAGATTTATGGCTATAGATATAAATACACCTACAATAAGAGAAGGGGATGTCAGGATTCTTACAGTAAGTAAGGAAGTTACATGGATCTTGAGGCTGAGAGCTGATAGGGGTAAGGGTCTCAGTGAAAGAGCTTCCTTGAGACCCATTCTGAAATCTAGGAGACTAACCATTAATTAATTGTGACCTACTATTTGGATTGAGAATTCACTCTTACATACCATTAATATTTGTTTTTATACGTGTATGTTTTATTAGATTTGTTTTTATTAGTGAGTGCCCTTTAAGGTATTTAAATTGTTTAACTGATGTATTTTCCTGATTGGATGACTTTTCTATTTAAATGGCATTTTCATTTCTGTTTTTAATGGTCTGAGGAAGTTATTGCGAAAGCGCTTACCATTTGTTAATAAATTATTGAAGTTTTTATGGTTCTCCTGCCACTTGGTTATTTCACTGCTTTAACTTTATTTATTTTGCTTGGACATACTTTTTTTCCCATACACAAAGGAAGAAGATACAGTCAGTTAACAATTTGGCCAATGTAACTTTGAATACTGGTTTGTCCAATCTGTTAGAAGAAAAGAAAACACATAACTGGTCAGAATTCCTGAAGTTTTTGGTTCTATGAAGGTAAAAACAAAGTTGTCTATGTACTTCCAAAAGGTGGAGCATATACTCCACTTTATTTGAAAAGTTGAGAAAGAAAACTCGTAGATTAATGACCTGGCTTATGTCGGACTCAGAAGTTACCTTAGGCAAGAAAGATAGATTTGTTTGCAAGAACACTCTCTTTGTAAAAAAAAAAAAAAAAAAAAAAAATATATATAAGGAGGTTTAGAGGTCAGAGCCTGCAGTTCAGGTACTCACCCAGCTGATGTGATAGCAACCAGAAAAATGGTTTTCCAAGACAAAAGGTTAAGATCTGCTTTGGTTAAAGGTTCAAAGGGAGATTGTGTTAAAGCCAGAAGCATGAGAGTTAAATGCCAATGAGGACTAGGATCTTTTAATGGTCGTCTGAGTAAAGATAAAAGCTCCCCTGAGAAAAGCTTTGCATAGTTTAGAAAAAGCTAAGGTATAGCTATTTTAGCCGAGATAAAATTTGGAAATGACAGCCAAATGAAATTTAACAGTTGAGAAACTAGCTTCTAAATTGAAAACTGAAGCTAAAAATTCAAGGATAGATGGCACAAGTGCTAAAAAAGAATCCAGATTTCTAAGGGCCCAGAAACAAATCTTTTCCATTTACTTTTGTAAATCTTTCTAGTAGAAACTTTTTGAGAAGAAAACAAGAAGAGACAGAGTAAAGAGGAGTGCCTGGGCTGCCTAGCAATTAATGGAATTGGAGAAACCACGTGGTCAAGTTTGAAGCCTGTTTAGTCTGGGTGAGTCATACCCACCGGGTGAGACAAGAGGTCTTGAGTTGGATACAGAATCTAGGATGGATGGCGTAAATGAGGCCAGAGGAAGGTGAACCAAATCTGACGAGGCCGGAAGAGTGCAATGAGAATAATTGTGCTCTTCAACCAAAATGTTTTCTGTAGAAATTTGGGAATTACTCTTGTGTGATCTTGACTGGAGTGGATAATGGATGTTGAAGAATGGACTATTGCGTCAACAGAGTCCACTGAAGTATACTCATGTGAAACCTTGCCAAAGAATGAGAGTGATAGCTTCTGCCATGGATCCAAGAGCTTGTAATATTAATCAGGCTGGAAGAAAAGAACTTTGAATCACTTTCTGGACATGTGATCTTACTGTATTTATTTGAGTAGAGGGAAGAGAGGCTATCTGGCTGTGTCCAGACAAACATCTATGATCTCCAGACTATGAGTAGTTGTGAGCTGAAATTTGTTGCAATTCACTGTGATTCCCAGATGAAAACACAGCTGGAGCAAGTAGTCCCTTGCCTGTTAAAGTCGATCCCTGGTTGGGGCAGTTAGGAGCCAGTCTTCTTGACATGGAAACACCCAGAGTCCCACTAGTCTCAACTAAGCTGTTACCACCACCATACATTTGGTTAACACCCTAAGGGCTGTGTTGAATCCAAAGGGCAGAGCTCTGAACTGGTAATGAGTGGTTGACAGCCCAAAGTGCAGGTATTTTCTGGATCGCCTGTTCATTTTGATGTGATAGTAAGCATCCTAAAGATCTATCTGCACATCTAATCACCCTTTTGCAGCAGAGACAAAATGGACTGAACTGTGACCATTAGAAACTTTGAATAATGTACAAACTGATTTAAACTGCAGAGATCCAGAACTGGTCTCAGGTCCCCTGTCTATTTTGGCACTAAGAAGAATCTTGAGCAAGTTCTAGACCCTCTCTGTTCTGGGGGGACCTCTTGGATGACTCTTTTTTCTAGCAGCTTTTTTATTTCTAGAGACGCTCCTTTCCTCTGACTGGGTGGAACATCCAGGATTTTCCTCACAATGGTGGGAGAAGCTAGGTAAAATGGTATGATATAACCTCTGGAAACGATTCTCTGCACCCACAAATCTTTTGCAATAGATAGCCAGGCTCTCTGGTGCAGAGACAGATGCCCCCTGACTGCCTCCAGAGGGGAACAGTCAGGCCTCCTTTAGGAGCACTGATAGGGCTTATCTGGAAAGGAATCCCTGAAGCCCAGGTTCTGCAAGTCACCTCTGCCGTGATGACAGGGTCTTCCATTCAAGTCCCCCCTTCGGTCTCTGAGGGAATTATCTCCGTGTAACACCTGAAAAGGACTCAGGGATTTCCTACACCACATTTTTCTACCTCCTTGCTGGTTCCTAGACAAAGGTCTTTGAGGGGTTGAAAAATGTACTCCCACAGCAGAGATGGTCTTTTCCTTTTGCTCACATCTGGACAGCGTGTCCTTAACCTTGGGTTGAACACAGAAGATACATCAAAGGGCACACTGGTAAACAAAGATTTAAAGGGCTTGGCAAAAATCACAAAAGTGCATCCTGGCATGTCTCCTGATGGCTATGCCTGAACCCTCAACCCGTGAGGTACCTTCCGCAGTATGGGAGATCAACCTCATGGACGCATTCAAGATGGATTGAAGGGTGGGCAGTTGTGAGAAAATTCTGTTTCCATCCTCGGATGACATGGAGCCATAAAGAGATTTGGCAAGCTCCTTGGTCAGATCTCTTTGTACCTCATAAAATGTGCCAAGTAATTCAGCAACCAGAGGGCAAAGGTCCCTGAAATGTACACATGCTTCCCAAATCTGTCCAAAGCCCTCAACTCTCTGTTAGGGGGGATGTACAGAAGAGCTCTGCTCTGTCAGTTCTTTCTTTGTGGCTGCAGCCACAACCATGGCATCAACTGGGACTCCCTTGCTCCAGTGTGTGCAATCTTTAGGGGGAGCTAAAATCTTGCCTGGTCTTGTCAGTATTGGTGCAACAGTGTCCAGCTCCTTCCACCCCCACTGATGTACAAGGTCAATGAGCTCATCGGCTGGAGGGGTCACCCAAGAAGTAGATGGGCCATACCCAAAGGCATCCGGGAACACCAATTCCTCCTGGGAGGGGGTGTCGGAGGACCAGCCATTTTGTTGTTTCAAGAGCTCCAAGATGTCTCCAAAGGAGACATCTTCAGGTGGTGATAGGGGGCCCCACCCCATCAACAAAATCAATGTCTTCTGTGAGAAATTTCTTGGGAGCAATCTTAGTGCCTCCTCTTACATGTTCTCTTCCTAGAGATATCCTCAGTGGGGCATTCTGGGGAAGTATCAGAAGAGAAGACGAAGTCCTGATGGACCAGCTGGAGACCAGCTCAGGCTGCCTGTCCCAGTGGAAGGGATGGATGAGGTTCAGAGCATAGAACTGGAGTGAGGTTCATAGGGTCTTAGATTAGTACTAGGCTAACTGTTCTTGTGGGCCATTCTAAGCCCAAGCAATTATCCCATATGAGAATTAAACCCTGCACCTTTTGTCTGTATGGTAAAACCATAACTATTCATAGGTTCATAGATGTTTACTAGGCTAACAACCACAACAGCCTGTTTAAGCCTAGACATGCATCCCAAATCTCTGACAAGTTCTGGTACTCTTGACAAGTGTAAGCAGGGGCTTAAGAGATGAAACATTTACAAGCAGGGACCTGGGAGATGAACCATTTACATGTTGCTTGTGTCCATTAGAGACACAGATAGGGTTGTCTGATTCGAGGGGGGCAGGGATCTCTAACCAAGGAGAAAACCATCTCCATAACCTCAAAGACAAAGCGACTAGGGGACAGAGAAGCTGACGGCGCTGGAGCTGAAATATCTTGGATTGTCGGCTCTTGTAACCCCCACCAGCACTCCACCCAAGGAGGGAGTCAGACCCAAGCTATTTAGCATCAAGGCCTTGAGGGGAAGAGGTGGTACTGACAGCATAGGAGTCAACTACAACCCCCCAGATATGGTGTCAATGCTTCAGCTCTGAAAGTCTTCCAGCTCCGAAGGGCTCAGTGTCGGTCAGCTCACGGAAACCATTGTAGTCGAAGAACAGAAAGTCTTCAGATCCAGTGTAGACACTCCCAGAGATCTCAGATCTTAGGACTCTGAAACAGAAGGTCAGATCCAAGAAGGAGATACCAAGGGGGAGGTGGACAAATGACAGCTCACTGACTCAGTAGTTGTCAGTGCCAGGAGAACCCCCATCTGAATCTGTTTTCTGAGGAATTTCCTCATCATGCTATCCACATCGGCTTCTAATAGTCTTCTGGACAATCTAAGAGAGGATGGGGTGGACGGAGGTCTGGAGTGTCTTCTTGGAGATCCCTCCAGGAAAGGAGAAGAGAGCTTAGGTGAACTAGGATCCAAGAGAAGCAGTGGGAAATGGATCCATGGAGACTTGGATTTCACAATTATTGGATCTGAGACAGATGGATGCCATAAGTGAGGCCAGAGGAACTTTTGTAGGAACCTCCGTTGAAGGAGCTGATGCTGAAGCTGAAGAATGGTTGAGAGACTTCTTATGGGACTCCTTTTCCCTTAACATAGAGTTTGATTTGTTTTTGTCAGGCTTTTTGGTAAGGGGTTTGAATCTCAGTCCCTGAGGCCTGAGGTAGACGGAGGAAGACCTCTTAACACTAACTTGTTTCTACAATCCATTAAAACTCTGGTAATGAAACTGGAGCAGATTATGGGAGTGAGGAAAAGAAACAGTATAATACAAAAATACTTATAGGTTAAATCACGAATCAACAGTAAATTAATAATTTGGAAAACTTCGATGAAATGATCAAGAGCAAAGAGGTCTGCATCTGAAGCTAAAGGCAAATGATATCTGAGGTATGTAGGTTGGTGAGGCATTAAGAGTAAAGGGAGGAGCTTGAGAGTTCTTGGCTCAGATGATCTGGTAGACTCGTCTGAGTCAGATCCGAGTATCAGATTCAAACCCATCAGTTGAGGAATGAATGAAAAGGACATCAGATCAGGTGTTAGCCCTTGCTTGGGAACATACCTCTCAACTGTACAGATTTTGGCAGAATGTCCAGATCTTTGCCTCATATTTTTGATCCATTTTTCATAAAATTGTGGTTTTGTGGCAAATCATTTAAGATTAAAGTTAGAAAATAATGACAGACATTTGAGTTTCAGACTTGATACCCTTCAGAAAATTCATGCTGATGTAAAGCCTGTTATTCTATCAAATTTTTTATTTTATAAGAGCAATATTTAAAAATTGTCTCTATTTTGGGACATTTGTCCCACTTTTATTCATGGCTTTGTCCAGATTTTTTGCTCTAAGAGGTTGACAGGTATGGCTGGGAACACAGTATAGGTGCATATATTAATTTTTACTATTGTTTGCTTGTAATGTGTACCTTTAATGTAGCCCATATTTTAAATATGTAACTGTATACCCACACTGTAATTGAGGGAAGACAGCCACAGCTGTTTATCCCTAAAGTAATCTGGATGGCCTAGACATATCTGCTGTGAGCCTATGCTGTGTGGACAATTGCTCTGTGGCCCCAATGTAATCCCAAATTCATATCACAGAATCACATGCGACTGTCATGTTACAGCAGTGGTGTGCCCAAACCATACAGTTAGGAAAGCTCACCTTGTCACTTGCATTTCTCTGTGAGCCTCTGTGTAGCAGCCAACCCAGCTGCACACATGTATATGTCCATTCCCAACAATACTCTTAGGTATCAATGAGGTACCCATTGTCCATAGCATTACATATCTAACACACCTAATGTGCTCTTATCCATATCCACACCTGTTCTATTGTGAATTCTATGACAACCTATTGTCTATAAATGGCAGCCTATTGTCTCCAGCAGACAGCAGCCAACAGCTATGTGTCTTATTTTTACTGGTGTACTCATGCCCTAAGGAGACGCTGAATGCTAGAGTTTGGGCAAACTGAGCCAAGTTGAGAACAATATCCTGCCACAGGTACTCAGGAGCAGCTGATGCATTCTGTTAGGGAGAAAAGGTGCTCACCAAGCTGTACTGGAACATGCCGGAGTGACAGTTTTCCATGATGCCAGTGCTGCTGGTGGGTGGAAACACACAATGCAGCAATGTCAGAGGTGTGTCACAGATATTATCAGGTATGCCTGTAAGAAGGCTTGCAGCATAGCAGCAGAGACATCAGCCACTGGGGGAAGTGCCACATCCCAGTGCAAGCCTAACTCATGAGTAGTAGGTCTTAGTATCTCTTTATACAGATGATGGGGGCATAGGCATCTTACCTGGAGAACTGAGGTCAGGTTCTGGGAGATAAACATCACACATCTCAGAGGGACATGCACCACATTAATAATCATAATGCATGTGTATATAGCAGCCATGCATTGTGTGTTGGCAGGTCACAAATACCACTATATGTTTCAGGTTTGCAGGCACACAGGACAGGTAACAGAGGAATGTGTCCATTTTCTATCTGCACAGTGTGAACCATCGTTTGCATGTGCATGAATACCACAGAGCCTTATATATAGAAGGGGTAACTGGATTCACTCTATGTCATGTGGTGTACATTCACAGGCCAGACCATTGTCATAGTGACAGTTGTATAGGCTTGGCTGGGACAACAGGCTGATATCATCACCTATGCAAGGTCTGATGATGATGATGCTACTGAGAGACAGATTGTTTCACAGTCAGGTGACACACAGGTGTAGTCTGTCTGCATACTAGGTGGTCTTCCACCCTTTGTTCAGGGTGAAGGTATGACCTCAACTACTTGCTGTATTGCCAAAGCACTCACCATCCCCACTGGGGGACCGCCTTTGACCAACAGCACTATATGTACTTCCCACAAGGCTAAAGCAGTTTAGATTGTCCTGCCTCAGATGTGGTATACCCATCATACAGCAGGCTAGCAGGGATTTCAGGTGCCATTACATGTCAGAGTCAGCCCCTGATAAGTGGACACTGTTAGGACTCAAACAAAGATATGCAGGGCTAACATCTGGTCACAGTCTGATACTACCCATGCCAATACAGAGAAGACTGTTGTGACATGTGGCTTCTAGGAGGATGCCATTCATCATTATCAGAGCCTTGGTGAGGCCACAGAGTCCATAGATGATGACATACTAAGACTCATGAGGGCTATGGTTGCACACTTTGGTGTCATATTTACCTCCATGCAGAGGACTACAAGTGTCAGCATAACTGCCCTATATAAAATAGTGCTGTCTGTGGTCGGGACAGGTTAATAAATAGGGTGGTTATGTTGGTAGGCCACCACAGGGTGCACAATCTGCTCTTGCCTTGCCACAGTCTCTCAACATCTCACCTCATTCATGGACATTAACGTCTGCCGGTTTCTGTGGCAGGACATCATCCCAGTGCCACCTTTACATGTCCCAGTCATAAGGCAGCACAATTTCCCTGTTACAGGTGGCCTGTAAATCCATTATGACAGACTCATGGACACATAAAGGCATCTCCTCCATGTTACTGTCATATAGTGGCTCTTCTTTTTCATAATCCCACAGTGTCATCCCCTTCCTGTCATTAGAAGGCATTGTCTATGACACAGAGTGCCACTTGCCCAAAGACCCCCATTGACATGCATCCCTTCCCAGGTTATGATGTCAGCTATGTGTCATTGTGTCCTTTCTCACCTGTGCAAACAATGATGACTATGAGCTACTGCACTCCCCCTCTTGTGCAGTGCATTTGGAGATATGTGGTGCAGTGTGACTTGATAATGCACTACCCAGTGCAGCCTTTATCTAACTCTGCATGCATCATGTTTGTTTGCATTGGTTTATACAGTGCACACCACCATCTGCAGGGTGTGTAAAGTGGCTACTGCATGTTGTCTTTCAGCCTCACTATCATTACTGGATGCTGCTGGTGTGCTGCCTTTGTCAGGAACATTTGTAGAAGCTCTGGAGTGCTCTTGAATGGATTGGTGGTCTTTATGCTTCCTGGTAATCATGTTATGTAGTATGCAACAATCTTTTAAATGGTGGTAGAGGTTTAGGCAAAGTCTCCCTGGGACATATGCCTTCAGCAGGCTGAAGAAATGCTTAATGATATTTCTAACTTGTGCATGGGTAGTGGGATACTGTTGGTTAGTCATGCTGTTTTGGGTTCCTTATGAGTGCCACCAACCATGACTTCAGTACATTTAGGAACATATGAGGATAAGACATGTATACACTGTCTTTGGCTACATATATGTCTGCTTCCCATAGTACCTGCACTTACCCACTAGGAGGCCTTATGGAATTTCCCTGTGAAGGTAGTATCAATACAGATGACTTGTATCACATGTGTGGGAGTCATGGGCACTGCAAGGAAATTGTACAGATACAATGGTTATCAACCATCTGGCTTCTGTCTTCCCCCTCACCCTGTGCTCATCAAGCTATGTCCTTCATTATTCCATGTGACAGACCCTGGAAGATGACAGGAGGGAGAATTCAGATGTGGAGCCTATACCTTTCATCTAGCAGGAAATTTGAAGATTTCTTTTTAATTAAAGCTAACAATCCTTTTCATGCCAAATGGCAGATGAGGTGCAATGTCTAGCTATACTAAGCTGCTGCTTGTGCATTCTTCTCCATACTCACAATGCTTAGCTGATATGAATGCACTCCTTTGCCAGGTTTAAACTCCCAAGCCCTTCTGCATGGAAGCACAAAATCTAAAACCACCCTCGCCCTGGCATGGATGAGATTACCGTGTTTTTACATTCCTATACAGCCCTGGTTGTCTCTTCCAGCTCCAGGGTGACTAATGAAACCTGGGTCATTTGTGGAATAGTCCCACACAGCACTTATATTTTAGTGAGACACTGAACCACTCTTTTGCCTCAAACAAGCTCATGAAATAAAGAAATGTCTGAATCATGAAATTTGTAAAGTATTACTCCCCTGTGATGGACAAGGACAAAATATGCTTCAACACTAAATACAATCATAAGAAAAAGAGACCAAGCCTTTATACAATGCCAAAAATATCATAAGTCTCTGTTGTTATGAAGTATAAGCAACTCAGAAACTCTGTTTCTTTACCAGTAGGAGGTGGAAAACTTGTTCTGAAGCTCCAAAGCTAACAACAGCTATGTTATCAGGAGCTAGCTATGAAGATGATGAGACATAAAAAGGACTTCCCTATTCTAGAATGAATGTATCTCAACTCTGAGTTCTTTAATTTTCTGTAGCTGAACTCCTAGATCATTGTTTCTTATTGGAAATCATCGAAAGTGTGGTTTCTATTTGCATGATGGAAATGATTTTGTTTGTGTGTGCTTTTCCATTTTCTCCAAACGTGTATAATCATGAAGTTAGTATATATGAGGAAATGAGGAAGGGGACATAAGGAGAGTACAGAAATGTTGACTACTGTATTTCATCCATATGAAGCTTCACATAATTTAATCTTGATGAAATGTAAGAGAACACAAGAAATAAAGAAGTGAAAGAGGGGAGAAGGAAGCATATAAGGGAAACTAAATGTGTTGCTGCCAAAAAGGAAGCATGAGACCAATCCATATACATAAGACCTCTAAGTGTTGAGTGGAACTTCATCACTAAAAGCTTTTCATACAGAAAAAAGGAGGTCATTGTCCCACTGTACTGATCCCTCATTAGAACCATTACAGAATACAATGCCCTGTTTGGTATGTACTTCTCAAGACATCTGCAACAACTGGAAAGCCGCAGAAATACCTCACTAAAAGAATTACAGGCCTAAAGCAGATACCATATGCTGACTGTCTAAAAAAAAACTTCACCTATACTCTGTCGCATATCGTCTACTCAGAGGCGATCTCTGCTTAACATACAAGGCCATGTCAAACCCAGAGTTGTTGGACATGCTACACTTAAAGAAATCTCAATCCCTCAGAGACACACGCTCCAGGCCTCTAAACCTTGTCATCACAATGAACAAAACATGCTGCAGGGATAGGTTCCTGACCCAGAGACTCCCCATACTCTGGAATAGACTGCTCATACATGTCAAGCAGAGCACCTCTTTGTATACAAGGCTAATGACCAGAAGGGCCTTTTTAAGACTAGCCATGCATCCTAAATCTCTGACATGTTCTGGTACCCTTAATAAGTGTAAGCAGGAGTTTTGGAGTTGAAACATTTACAAGAAGTGGCCTGGGAAACTAACTATTTACAGGCATCCTGTGTCCATTAGAGACACAGGTGCCAAACCAAGGATGCATTTCCTGGTCCCCATCCAATTGTTACACTTGAATTGGATTAGGGAGGAGCTCTGCTTCACATGGATGGGAAGCCTGTTCCAAAGAAGGGATAGTCTCTGGGATACATACGTGTCTCTCCAGCAGGTCCTATTTATATCCCAGGCAAAGTTTACATTTTTGGAATAGATAATTCTGGTACTGTTTGTTTTGCGAATATGCAGGAAGTCCATCAGAGTAGGGTCTGACAATGCCTTGTATGCCAGGCATAGATATTGCCTTAACAGTCCGTAGGAGACAGAATACAGGGATAGGGCCTTGATGTGATCTGCATAAGACATGTTACTTACACTCTGTATTCTTTCAGTAAGGAACCTCTGTGGAGGTTCCAGTTATGGGCTATGCCTGGTTAGGTACATGCCAAATGGGGCATTGTGCTCAATGATAGGTCTGATGAATGCTGAATATAGTGGAACAATAACTTCTTTAGACCTAGATGCCACTGATGGTCAATGGACAAGAACACTTGGCTGTCACTGAATAAAGATCTGCTTAAACCCTTAACTCTACTTTTTTCTCTGGAAATAGAACTTTATTTTAATTAAGTTTTGTTTAAGTAGCTGCATCCAGGATCTGACATTCTGAACAGTTATCCTTTTTGCTAATCTTCTGCCTTGGTGAGTTGCATCAGTTACTGGTGGTAAAGGGGGGCAAAAGGCCATTCCTATAGAGAGGTTGTAAATGCCTGTTTACTGACTTCATGTTACCTTCACAAGGGTTAAGTCCTTAGGAAATCAGATAAATGTCAGCAATGTTGATGTCTACTGAGAGGCTGCTGAATGCTAGAAGTTGTTTTCAGCCTAGCAAAGTGAAATGCCAGAATGTACAGCCATGACATAAAGGAAATGAAGGAAAGTTTTGGGTGGAATGGATTGCTCCATTATGCTGAACTGGCAAGAACAAATTACAGACAGCAAACTTTTTAGGGGGAGGGAGGGGGAGAGTCCGCTATCCTAGACTTTAGAATCTTGGCTTCTTTCATAGCTCTTTCGAACCCTGGGGCCATTGTATCCCAGGGCATACCCTGAATATGTTCTTCAGTGAGTGAAGCTCATCCCTCTGTATAAAAAGAGCATATCAGTTGCCTTAGTTTCTGGATGAAAGTAGGGTATGCTAGGAATAATACTGATTCAATTTTGGACAACTTTGGCAGCTAGGAATGTGACGTGGAAGGACAACCACTCATTGTCATATTTTTTTCAGAATGGACATTGCAGCAGAGATTGCAATTTATTAAAGCAATCAAGGAGTATACAAGAGAGAACATTTAAATACAGTCTAATATTCCCTGCAGGGGATAAAGTGTTTCTAGTTGAGTGTATGCATGTGCTTATGAATGCAAAATCAATGGTGGCCAAAGTGGGAAAAGAAAAAAAACAACTCAAAGGAGTATTATTATGATGGAGGAAAAAGATCAGGTGGTAGACCCCTGGAGTTCTGTGGAATAGATTCAGACACATGGATCACAATAATGACAGGTGCCATACAAAAGAAGGCCATCATCTTTGAAACATTATGTGGTATGACACAGCAGCACAGCAGGGCATGGAATAGCAACTGAGTAAGGTAAGGCAAAGTCTGACATACTTTACTCAGTAACTGTTAACTTGCTGCACTATGCCCCACAGCAATTAATAAAACATTTAAGACACAGACACACATACATCAGTAGAAAAGAAGACAAACCATATTCACATTTTTCCATTTACATACATTATGCATTACCTGTGTTTTCTTTCTTTAAAACTGTTATCGGTCCAATATTACATAAATTGCCAATTCCTGCATTGCTTTAAATCTCCTTCTCTTAAACACTATTTTGCATGTTTTTTTCCCAAACACATTTTCATTTATTAGGGATGACAGCAGAACAAAGGATTTTAGCACATTACTTTAATGAAAAGACCCTTTGGTCCTTTAGATGAGATGTTAAACTGAGTTCCCATCTGCCTGAGCCATTGGAAGCTCAGTTGAATGTAAAAGATCCCACGGCACTTATCAAAAAGAGTAGGAGTAGATCTGAAGTAGGAAACTTCATTTGATCATCAACCTGTGGGTATCGGATCCGACCTGGATCCAAGCCGGTAGCTTTCCAAGCTATAGATCCGAGCTCCAAGCTCCTCCCCCTTATCCATAATGCCCTGCCACCTCCTTCCAATCCCCAGATCTCATTTGCCGCAGCTTTATCAAACACGGGTTTCTCGAGCTCCTAGCTTTAGGCGATCTGTAAGTAGGAAAGTTTATAAAAATGTTATTAGTTTTTGTGTGTGTGATTAGTTAACTCCTTAGCTTAAACCCCTCTACCATTCCTCTTAGTTTAAAGCCTAGTACTCCCTCCTTTTTTTCCCCTTAGGTGTTTGTGTGAAGTGCGTGTGTGTGGGATAATGGCTGAGGCCTCTAAGGCCATTTTTTTCTAAGTGCACTGAGTGCGGTCATAAGCTTTCCCCAGCGGATGGCCACACTCAGTGCGTCCTCTGCCTGGGGGTATCACACTTGTCTTCATGCTGCCAAATTTGTGCAGCTTTTAACCCCCGGGCCCTGAGGGATTGGAGGAATAAGCTGATTCTGGCGGGTCTTCTACCCTCGGAGTTGGCTTCCTCCTCCTCTCCCTCAGTGGCTACAGCCACGGCTGCGGCTGTTCAGCCTGTTGTTCCCTCTCCCCTGGCTGGGACTCAACCTCCCATTTTTTCTCAGGGAGAGAGGGACTCTAGGAAGGAGAAGAAGGAGAGGAGAGAGAAAGGGAGAAAGAGAGAGAGAGGGAGAGGGAGAAAGATAGGCATAGGAGCCACAAGTGGCAGGCTGACTCTGCCCCCTTGGATCCACCTGCCAAGCTGCTCTCCTCACATCAGAAGATTTCCAGGCCTTCCTCCCCTTGACTCCGTTCTCCACGCTTCTCACCGTAGCCAGAGGAGGAGGCCCGACCATCTTCAAGGTCGTCATGGCGGCCCTCCCAGCCAGCTTCGGTGGCCTCTTCTAGATCGACCCACAGTCTCTCCGATGCTGATATGGACCGGATGATGTGTCATTTTCTCCAAACCCAGATGCAGATGGGAGTGCTGCTGCCTCCCCCCCCCTTCCGGGGGGGAGATCAGCCCCACTTTGTGCCCCGATAGCTCCTTCGCCGATCCATTATCGAGTTTCGGAGCCATCGGATGCAAGGAGTCCCGGGGCCAGGGTGTTGGCGCCGACGGTTATAGTTACCTCAACGCCAGCCATGACCTTGAGTTTGTCGGATTCCCTTTTGGATCTGAGCTCTCGGAGCCGTGCGTCAGATCTGGGGGGGCCAGTGTGTCTTCGGCTCCGTTTCGGTCGGAGCACACTTCCCTCTCGGGTCCGAGCACTTCGGCTCTGACGCCGATCCCCTCGCCGGATCCGAGGGTGTTAACCACGGAGCCCAGAGAGATTGGTTCACCCTCGGTTTTCGACGTGGTGGAGAGGGTTCTCTCGAGAGGTTCGAGACCCCCTACTCTTTCTTCGGATACAGCCCATACTCCCTTGCAGCTGGGCTTGTCTTACATCATCCAGTCCCAGGGACAGCCTGCGTTGATGCCCCAGCCTGTTCCACTGGCGGAACACAGCCCTGTTAGTGAGTCCTCCTCGGACAGTCCCACCGAGGAGGTCCCTCACAAACATAAGTGTAAGAGGAGGCACTTGGACTCCCCTGAGTCCCTCATGGAGGACACCAATTTGGAATAAGGGGAAGGTTCCCCCAGGTCACCCCCCGATGACGTCTCCTTTGGAGACATTATGGAAATGCTTTGCCTGAAAGGGGGGTGGTCAGCCCAAAAGCCTTCTTTAGACGAGTCGGTGTTTCTGGAGGCGTTCAATACAGGCACGTCTACCTCTTGGGTGTCCCCTCCGGCCGACCCCCTGGTTGATCTCATCACTACCAGGGGTGTGGAAGGAACCAGACACTGTAGAGCCAATCCCCAGGAGGCCAGACAGGATTCTCAGTCCCCCCGTGGATAGGACGGCTTGGAGTAAGGGTTTCCTGGTAGATGCCATGGTGGTGGCGGCAGCGACCAAGAGGGAACTCGCTCAGGATAGTTCCTCGATCCATCCACCTGATAAGGAGTCTCGTACTATGGATCGTATCAGGAAGCGGATGTTTGCTTCAGCTACCTTTTCTATAAGGGCACTGACTTACTTGGCCCATGTAATTACACTTCAGCGGGATCTGGTGAAAGAATATGCTGAGTCTTCCCCTGAGTCCATGTCAGCCGAGGACAAATGGACCTTTTCGACTCGCATAGCCACTCTCAAATCTGTTTCGAACATGTCCATGCGGCTACTTTCCCATGCCACGGAAGGAGACGCTAGAGCCAGCGGGTCCGGTATTGCTTTAAGGCGTCATGTCTGGCTCCAGCTTTGTGACTTTGCAGAACCTTTCAACGGCATCCTTCAGGAACGCACCCTTCAATGGTTTTACTCTGTTTGGGAAGACCGTCCGCGACACATTGGTTCAGAGCAAAAAAGATGGGAAGACGCTGTCTGCCATCGGAGTCCGCTTCTCGGCTCCTCAAAGGTCCTTTTCTAGGAACCAGAGAGGACAAAAGAAGATGTGGTTCCAGAAGTCTCAGCAGTCCCGTTACGCTCCGGACCCTTCGTCCTTCAGAGACAGAGGGGGACAAGGTGGACACCGGTCCGGAGGCTGAGAGGGGCTGAAAAATGTTGGGTCACAGGAACCCTTTTCTGATCAACACACGCAGCAGCCCTGAGGGGTTGCCTGACTGCTCCTCTCTGGAGGCAGTCGGGGGGGGGGGGCATTTTTTGAAGCACTTGGCCCAATGGGAGACCATAACATCAGATTGCTGGGTGCTTCGAATAATATCCAGAGGTTATTCTATCCCTTTCATAAATCTGCCTCCTCAGATGAGGCGTCTCCCTGATGTACCACCCAGTCAGAGGAAGGCTGCAGCTTTAGAGGTAAAAAAGCTGCTAGAAAGAAGAGCCATCCAGCATGTCCCCCCAGGACAATCCGGATTAGGCAATTACTCCAGGTTCTTTTTGGTGCCAAAGAAGACGGGGGACTTAAGGCCGATCCTCGACCTTTCAACAATGAACCTCTTCATTGCCAGGGAAAAATTCCGGATGGTTACATTTCAATCCATTCTGCCCCTGCTGCAGGAGAAGGACTGGATGTGCTCCATAGACCTCAAGGATGCGTACTATCACATTCTCATGGACAGGCATTCCAGGAGGTCTCTCAGCTTCTGGCTAGGGGCCAGTCATTACCAGTTCAGGGTCCTACCCTTCGGTCTCACCACAGCCCCCAGGGTGTTCACTAAGGTCATGGCAGTTATAGCGGCCCACCTGAGGCTTCAGGGAATACAGGTTTTTCCTTACCTAGATGACTGGCTCTTGATCACCCTCACCAGGCATCTACTCTGCTTAGCCAGGGATTGTTTCCTACTTCTAGCGTCCCATTTGGGGATCACCATTAACTTGAAGAAGTCATCCCACCAACCAGTTCAAGTCTTGGAGTTCATAGGGGCCAGGATAGACAGACTTCAAACCAAGGCCTTCTTCACATCAGACAGACTTCGCAGTTTGGCCTTACACATTTTAGCCCTTCTCCAGTCACCTGCCCCATCAGCGGAGTTAGTCCTGAGAGCTCTAGGGTCCATGGCAGCGGCAATCAACCTCGCGCCCTTAGCCCGCTTGCACATGAGGATTCTCCAGTGGACATTACAGGTTCAGTGGTCCATCCTTCACCATCCTTTGGACCTGCTAATTCCTCTCAGCAGAGTGTGCAGGAATTCTCTCTTGTGGTGGCTCCATTCCCAAAAGCTTCGGGAAGGGCGACCATTTGTTATGCAGCAACCCCAAGCCACAGTGACCACGGATGCTTCTCACCTTGGGTGGGGGGGGGCATTATGAGGGCATAACTGTTCAAGGTACATGGACTCAGACAGAGACCATTCTGCATATCAATGTTCTGGAGATGAGAGCAGTGCTTCTAGCGTTGCAAGCCCTTCATGCCTTTCTCCCTCTAGGGACTATTGCGATTAAGTCAGATAACATGTCGGTGGTCTGGTACATCAACAAACAGGGAGGGACCAGGTCTTACCCTCCTTGTCTAGAAGCCATGAGAGTTTGGGATTGGGCGATATCCACCAACCGTTTTCTGTTAGTAACGCACATTCCGGGTCAGTCCAACATCCTAGCGGACAAACTGAGTCGGACCATCCTCTCGCCTTACGAGTGGTCTCTGAATCCCTTAGTAGCGAAACAGATCTTCCGCAAGTGGGGTCAGCCTTGCTGCGATCTTTTCGCATCTCCTTCCAACGCGAAGTGCAGTGAGTTTTTCACTCTAATTCCCCCTCTGGGGGAGAGCCCCAGAGACGCTCTAGTTCATGCTTGGCCACCCGGTCTTCTGTATGCTTATCCTCCTCTTCCATTGATAATGAAATTCTTACAGAAAGCTCGTCGGTTGGGTAACAAGATTATCCTCATAGCCCCATTCTGGCCTCGTCAAGCCTGGTTCCCGTGCCTGCGGTCTCATCTTATAGTTCCTCTCTGGATCTTGGATCCCATCCCGGATCTAATATCTCATCCTTCGGGATTGAAGCCCCCGAACCTGGTCGATCTCAAGCTCTCAGCGTGGTTGATCCAGTTCCATTAGTTGCTAGGACTACCGGTATCTCGTCTGCAGTTAGATCTATCCTGGTAGTGGAGCATAAGCCATCTACCAGGAAGGTTTACAATAGTAAATGGAAGCGGTTTTCTATTTGGGCGTCTCATAGGAAATTGGACCCTTTCACTGCTCCCATCCCAGCAGTGCTCGATTTTCTATGGCATATTTTTCAGCAAGGGGCCAGTTCCTCTACTGTAAAGGTTCAAATGGCTGCCATCTTGCATTTTCACATTGGAGATAATCTCAGTCCCCTCGCTTCCACCAAGATTTGTAAGGCCTTTCTGAAAGGTACGTTTCTCTTGAGACCCCCTGTAAGGAACCCCGTCCCTCCTTGGGATCAACCTTGGTCCTTCAAGCTCTAACTGGACCTCCTTTTGAACCTGCAGCCTCTGTTGATTTGAAATTCTTGGTAGCCATTACCTCAGCTAAAAGTGTTGGAGCTTCAAGCTCTCTGTATTAAAGCCCCATATCTGGTTTTCCATAAGGACAGGGTCTCTCTCAGGACTAACCCATCTTTCCTACCTAAAGAGGCCTCAGAGACAAACATCAATCAGTCCATTAATCTTCCAGTTTTCTTCCATAACTATCAGAACAAAGGGGAGTACAAACTTCATTTGTTAGATGCTCATAGGTGGTCACGGTTTTATTTACACAGAACAGCAGCCTTGCGCAAGACTGATCAGCTATTTGTCTCTTTTGCTAAACCCTTCTTGGGTAAGCCTGTATCGAAGGTGACTCTGGCCAGATGGATTTCAAATTGCATTTTGTTCATATATAAACTATCTGATCTGCCAGAACCTACTGGGGTTCACGCTCACTCTACCCGTTCTATGGCTACATCAGCTGCATTCTGGTCAAGAATTCCCTTGGATGACATTTGTTCTGCGGCTACTTGGGCATCCTCTCATACCTTTATCTCTCACTATAAATTGGATTTAGTGTCTAGAGAAAGGGCGGCTTTTGGCTCTGCAGTGCTCCGGAATACCCTTCCTTGAGGACCTCCCAAGTTTTTTGGCAGCTGGGGACTCTGTCCCACAGGTTGATGATAAAATGAAGTTTCCTACTTCAGATAAAGAAGTTATGTATTCACCATAATGTTCCATCTGAGTAGGTAACTTAATTTGTCAGCAACCAATCCTCCCTCCTTCCCCCTAACCTGGTTCTTTGGTTTCCTGATCACTAGGATGGTTTATCCAGGTTATTTGTTAATCCTTAGGTTAGGATTCTCCAGGTTGTTGCTTTGTCATGGTGAGATTATGTAGATGGGCAAATGCGATCTGGGGATTGGAAGGAGGTGGCAGGGAATTGTGGGTAAGGGGAGGAGCTTGGAGCTCGGATCCCTAGCTTGGAAAGCTGCCGGCTCGGATCCAGGTCGGATCTGATACCCACAGATTGCTGACAAATGAAGTTACCTACTCAGATGGAACGTGATGGAACGTTATGGTGAGTACATAACTTCTTTTTTCCTTGTGCCCTAACCAAATTTCTCCTAGTCAGTACAAATAATGCCTCAGTTCTCCCCTGAAAAGATGGTACTGGCCTAGTGGGACTACCAGGTCAACAAAGTGTAAGTAAATGAAATAAAAGAATCTGTTGCTGTGAGAGCTATCACCAGTGGGACAGTATCATTGTGAGGGAGAAGGCACTTGTGGCTCTGATAGCAGATTTTCTTGCACCATAAGGAACTCTGTTACCAGTAGGGTTTTTCCAACTGTGCAAGATTTTTTTAATCTACAGATGATTTTGCTATTCTATACGATGAGCAGTATATCATGAACAAAGGCGAAGCAGAGATGACAGCCTTATGCAAGTAGTTCTAGGCTAATAACATATGTAGTTAGGATCAGCTTGTATTACTTACTTAATACTTACGTACTTAGATTGCAGTTGCTGAAATGTATCTAAATTGTGTACAGTCTTGTGGGGGGTCAATTGCTCTGTCCATAGAGCACCCTGTCTACACAATGAGGTAAAACAGAACTGTGCACTAAGTCTTACCCCATTGTGCAGCAGTCTTTATGAATCACACAGACCTTTGGTACACCATTCTACTGCATACTAGCCCTACTGCAAGGGGCACAGTGCTCACTTATTTTCTAACAAACATTTGTCATCTTGCATCAATATGAATACATTTCTCTACCTTTTATTAATGTTTAAAATATTATCTGGATAATAATTAGAAGTGATTTAATGTAATGATGACTGATAATATATGGAAAAATAATATGTAGGAGACTTTTATATCATACAGAATACATTCATACAACAAAAATGTTGCAGTTTATACAGTTATTAGAGAATTTCACATGGGGACTGCTCACATTCAAGGTTTAATAGCTGTTTCAAATAAGCTTCTTTTCCTAATACTGATTATTAGTCATTTAAGGTAATAGTTTGTGAAGATAAATAACAGGTAGGGAAATTAAAAGTTATATACTTACCATAACTAGGCATCTATGTTGTCCATTTTCATTCTTCCTCAAAATATGGGTTTGGAACTGACCCTCAGATCCAACTCGGATGCATATTCCAGACTTCAGATCCAGGTCTCGAGCTCTTCCCTCTACCCATAATGCCATATTCCATCCTCATTGCCTCAGCTTGAGCTTGTTGCCATATATCGCTACAGTTAGACAGAGACAGGTATAGCTTGATGGAAAAGGTAGGACTCAAACCTGGAACAGTAGGTTTCAAATACAGTCCAACTGGTCTCTCCAGAAAATTGGTTGGGGGATGGATGGGAGGGAGGTTGAAGAAGAATGAAAATGGACAACACAGATGCCTAGTTATGGTGAGTACATAACTTTTAAATCTGATGTTGTCCTTTTTATTATTCTTCAATGTATAGGACAGAGACCCCAGCTACGTTGATCTTGGGTGCCCTCATGAAAGGATATTCTGGAGTACTCCTGAACCAAAGGTGACTCTTTTTCTAGAAATAATATCCAATTTGTAATGAGTAACAAAAGTAGGAACACTGGATCATGTAGCTGCAGTGCAAATATCATCAATGGATGTTCTTGACCAAAAGGTCGATGACGTAACCATGGATCTGATTGAATGAGCATTGGGAGATTTAGATAATGTCATACTTTTCTGAGAATAATACCAATAAATACAGTCTGTTATCCATTTCACTAAAGTAACTTTAGAGACAGGACAACTCAGCCTTTTTGGTGAAAAAGAAACAAAAAGTTGCTCTTATTTTCCGATTTATTTTGTCCTGTGAAGATAAAAACATAGCTGTCTGTGCACATCAAGGAGATGTAGCATGTACTCTCATTTATTCAAAAAAATTGGAAAGAAAACTGGTAAGTGAATGGATTGGTTAATATTATTTTCAGAAGTCACTTTAGGTAAAAAGGAAGGGTTAGGCCATAAGGAAAACCTATCCTTATGAAAAATGATGTAAGGAGTTTTTGAGGAAAGCACCTGGACTTCAGATATTCTTTTTTTCATAAATCTATTTTATTTTTTTCAGAGATAATTCACCAACAAATTTACAACAGTCCAATGTACAAAGTGGGTACATACAAACAAAACATACAACCATATTGGGTGTAAAACCATATAGATAATTTACCAGCAAGGTTACAATAAACAAGGAAATAGCAAATAAGCAACAATACTGTTGATAGCTTTGCATAAAAAAGAGTAGTAGTATGACTTGATATAAAGATTTTTGACCTTTAGTTAACCCACAACTATATATTTACAACTGCTATGATGAGAAATCTTGTAGAGCAGGGAGTTTTACTGTTTCATATGTTCTATACAGTTAATATGAAACTGCGGAATTTACCCTGCTTATTTTATTATTACATATTCAGGGAACAGAAGGTAGTGATTATTATAAGTTAATGTCTATAATATCTACAAAGAGTATTATTTCTTAAGAATGTGGTCAATGAAAAAAAAAACAAATTTTCTGGCAGTAGGAACATTTTTTACTATTTCTTATCATGTTATGGGAGGTGATGTATTTGAGTGCCATGTTTCTGTATCCCTCCCATGCTAATTTGGATCTATATAACCAGTTTTGAGTGATATAAAGTTTCATTAACATGAAAAGGGTGATAAGAATGTGTGATTCTTGCTTGGGTATTCTGTCTGCGGTAATGTGAAGGACTGCAAACTCCCATGAAATAATAGTTTTCCCATATCCCATCTTTTCTAGCCTGACTCAATGAACCCCATAGATTTTGAGCAAATTTGCAATACCTAAGTATATGAAGTAGGTCTGCATGTGTCTTCTGGCAGAAAGGACAGAAAGGGGAAGAGTTTAAGTTAAATTTGCTCAGTCTAATTGGTGTGAAATAAGTGCTATTATTGATCATTAATTGTGTATATAATAGATTTCTAAAAGGAGATAAATTAACAATATTTTCTATAGCATGTGAAACTTGTTCCATGGTAATTTTATTGTTTATTCTATTCCAATATTTAGAGAATAGGGTACAGGCTTGATATTTTATTATTGTAATTAATGTGTACACAGTAGAATTTATTTTCTTTTTATAAAACAGACATCTCGGAATCGTTAATGAAGTATTAACATCTGCACATCTTCAGGTATGTTTTTAAAAGTTTCAAAGAGTTCCATGATTTGTCTAATAATAATGTATTTTTTGCTTAGGTTGAAGTTTTCCCTGACTTCGTCGGTAGTTTTATTTTTAAGTTTGTAGAAGTCCCAAATTATGAAGTTTTTGATTAATGAATATTGGGCTAGATTTAACATCTTAGTCCCTATTGTTAAGTTAGGCGATTTATAAATTGTAATATTAGTGGCACTGAGCTGGTAAAGAAGTTTTGGAAGAATATGCATTTTAACTATTGCAATTTTAGATAATAGTGGGAAATTCATGTTTTCCCTTCTCTGCAGATCTAGCTTAACAGCTGTCCATTTTTTAGAAGGTTATTTTGCATATTTGATTTAAGATTATGCTCAAAGATTACCCCTATGTATTTACGTGAGTAGCTTGGTTTAATAGAGGTGTGTGGAAAATAAGCTTTATTAAGACCAAGAGGGTTAAGTGGGAATAGGAAGGATTTCAAGGTGTTGATTTCATAATTTAACAACACCAACATTAGTTCCAGGATGCAAAAATATCACCAATAACCGAATCCAATGCACGCAATAGCCATTAAAAAAATCCACTTTATTGTAGAACCAAGCAGAGTCAAGAAATTCAATAGTTGAGCGCTTTCATCATAAATAATGACTTCATCAGAACTAAACACCATAGTACTTCATCAGATGATGATGAAAGTGCTCAACTATTGAATTTCTTGACTGTGCTTGGTTCTACAATAAAGTGGAGTTTTTTTTAATGGCCACTGGGTGCACTGGATTCAGTTATTAGTGATTTCATAATGTGACACTTTAGAAAAATTCTCAAAAGCATTTAGGATTTTTTTTAAGTCTGTATTTGGTAGCTGAAAGTATATGCTAATGTCATCTGCATATGCTGTTAAGGTTATGCAGAATCCCTGGAAAATGGTAGAATTTTCTTTGTTTTATATATAGAAATAAGGGTTCAATATAGAGTTAAAGAGATAGGGTGATAGGGGGCAGCCTTGTCTAATGCCATTAATTATTTTATTGGGTTAGACTGTGTCTTGTTAAAGAAAAGTGTCATGGTGGAGGACTTGTAAAGCATTTTAATTAGTTCAATGAATTTTTCAGGGATATTGTAATATGACAGTGTTAAGTATAGAATATCTAAGTTTACTCTATCAAATGCTTTAGTTGCGTCCAAGGTGAGAGCATATCTGGGGTATTTATCTTTCCTCAGAGATGAATAACTGCATCTAGAGTGAAAGTCTTTTCCCATGTTTGCCTGCCCATCATGAAACCAGATTGCTCAGATGATATAATACTGGATATTATTGTTTTGAGTCTGTTGGCCAAAATTGTAGTCAGAATTTTTATATCTATATTTTTAAGAGCAACTGACTTGTAGTTCATGAGGTTCTTATTATCAGAATTAGGTTTTGGAATGAAGATAGTTTTAGAGTTATTAACATAGATGTCAGTGAAGCCCTTTTTAGTAATAAAATTATATAATTTCAGGAGAATGGGTGAGAGTAAGGATGCAAAGGTTTTATAAAAATTAGAGGTGAACCCATCAGGCCCAGGAGATTTATTTAACTTTAGCTTCTTAATTACATTTGTGATTTCTTCAACTGAGAGGGGTGCTTTTAGCAGGTCAGCTAGATGATTTTCAGTTGTTGGAAATTTTATATTGTTAAGAAAACTTTTTACAGTATTCTACTGAGGTTGTTTCTGGGGTCCATATAGTTTTGTATAAATTTCTACAAAGATATCCATTATTTCCTGATTTGCATTTTCTGTTTTGTTGTTATATGTTATTTTGGTTATATTGGGAGCTAATTGGTGTGCCTTTATTAGTTTTGTTAATAATTTGGATTTTTTTGTGTCAGGTCTGCATATCTAGTGAGAAGTTTCATTTCTGTAAAATAATAGTTTTGACTATGAACCATATATAAATATTTTTGCAATTTCAACAGATTATTTTCCACTTCTAGGTTAAAGTTATTTTGGAGTTTTTGCTCAATTTCTTTCTTTAATTTCAGAATGTAGTTTAATCTCTTTATCCTTGATTATTTTTTGTAATAGAATGCTTTGTGAATTAAAATGCCTCTTATCCTCGCTTTCATTGCCACCCATCTTATATCAAAGGGTATACTGATGTCTAGAAAGTTATTCTCCAAGTCATCAAGAGAGCTATTTCCTGTCTGATGTCTTGTTTTAACAAAAAGTTGGGGTTTAGGGATCATACAAAACATTTAAAGTTATCTTGATTAATTTTTGACCAATTTATTTTGAGGGTTAGTCTAGAATGATCTGAGAGAAATCTAGGTTCAGCACTATAATTAAGATCTACTTTTAGAAAGGAATCTGAGATTAGAAAGAAGTCTATTCTAGACCATGATTTGTAGCAAGGTGAGTAACATGTAATTTACCTTAGGATTAGTGTCATTTTTGAGTTTGTAAGGATCTATTAGTGAACATTCTGTAACAAGGTCCTCTAATGCTAAAATAGGTTAAAGGTCTTGAGGATTTTTATTATTTGCTCTGTCTATTGTAGGGTCTTGCACCAAATTCCAGTCTCCCCCCAATATATATTCATGTTCTGGGAATATTTTTAAGAGGTTGTATATCTCAATAATAAAATCTTGTTGTTTAGTACAGAGGCCATATAGGTTCAGAAATAAAAAGGGTCTAGTGAGAGGGGCTTTTAGACAGGTAAAATAGCACCACCTATCTGCTTCGTCCTGACCGAAGTCTAAAATGTGCTCTTTAAAACAGGCTTTGATAATGATAGCCACACCTTTTGAGCTGGTACAACTGCCCGAAGCTATTATTGAATTTATCCATTTCTTCTTCCTTTTGCTATCCCAGGCACCATTCATCAAATGTGTTTCTTGGACAAAAATGACATTAGTATCAGGTTTAAAGATTAAGTGCATAAGTAGCTTTTTTCTTAGTTTCCTGAAGGCCTCTGACGTTCCAAGAATCTATAGACCACATTATTTGTTCACAATGAACTTAGATAACATAATAATCTATTTGGATTTTAGCTCTTTCTTTAGAAAGTATGTAATTAATCTGTAGTAGAGACATGTCTGTATCTGTCATCGTGGCATCATCATTCTCCAAAACCATCCCCAAGCCTAACCCTAAAAACAATTGACCTAAGTGGAGAATAACACTGAAAACTTGTAGTTCTTTAACAGTAGAAATTATCTTCATACATATAACCATAACAAGAAGATCAAGTTTCAGGTGTGAATAATAAAACAATAATGTACACAAAGTTCAAATTACAATATGTGATAGTAACTATCAACACAAACCTCTACATCATCTCTCCAATTATAACTGTTAATAACATGACATAAGATATGGTGCAACATCAAAATCAGCACACAAGAAACATGAGTATTAAACATGAAAGAACAGCTTAATGCAGATATTTTAGGAGGAAAAGTGCCACATACAAGTTATGCTTAAAGAAGCATTCAAGTTATCAAGGCCCTTAGGGACCCTGAGAATAGCAGTAAAATTGTGTAAAACCATACTGGAACCAGTATTATTTTCCATATTTTAAAGTATGAATTTCTAAACAGCCTGAAGGTATTAGGTAATCTATTACTGACTACTCTATTTGGCTGAGTAATGCCCTAGTTTATCTTAGTGTACAGCAGCTCAAAAAAAACTGTATATAATATGTGCTCCATGGTCTTATATCCAAAACATTGCCTGTACAGTCATAGGAGGAATAGACTATGAAAGTTAACGCTGTGCCTGATTCCAATTAAATCTTATGGTAGAGCATTTCAGTTATTTCTATAAGCAGTTGATAGAATTTCCGATAGTGACAGGCAAGTCAGGATTCGTCTATGCAATGTGATCAAGCAAAGCACTGCAATGGTAAGCTGTAGGTCTAAATAAAACTGTAGTACATACTGAACCTGGAAGAAGAAACAAAGTCTCTCGTTTCACCACATCTCATCAACAGCTGATCAGAATGGTAGAGTTCGGTTTTCAGCTAACCATAGTTCAGTTTAATTCTGAACAGGAACTATTCTGTGCTTGATTTAATTCAGAAATGCAATCAACTGGTTTACCAGTGACCACATTCCTTATAAATGCTGAGTCGTAAGGACGGAGGAAGTAAACAAGGAAGGTGGTACTAGATATTCTCTTCGCAGAAGTGACGGCTATTAAGAAAACTGTTTTCCATGACAGGAATTTCAAATCTGATTTAACTGAAGGTTCAAAAAGCTTCTGTGACAGACCTTGTAGGACAACTGTCATAGCCCAAGGTGGCGAGGGATCCTTTATCGGAGGCCTTAAGAAAAATAGCTTTCATGAAAGCTTTACATAATTTAGATGAAGCCAGAGACAAATGTCTGTTTCCCATGTGAAAATTGGAAATTGCTGCCAGTTGAAGTTTAGTTGTCAACAATGGAGAATTGCAGAGACTAGGGCAGAAAAAGGATCAATTTCCTTATTTAAAGTCCAAACGGAGAATCTTTTCCATTTGCTTTTGTATGCTTTTTTGGTAGATTCTTTTTGAGAAGCTAAAATAATGTCATGTATAGGAGAAGAAATCCTGGACTAACTATTTCTGGAAGTGGAGAAACCATGTTTTTAGTTTGAGGGTCCATATGTTGGGATGTTGGATACCTGATGGGTGAGAAATATTCAGAGTTGGCTCCAGTATCCATGGAGGATAACATAAATGAGACCATAGGAAAGGGGACCATACTTGCAGAGGCCAGAAAGGGGCAATGAAGATTACTAAACTCTTCAGCTGACTTGCTTCCTGTAAAAATTTGGGGATCAAAAGAAGAGGAGGGTAAGCATAAAGGAGACACGAAGGCCAAGCGTGGACTACAGTGTCTCTTGGTGACTCCTACTGAGGGGGGATAAGAGCGAAGTACCTGCTGCACTTGTTGGGGGAGTGGCAAATAGGTCGCAGCAAGGTCGGCCCCAATGCCAGAAGATCACCTCTGCCATAGACTGATTGAGAGACCACTCCTGAGGCATCAAAATGGATCTGCTTAGCTTGTCTGCTAGCACTTTGGTTTCCCCCGGAATTTGTGTCGCAATTAGAAAGCGGTCTGATGAGATCACCCATTCCCACACACTCATGGCCTCTCTGCAAAGTGAATTATATCAAGTTCCTCCTTGTTTTTTGATGTACCACACTACAGATATGTTGTTGGTTTGAATTGGAATAGTTCCAAAGGGGAGAGCATCTTGAAATGCCTGCAGCACTAATAGGACTGCTCTTATCTATAGAACACTGATATGCTACTTGGTCTCTTGAGGGGGGGGCACATGCCTTGGACGATCTTCCTAATAAATGCCCACCCGCCCAGCTGAGAAGTGTCCATGGCAGACCTCTCAACCATATCGATTTACTTGGTTTTTACCAAGTTTTGGGGTCCAAATGAAGGGGTGCCACGATTCCCGAGTGGCACCCCTTCATTTCTGATTTTTTTCTTTTAGTTTTATTAATTTTTTCAAAGTTCTCACTGTCACAGCTGACGTCATCACATGCACGATGAAGTCTGCTCCGACAGGGCCATCAGTCAGTCGGAACTGAGCTCCTTGAGCTCACTTCATCATTTCCGGCTAGCTGGAAACATTTGGATCATATTAGCAGCAGCCAAGAGCAGGAACATGTATTACACATTCATCAGACCATTTTGGATTTGGATTTGGATATAGCAGTCGCAACAGCGAGCAACAAGCAGGAGTGGATTTATTTCAGCAAGCAGCTGCAGGACTGTTTTATAGCAGCCATGGATTTATTTCAGTGAGCAGGACCGTTTTGGAGTTGGATATAGCAGCCGCAAGAGCGAGCAACAAGCAGGAGTGGATTTATTTCAGCGAGCAGGACTGTTTTATAGCAGCCGCATCCCGCATTTTGGGGCAAGCAAGTTTGGTGTGTGTGTGTTGGGGGGGTGACTGGTGGTGTTTGTGTGCTTGTTGTTTGTGTTGGTGGTAAAGTTTGTAGCTCTGTAGAAGGAGGTATATGTTTGGTTAAGGCACAGGGGGCAGTGCTCAAGGCCCCACCTTGAGCTTAGCAGATAGCCACATATATGCCCTTACACTTAATTCATGTTAGACTATTTTGTGGGACCAGAAGGTCAGAAAACACCAAGTAAAAATATTGAAAGCTGTAGAATGAAATTTTAAATATAAAATGGATTATATAAATAACCCAAGTAAATATACTTCTCATTGCTAGGACCAACTAGTGTCCTGAATAATAAATATCAAGAATATTTAAGAAAGAGGAAATGAAGAGGTTTTACTATTTAGGAAGCTTGTAACAAAAGCTCATGTAAGCACCCCAACTAGAGGTCAATATGAATACAGACAAGAAAAACAGCTTAATTATATAGAAATACCAATACAAGTAGTAGATGGCTTGCAGGCCAGAAATATGTCATGCATTTCCAGAGAGATGAAGACTGCCTGTATTGTATATTGTTGATGCTGAGTGAGATCCTCAAATTATAAGTCCTGAAGGTAATAAACAAGTACTAGGGAGCAAGGGCTCACCAGACCATAATACAACAAGAAAGGCTCCAAAATATAACAGGAAAAAACGTGTGTGTGTGTGTGTGTGTGTGTGTGTGTGTGTGTGTGTGGTACAGGAAGGTCGCAGAGGTTAGCAGCTTTGAATAAACAGTATTCTAATCATTTAATTTACATAAGTTTGCCATGCAGTACAAAAATAACAGCTGTAAAATGCAAGAACTAAGTAACCCAGCAATGTTATGATGTATTATAAATGTACTGCAGACAGTTGCTGAGAGCTATAAACAATTAGTGTATTTCAAAAATGGCAATTCCACCATCCAGATATGTCTGTGGTTGGCAAATGATGCCATAATCACTGTCTGTGAATGCAGAACGATATGAGATGTGCAACAGGAAGTCCCAACAAATTAAAAAATGCACACAACTCACTTCATGATAAGCACACACAAAGTGGTTTGCAGAGCTAAGGTAGCTCGCTGCAATGAATGTTTCTCATGAAAAATGGCAGAATAGACCACAGACTTGTTTTAAATTGTTTGTTGAACAAATACTAGATTCATGATACTTCCTTTCTGTATGAGTTTTAGAATGTGATTTTGAAGAGACAGTTAACAGATGGTAAGATAGGTGAAATGGTCTGAGATAGGTAGACAGCCAATGCCTGTTTAGTGAGTTGCTGAGCATTAGGGAAGGATTGAAGTGCCTATGTGAGTGAAAAGCTGTGTGAATGGTGCTTTGTTGAAAAACAAGTCATAAAGTAATTTAAAGCTTATTTCTGTGTAGTGCCAGCTGTATTATACAAGGAATATAAAGTCAGGAAGGTGTATCAAAGAAAAGAACACATGTATGTTTCTTGTTTTGTGTGCAAGGGGCCAATGATTTGAAAACAGCCCAAAGGTAATCTTTATCCACCACTGGCCATATGCATTTTCTTTGGATGTGGTGTGTGTGTTTCAATGCTATTTCAATGAATGTGAGTTTCAAGGGCAGAGAAGCTTTAATGCCAAGTCTATCTTCATTGTGAGACAGCATTGCTTTGTTTAGGAGATGTCTGTTAGTGTTTCTGCATTGTTGTGCTGCAAAATGTAAAAATAAAATCCAAATCATTGAAGAAATAAAGCAGTATGCTATGGACACATTAGTGTTTATGGTAAATGGGGAGAAATTGCCAGGTAATGGGACATTGAAATGGCTGCAGGGGGATTGGTGCCATATTTTGTTTGTCTGTTCTTCAGTTTGCGTTTGAAAGTTGGTATCCCACAATTCCACTGGAGTGGGTGGGGTTACACAATTATGTATGTAAATTAGATGTTAATCAGCGTACAGATTTGTACCTATTTTTCATGGGCCTTGTCCAGATTTTTGATGATTCCAGGTTGAGAGGTATGGTCCATGGTCACTGTGGCCATCGGGGTTGGTAGAACAAAAGGTCCATCTAGATGAAGATCATCCTTGGGCAGCACAATGGTGGTGCAGTGGTAAGCGTTGTCACCTTACAGCAAGAGGTTCTCAGGTTAGAGTCTCGGCTGGGATGTCTTCTGTTCAGAGTCTGCATGTCCTCCCTGCATTCATGTGGGTTTCCTCTGGGTAGTCCGGTTTCCTCCCACATTCTAAAGATATGCGTCAGGAGCATTTCTCCCTGGGCCTCCAGTAAAATGGGCTCTGTCGCTGTTGGACTTTCCCAATAAAAAAATGTTAAATAAATAAATAGACTTCTTCTTCTTTTGGCTGTTCCCGTTAGGGGTCGCTACAGCGGATCATCTGTTTCCATTTCTTCCTGTCCTCTGCATCATGCTCTTTCACACCAACCGCCTGCATGTCCTCTCTCACCACATATATAAACCTTATCTTAGGCCTTCCTCTTTTCCTCTTACCTGGCAGCTCCATCCTTAACATCCTTTTCCCAATATACCCAGCATCCCTCCTCAGCACATGTCCAAACCAACGCAATATCGCCTCTCTTGCTTTGTCTCCAAATTGTCCAACCAGAGCTGACCCTCTAATATACTGATTCCTAATCCTGTCCATCCTAGTCACACCCAGTGCAAATCTTAACATCTTTAACTCTGCCACATCCAGCTCTGACTCCTGCCTTTTTGTCAATGCCACCGTCTCCAACCCATATAACATAGCTGGTCTCACTACCCTCTTGTAGACCTTCCCTTTCACTCTTAATGGTACCATCACTCCTGACACTCTTCTCCACCCATTCCACCATGCCTGTACTCTCTTCTTCACTTCTCATCCACACTCACCATTACTCTGAACTGTTGATCCCAAGTACTTAAACTCATCCACCTTTACCAACTCTACTCCCTGCATCCCCACCATTCCTCTACCCTCCCTCTCATTTACACACATATATTCTGTTTTAACCCTGCTGACCTTCATTTCTCTCCTCTCTAAAGCATATCTCCACCTCTCCAGGGTCTCCTCAACTTGGTCCTTACTCTCACTACATATCACAATGTCATCTGCAAACATCATAGTCCATGGGGCCTCCTGTCTCATCTGTCAACCTGTCTATCACCACTGCAAATAAGAAAGGGCTCAGAGCTGATCCTTGATGTAAACCCACCTCCACCTTAAACGTATCTGTCACTCCCACTGCAGTCCTCACCAATGTCACACTACCCTCATACATATCCTGTACCACTCTTACATACTTCTCTGCCACTCCCGACTTCCTCATACAATACCACAACTCCTCTCTAGGCACCCTGTCATATGCATTCTCTACGTCAACAAAGACATAATGCAACTCCTTCTGACCTTCTCTGTATTTCTCCAACAACACTCTCAGAGCAAACATTGCATCTGTAGTGCTCTTTCCTGGCATGAAACCATACTGCTGATCACTAATCATCACCTCCCTTCTTAACCTAGCTTCCACTACTCTTTCCCATAACTTCAAGCTGTGACTGATCAATTTTATCCCTCTGTAGTTACTGCAGCTCTGCATATCACCCTTATTCTTAAAGATAGGTACCAAAACACTTTCTCCACTCCTCAGGCATCCTCTGACTTTCCCAAATTTCTTTAAACAATCTGGTTAAACATTCCACTGCCATTTCTCCTAAGTACCTCCATGCTTCCACTGGTATGTCATCTGGACCAACAGCCTTTCCATTCTTCATCCTCTTCATAGCTGTCCTTACTTCCTCCTCGCTAATCTGTTTCACTTCCTGATTCACTATCTCCATGTCATCTATCCTTCTCTCTCTCATTCTCTTCATTCATCAGCCCTTCAAAGTACTCTTTCCATCTACTCAACACACTCTCCTCGCTTGTGAGTACGTTTCCCTCACTATCCTTTATCATCCTTACCTGTTGCACATCTTTCTCAGCCCTGTCCCTCTGTCTAGCCAATTGGTACAGGTCCTTTTCTCCCTCTTTAGTGTCCAATCTCTCATACAACTCTCCATATGCCTTATCCTTAGCCTTTGCCACCTTTCTCTTTGCCATGCGCCTCATCTCCTTATACTCATGTCTACTTTCTTCATCTCTTTTACAATCCCACTTCTTCTTCGCCAGCCTCTTCCTCTGTATACTCTCCTGTACTTGTGCTTCCTCATTCCACCACCAGGTCTCTTTGTCCTCCTTCCTCTGTCCAGATGTCACACCAAGCACCTTTCTAGCAGTCTCCCTTACTAGCTCTGTGGTAGTTACCCAGCTATTTGGTAACTCTTCACTGCCTCCCAATGCCTGTCTTAACTCTTCCCTGAACTCCATCTCACAATCACCCTTTTTTAACTTCCACCATTTAATCCTTGGCACTGCTTTCACACTCCTTCTCCTCTTCTTGATCACCGTCATCCTACAGACCACCATTCTATGCTGCTTAACTACACTTTCCCCTGTCACCACTTTACAGTCTCCAATCTCCTTCAGACTGGCCCTCCTACAAAGGATAAAATCCACCTGTGTGCATCTTCCTCCACTCTTGTACATCACCCTATGCTCCTCCCTCTTCTTAAAATACGTATTCACCACAGCCATGTCCATCCTTTTCCAAAATCCACAATCATCTGACCTTCTGCATTCCTCTCCTTAACACCATACCTACCCATCACTTCCTCATCCCCTCTGTTCACTTCACCAATATGCCCACTGAAGTCCGCTCTAATCACTAGTTTCTCACCCTTGGATACACTCACCACCACTTCATCCAACTCACTTCAAAAAGTTTCTTTCTCATCCATCGCACACCCAACTTGTGGAGCATATGCACTAACAACATTCATCATTACACCATCAATTTCAAGCTTCATAAACATCACTCTATCAGACACTCTCTTCACCTCCATAAACACTCTTGGCATAATGTTTCTTTAGGATAACCCCTACCCCATTTCTCCTGCCATCAACACCATGATAGAACAATTTGAACCTGCCTCCTATACACCTGGCCTTACTTTCCTTCCATCTGGTCTCTTGCACACACAATATATCAACCTTCCTTCTCTCCATCATATCAGCTAGCTCTCTCCCTATACCAGTCATACTGCCAACATTCAAAGTTCCTACCCTCATTACTACACTCTTAACCTTCCTCCTCTCTTCCTGCCTTCAGACATGTCTTCCCCCTCATCTTCTCCTTCGGCCAACAGTAGCCCAATTTCCGCCAGCACCCTGTTGGTTAACAGTGCTGGTGGTGGTCGTTGTTAATCCGGGCCTCGACCGATCCGGTATGGAAATATGAAATGTTCTCCGCATAAGTCATATGGCAGAGGTTTTATGCCGGATGCCCTTCCTGATGCAACCCTCCCCATTTATCAGGGCTTGGGACCGGTACAAAGAAATGCACTGGCTTGTGCATCCCCAGTGGCTGGGTTAAATAAATAAATAAACAAATAAAATAAATCTGATTGTATCCCCCCAGTGGATGTGTTGTTTGCAAACTGGGGTGAGTTTGACTGGAAACGATAGGGGTTGATACAAAATGGACCAGTGTACAGCTAGAGTCCACTGGAGAACCCGCATAAAGAAACATACCAAAGGAAGTAGTACTACAGCTGTTGCCAAGGGACCTAGTGCCAAAGGAGATGGATGGGCAAGGAGAAGATGAACCTGGCTGCTGATAGTAGAAATGCAATGAGGAGGTGATGTTATTTGTGTTGTTGTATCTAGAACTAAACCAATGAACTCCTGGCTCTGGACCGGTGTTAGGTTTTGACTTGGCATGATTTATTGTTTTACCCAATGATTTGCAAGCCTGGAGCAAATAGTTCCTGGCATGTAGAAGCAGATGCTTGGAGGGGGCAGTGAAGAGCCAGTTGCCTAGATATAGAAACAACTGCAATCACTTCAATCTCAAATGAGCTGTCACTAATGCCATGCATTCAGTAAACACCCTAGGGGCTGTGGTGAGTCCAAAGGGTAGGGCTCTGCACTGGTAACAACTGACTCCCAGTTGAAAGTATAAGTGTCTTCTGGATTGCCTGTCTATTTTGATATAATAGTATGCATCCTGAGAATCTATAGAGAACATCCAATCATCCTTGTGAAGAAACTGCCTCCTGATTTGGACAGTTGGCCAGCACTTCAGGAGTACTGAAAGGGCCTGTCTGAGAGAATCTCTGACTGCAGACCTCATCTGCCTCTAGGGTGACATCTACCATTGAAATTTCCTCATCTGCCTTTGGAGGAATTGTCACCACGTGGATCGTGGAAAAGACCCTGAGATTTTTGGAACCACATCTTCTTGCTACCTCTCTGATTCCTGGAAATGGTTCATTGAGGTGTAGAAAACTTGATTCATGGCAGACACTGTCTTTTCATCTTGTTAGCTGCAGGTAAGTGTCTCATTTACTGACGGCCTAAACAATATAATGCCATTGAATGAGGTGTTGACAAAGGACATCTTAAAAGGCTCCACAAAGCCACACCCAGGCATGTCTCCCTATGGCAATGGCTGAAACGGCTGCTCATGAGGCTCTTTCAGCTGTGTGAGATATCAGCCTCATCAAAGTATTTGATATAGATAAGAGAGTAGCCAGTTGCGAGGATGTTCTTCTGAACTCCTCAGCAGACATGGACTCTGACAGAGTATTTGAAGCCTCTTTGGCCAAATCTCTCTGAAGCCTAGTAAAACATGTCAGGTAATTTAGTGACCTCAGGGCAAAGGTTGCTGAGGCAAAGACTCACTTTCCAAATCTGTCCAATGTTCTGGAGTCCCTGTTTGGCAGATGGATATCAGAGCTCTGTTCCACTAGTTCTTTCTTGGTGAATGCCACCACCTTCATAGCATCAACTGTGACTCCTTTGCTCCACTGTGATCTACCTGTTGGTGGGCTAAAACTTTGTCCGGTCTTTTGGGAATGGGTTTGACAGTATCCAGATTCTCCCAAGCCCAAAAGGAAACCTAATAAATAAGTTTGTCTGCAGGGGTCAAGACGTAGACAGGCCAGAACCAAAAGCCTCCAAAAATACTGATTCTTCTGGTGAGGGGTTTTGGGAAGACCAGCCACCTTTCTGTCTTAGGATTTCTAAAATACCTCCAAAGGAGATGTCATCCACTGGTGATCTGGAGGATCCCTCTCCTTCATCAAAATCGGTATTCTCCTTGACAGACTCCATCTGGGAGTCAATGTGTCTCCTTTTGCATGTTCTCTTCCAATGCACCTCCTCAGTGCGGTGTTCAGGCAAGGTGTCAGAAGAGAAGAGAAATTCTTCTAATGGAACTGGTTGGACATTTACTGGAATTGGCTATCCTTATGGAATAGGTCTGATCAACTCAGAGCTCTAGAACCGATTACAGAAAAGGGGTAGGAGCCAAAACATGAGAGGGTGGTTCTCTTTGGAGAGAAAAATCCCTTTCCACCACCTCAAAAGCCAATGGACCTGGAGAGGCTTTGACCCGCCTTATTGGAGCTGAAACTACAGAAGAAAGTAGGTCTAGACCTCCCTCAGATCCGTGCCTCAGGAACTGGATCTGAACTGTCCAGGGTTGAGCTGAGAGGAAGGGATGGATCTAACAAAATCAGAGTTGAACCTATCCTCTCAGATCCGATGCCGACAGTTCAGCTCCAAGACCCATTCTGATCTGAGGGTATAGGAACACAACTAGTCAAGGATATAGTCAGAATGGAGGAAGAAACTTTCCTCAGAACTGAAACTAGACCTCTCTGGGATTTTGGATCCTGGAACTCCAATACCACTGGACAGACCATAGAAGGAGATAAAACAGTTTTTGATGTGGTAGGCCTACTCGCAGATCTAATAGGGAACAGAGCTGGTATGATCCCCATCTGAATCTCAGCTCTGAAAAATGTTCATATCATCTTATCCATCCACTTCTGGAGGACCTAGAAGGAAGTAGTGGATGGGGCCTTGAATGCTTCTTTTGAGTCTGAAACAATTTAGAAGGCAGGGTGGGCAGAACTGGTTTAATAGCAATTCTGGAGTAGTAACTCCTATATGAGGTACCTTGCTTCAGATCCGAGGATGGACTTGTGGTAATAATTGAAGTAGAAGCCTTACGCTCCGATGGCTTTGGATCCGATTGTCAAAGGAGCCATGCTCCTAAATGAGTGCCCTTTGACGGTACCGGTTTGCATAATTAAGCCTTATGGTGTCAAAACACAATGCAGTTGACAATCTACCTATAAACAATTTTGTTTAGCAACTACCAGGCAAACTCCCTCAGCAGGAAAGGAGGCAAAAAATGGTCTTTCATCCTGTATTCATGCACCCTCTTTCAGCTGTAATATGAGTTATGGTGTACACCCAAGGGATATAACATTCTCTCTCTCCCATGGAGTCTACCTCTACAGAGAAAATAGGGAGCTAAATGGATAGGCTTAAAGAACAATTCGGAAAAAACTTTTATATTAACCTCTTTCCCCCAACTTGCTTCTATCCATTCTGGCCATCTTCTTGCACCATTTTATCTACTCCCCCCTCCAAGTACCTCCAGAGTTCCTCAGCAGGCAATTCCAGATATTTCCCTTCCCTTCACTGGAAGCCTTCTTCCTTGTAGAACTGGCCTTGCACTGACATTCTTAGACCTAGAGAGTGAGAACCCTATGGGAAGCTGTGGACCTGAAGTTGGGAATCATTGTCCTGTAGCAGTGGTCCATCACAATCCCTACCCAAAAGGAGGATGTGCAATGATGATAGCATATCCATCACTCCCCCTTGAGCCGAAATGCAAGGCTTCAGATCTTCACAAAGGACTGCACAGGTAGCAGTTCTCCTGAGTCTCTCCCCATAGGATAGTAGAACCGGCCATTGTTCACTTCATTCTATCCACCTCTACCAGCAAGCCAAGCCCATTCCTAACCTCAAGTCATCAGCACCACAGACATCTGCTCTGTGTTTGTGCCAACAGGCTGGTATAATTCTGAAATCCCTGTGGGAGAAAACCTGAGTTAGTCCTGAGGAACATCTCACCCTTGTCAGAAGTCAGATTTGGTTCACAGGTCAACTGTCAAGCTCATAACCCACTGGCCTTCAACATGAGTGGATTGTCATAATCTTATGCTAATATTTTCCTATGATGTAATACAGATATATCTCAGTGATTTAAGGAGAATATGTTTCCTTAAACCTGGAAGGCATTATGAAACAGTTGATTTTTTTTCTATTAATGGCATTTATTTTCAGTAATAGATTCTACCTCTCCCAGTGGTGCAGTCTAGGCAGAGACTTTCAAAAATAACCGAATCAGATATAGTCTTATAGATAAGGCAGAGGTCACCTCTTCACAATCTATAAGAAGCAGAATATTATGATCTTGAAATCATTCTGAATATTTTAAATTATCTATCCTATAAGTCTTTCTAGTAATAAATTGTACCTTTTTATACTACTTCAGGGTATGCTGAATGTGTACTACAGCACTATACTCAATAAAGGTGTCTGATCAGTGAGATATAAATAGTTCAATTATCTCCTTAGAACAGACCTCTCAAATGTCCCCAATTCTAGCTCACGATTCTGACTTGCCCCACCATAAAACATGGAATTTTTGAGAATAGGTAGTGGTTTGCAGTTAACAAATAATGGCAGTCATTGGAGTCAAGACTTCTCTTACTTCAGAAAATGTATATTAATCAAAGTCCTCTTGTTCTATCAACTTCGTCTTGAGACATTTGTCTTTAATTATTGTTAGCTCTCTGCCCCTGATTATGGAAATAAGAAGCTGAGAGCTGTGCCCTGGAATGATCAGACATACCCTCCTTTTTTAAACAAGAAAGATCTTTATTAAATTAGCACTTATGACATAGGCAATCATACATTTATATAAATGAAAACAAGCCATACTGACATAATTTTAGTTGCAAGCATTATATATCGCAGACCTTATTGACATAATTTTAGTTACAAATATTATACATCAGTTATAATCTACCCAATCGTTGTCAAACATTACATACCTCATTCAAATCCTGCCTTCTTTTAAACCTCATTCCTCTCCTGTATGTATTGCATCCACAATTTCCATTTTTTCTAGGTAATTAGCTCCTACCCTTTATTAAATATGCAAATTCCAGTTGTTTTATTTCTGTTACTATATTCACTACTTTTAGATCAGTTGGTTTAGACGTTGATTTCCATTTTCTAGTAATTGCTTTTTAGCAGCCACCATAATTAGACTCAACAAGGTCTTACTATATCTAGGCAATTCTGATTCTATAACTTATCTCAGAAAAATCAGTTCCCTAGATACACCAATTTGTTCACCCAGTATCTCTGACAGAGTAGTTTGCAGGGAATCTTTAAAGTATGCCAACTCATTACACTCCCAGAATATACATTCCTAATTACCTTTTTCTTCCCCATCACACCTCCAACATTTGCTATCTACCTGAGGGAAACACTCTCTGGAGTCTACTTGGGGTACAAAAATAAATATATAAACATTTCCAAACAAAAATCCTAAATCTTCTAGATTTTATTACACATTTGGGAGATATGCATATATCCCCATTGTTTCTTTGTGAATTGCTTATCCACTATCTCTTCCCAATCCTTTACAATCTCCTCTGATTGATTCTTATAGTCAGTATGCAACATGTTATATATTCTCTACTAATTATTCTTTTTTAACAGCAGCTTATGTTCTAGATTCTACTAAAAACTCTACCAGTGCTGGTCTGTTGTTAAGGACTCGCCTGTTTCTTTCTCTTTGCCTATACTCTGATATCGATCCTTGATGGGGAAAGCAATCTCTAACCTGCAGTCCAAATAAATTCTTGGTGGCTTCCCATTCTATTACCGTTCCCTCTCTAGTTATTTGCTCCCAGTACCTTGGTTCCTTTGCCAGTTTTCTCCAATAAATTCCAGCCCCTCTTGCCTACTGTCTGTATCCCTAATTGCAGTCATCCATATCGACAGAATCTCCTTTCTCCATTCCCATATTGGCTTAGTTCTTAGAATACTCTCTGCCACTTTATGAATATAATATTCTGTATGATTATTGTTATTCTCCTTAAAGATCTGCATCCAGAATCCCAGTATTTCCTTATTTCTTGAGCTGACTAGACATACCCTTAAGAATTAAATGGGCTACATAACATTCCTTTCTGAATTTTGTAAATAAAATTTGCCACAGTTTGAACTGTAATATAGATTTTATTGTTACCTACTTATCCTCTTTGTTCTTGAAAGGTGCCTAGCTATAGTTCTATATCTATACACTTTAGCTTAATTTGCAGATGTTTATGTATTTGTACAATTATTCCATATAATTTTAGATGCACAGTTTGTTTTACCCTGATTAAATTGCATACATTAAATAGTTTACTGCATTTCATTTTTTGTATGTACATTAGGCTTGTTTTATTACTAACATGACTTAGTCAGAATTTATTACTGTTGCTTCTGTTTTTCATGAATAATCTGCTATTTTCAGGACCTTTCTGGAATCATCTGGAATTTTCCCAGCTGACCAGTTGGCCTTTTTTGATTGGTTTTACTCCTATTTAAATTCCTGTACTTCATAGCAGATTTTGCAACCAGAGAAGGTTTAGTCTGAGGTGTCAATGTTTTTAATTTTATAATAAAAGTTACATATTGGGCATATAATCTGCTGTGCTTCCAAGGCTTGTAGAAAGATGAAGCCCTGACTGCAACCCAAACAACCCATATTTAATTAGTGGCACAAGCACTGGGTGGGGGACTGAACAGGACTGGAGTGTGCAGCTACCATCAGGTGACTCTGGCTTACCTTTTGGATGACGCTGATTACTGTACAAACAATTTCTAGTCCAGAGTCATCTTGTTTTTTTTACTTTTGCATATTCCTTTACAAATACCACTACTACCTAACCCATCAGTTATACAACAGCACAAGGCAGTATACCATTTAATTTGTGATATGTATTTTGGATCTTTAAAATCTTTAAACAGGTAAAAGTAACATTGCAGATATCAACATCCCACAGTAAAACGGAAAGTTTTTACATTACTCTTTTTTAGTATTAAGTCTTCAAGTGTTTATTAAACTCTAATTCAAATTTATTTAATCATGTTTATAGGTTGTTCATAGGTAGGTACTAGGCTATTGGCCCTAGGGCCTATATAAGCCTAGCAAACAGTACCCTGGCTTTTGCCACCCAACTGTGCCCCTGTCAAGCACAGCCACAGAAGTGATCCCCAGGGTGAATTTCCTATCTCCCATCCAATCATCAAGATTTTTCTTGAAGAGTGCTAATGAGGAGCTTTGTTTGATATAGGTAGCTTGTTCCAGAGTATGGGAAGTCTCTGGGACTAGAATTTTGTACTAGGTTAATAACCACTAGGGCCTTTATAAGCCCAGCCATGCAACCCAAATGTATCCCACAAGTTATTGCATCTCAGAGGTTATTCTAAAGAGTGCATGTTAACAGGGGCATGATTCAGTGGTTGCCTCTGTACATCAGAGACATGTGCTACAGCAGGAGGGATTTTCAATTCCCCATCCACTATTCCATGTTATGCTTGAATAGGGTTAGGGAAGTGCTCTGCTTCATATAGATAAGAAGTCTATTCCAGAGATGTCAACCTCATTACCACAATCAACAGAACATGCTGGAGGGACAGGTTCATAACCCACAGACTGCCCATGCTATGGAATAGACTTCCCATACATGTCAAGCAGAGCACCTCACTGGCCCTCTTCAAGGGAAATCTTGATGAGCAGATGGGAAATAGAAAATTCACCCCGGGGATCACTCCAGTAGCTCTACTCGACAGAGGCACTAGGAACTAAGGTCGGGTGGCACGATACCAGGATAATCCTATGGGCTAGACTTGTAAAGGCTCCAGGGCCATTAGCCTAGTACATACCTACGAACCTATGAACATACTTGTTCCTTCAACATGTCCTATGTATGTTGCAAGCGAAGTTTAGGTTCTTAAGATTTTGTAGTTCTAATGCTGTTCATTCTGCAGATATGCAAAAGGTCCATCAGAGTGGGATCCAAGGATGTCTTGCATGTCACGTATAGATAACCTCTCAGTAGTCTGTAGGAAACAGAGTATAGACAGAGGGCTTTGAGGTGATCTGTGCAAGACATTGTGTTTATACCCTGTATTTGTTTTGTGAGGAACCTCTGTGGATGCTCTAGTTGTTGCATGTGCTTGGTCAGGTATATACTGAAGGGAGCATTATACTCAGTGATGGGTCTGATGACGGCTGAATACAGTGGCATGATGACTTCCCTGGATCAAGATGGCATGACCTTACTTATAAGTTGAGAGATACATAATGACGTTCTTATTACCGTGTTGGTTGAAGGCCAGGTTATTATCTATATGCATCAACAAATCTCTGTCTACTGGGTCTACTTTTAGGGGGGGTTTATCAATGAGTTAGTTTCCCAGAGTGGCAGACTCCCCAAAAGGTACTATCATGCATTTCTTGGCACAGAGTTTTAAGTCATGGCTTTGGCACCAGTCATTTGTTTGCATTACACCTTTCTGTAAAATGTTAGTATCTTGGGGGGATTCTATGACTGCTCCAAGTTTGTAGTCATCTGCAAATATGGTCAGCCAGAGGCCCTTGACATTGGGCTTGATTTCTTAGAATTAGATACTAAAGAGAAACAGACCCAGCACACAGTCCTGAGGGACCTTGCTAGTGACTGGCCTCTTTGTGGAGGTGGTCTCTCTGATTCTAACTTCCTGGGTCCTGTCTGTAAGCCAGCTGGCTATCCAATGGGGTTTATGTCTAATTCCATGAGTTTGTTTACAATGCCTGAGTGGGGTATTGTATCAAATGCCTTAGTCAGGTCAAAGCAGGCAGTAGACACCATTCTGCTCTCATCCATTGCCTCTGTAACCTTCTCAAAGAAGTCCACCAGGTTTAGCACGCTTGACCTGCCTTTGATGAAACCACACTGGGTAGGGTCAGTGTCTGAAAGATTTCCTATGTCACTGCTAATCATTTCCATGATTATTCTCATATGCAAAGCCATGGAAAGAATTATCAGACTAATGGGTCAGTAGTTCCTGGGATCTGCTGATGGTCTGCCCTTGACTTGATCCTTAGGGTGACAACTCCATTTGCATGGCAAAAAACCTGTTCTGGAGGCTATAGTTGGATAGTGACTCCAGCAGTCCCATTAGGTCATATTTCAGGCTATTTAAGAGGCATATTGTGATAACATTGGGGTCCATCCAAGCTATGTTCTTGGCTTTAGAAAGTGCAGCTAGGACCTGCTCGCTATTGATACTTGGAGAGGTTATGCTTGATGGCATTTCATGGGAGGTGGCTGTGGGTGAGTGGGATGTAAAGACAGAACTTAATTTGTCAGCCAGTAGATTTGCTATACCTCTTGGCTCCAGGAACATGGTTCCATTTACAACTAGTTTGGCACACTGTTGTGTGCTGCCTTTTTGAGGTTTCTGACATAAGTAAAGAAGGCCTTATGGTTGTCCTTGGCCTGGGAAGCTATCTTTACATCAAAATTGGCCTTCTTGTATGTAATTAGCCCTCTTTCTTGTCTATTTTGTTTTATGAAAGAGTTTTTATCTTTTTGGGTGCTAGTATTGTTAATTTTAGCTATGACTTTTTACTACAGTTGTACAACCTGTTTAATTTTAGATTCTACCATGGCAATTTGTTTTTACTTTGTCTTGTGATTACTTCTGGCAGATAAAGAATTTCTGTGAACAATTCTGCATAGGCTGCTGTGTTCTGGGTTTGGAGGGGCTATGAATTTTGAGAGATTATAGTTTAATAAAAGGTTGCCTGCCTTGGAATAGTGCCCAACTGTTGCAGTGTTTACTGGGGTTGCAGAATTTACTTTTATTTCAAAGGAGACCATTTGGGGTGATTTAACCTTATTAAACAGGACATGACACTGTGTGAGTGGCCAGCATTATCCCTTATTTGTGAGTACAAGATCTAATATGTATATCTAGTGGGTATATGTATTATCTGAGCTAAGATGTTTGTGTTTACAAAGTCCATGAATCTCTGTGTCTGCAAATCTGGTGTCATGTAGGATTCCCAGTCTATAGAGAGGTAATTAAAGTACCACATGAGTACGGCATTTGTTTGAATGGAAAGTGTTTACAGTAGGTGCAAGTAAGAGCTATAGGTTTTCTCAGACATACAAGACTTGCTAAAATATGGTATGTGACTCTGTCTGTGGTCATCTGTACATGGAGAAACTCTAGCACTTCATCTTATTTAACCCACCTAGAGGTACATTGCTGCTCAGTGCCTGGCACATAACAGCCTGTGACATGGTCTAAGAGCTCCCTGATGTCTCTCTTCATATAGTCTAGGGAGGTGCGTTTTAGGTCACATACACCTACATGGACTATGATGGAATCATACTGGTACCTGTGGGACAATGATTTGAGTACTTGTACCTTGGAGGATCCTGGATGCTGATAAGCAATTCACTATTATTTTCTCTTGTCTGTCCCCGTGAGTGGGGTATCAGCATGTCACACAATGGAGTCCCCTATGACTAGAGTCCTGGGTAATGTGTTGGCTTGCCTTATGATTTTAGTTGAGGCTCCACTGGATATGGCTGCATGTGCAGTGTTAACTGCTGATTTTATTGAGTGTATTTTTGGTTTGTAGAGGATAATTTTTGTAGGTGGAGTGTCTTGGGTGGTCTTTGAGGTTTGGGAAGATTGCATTTAAATGCCTCAGCATAAGTTGGTCTATGTCTGAGGCGTATAGTATGTATGGTTGGTCCAGCATGTCTTTCCAACAACCTGATTTTTATTCTGGGTACTTGTATGCAACAGCTTTTCCTCCAGTGACATTATACATACATACATCTCTCACATACTGTATCTGTTTTTTAAGGATTAAATAGTTGTCAGTGAGCATGAGATGAAACAGTTGGTACACTGTCTCAAGATACCCATGTCCACTAAACTGGCTGCAGAGAAATTGGGAAGGTGCATATCCATGAGGCCAGTTCCTTTATTAGGTGAGTTACAAGGGTGTGGCACATGAGAGGATCAAAAGAGGGCAACTAAGGGTGCTTTTGGTAATAGTGACTACATCAGGCAATATAATAAATTTAAGAGAAGTGCTTCCTAACACGCAAGCAGGTTTCTCTGTGCTTCTCAACATGCAAAGTCATTTCTCTACAATCACAGAGTTACTCGGTACAATTTTAAACTTGTTCTAAAGGAACATTTTACCATCTATGTGTCTGCTATTATAGGGTACTGGTGACTGCTGCTGTGTGATAAGCAACTCCATACAGAGGCGCCAAATTTATACAAGTACTAAAAACATTTAAAGCCTTCCTGTGTGTCCCCATCTCAAGCAGACAAGGCCACCTTTTACTCATTAGAAAAGCAGTCTGAGGCTTTCTTAATGTAAAAGCACACTACAAGCCAGCCCATAGTGAATTCAAAAAGGACAATCAAATAAATTAGCCAGGAACACATACTTTTAAAATAATTACAATGCAGAAAAAACAGCAACAAGGTCAGTGAAAAGTACAGCTCTTTACAGTGATAAAGGACGGAAAAATATAACTAATAACTTGAAAATATACCAGCAGTACTTTTAAATATATCATAAAAGTACAAAAAATCAACTTAAAAGTACTTATCTTTGCTAGGATTGTACTAGATACAAACCAAGTGCTTGCAAGCTCTGTGTATTTGTATTTTTTAATTTGAGGAGGTCTAGAAAGACATTTTATGGAGACAAATTTTCTTCTTCCGTACTTGTATTGCCTGGGGGAAACAAATCCCCTATTTGTGGCACTATGCCCTTAGCCACTGACTGAATGTCGACATTTTATCCTGATATTCAGGTGCTATGCAAGGTGAAGGGAGAATTTCACTAAGCATATTGCTTTTCCCATGATTGCTAGGTGCCATGCAAGGTGAAAGGAGGATTTCACTAAGCAATGTGCTTTTCCCATGATTGCTAGGAGGTCACCATATTATGCTGCATACACAAGGAGGAAGACCTCCACAGATTGTTCACATGTGAAGAATTACGATGTCATAATCATCCTCAAAACTTTTTAACCTAGTTGAGATGCTTCCAGATTTGACCAAAGGAAGACAAGAGTCTGTCAGAAACTCTATTCATATTCCAGTGAGATAGTTGTCTGTGTTATTCATAATGGAGGCCCCAGTTATTCAGATGTTTTTGGGGCTACCTCCTGCACCATCATACTACCACATGTTAACCCTAACTCTTCCCCTGCCTCTAACCCTCACCCTCTACCTTATCTTAGAAAAACACTTTCTGTAAAACTACCACTAGACAAGACACACACACACACACACACACAACACACACACACACACACACACACACACACACATGCAAAACACTAATTCTACACCCCCCCTTTCGTAGCCCTTACTGTAACTGCAACTTGCATACATTCACACAAATACTCCCATCACCTAAAGCCAAAACCTCCTGTATATCTGAAATTTCTGGTATTACTATCCCAACCCCACACTTACCTTACCTGCATGCATTTGATGTGCGTCATCCAATATCTTCAAAATTCAATGAAAGGAACACACAACAAGGAACACTGTCATTCGCTCTGTCAATAAGCAAATGATTCGACAGAGTGAATGACACCCATATAGTGATGTTTTAGGCAGTAGACACACTCATGTCTTCCAAAAGAGGTACTGATGTATCTTTTAATTACAGAACATAAAGGGGCTTACTTTCTGCCAAGAAAATAATCAACAGTTAAAGGTAGGGGTGGCTTGTGGTACTGGACTGCTGGGCTGCAGTCCCCACCAAACTTTCTCATAAAAAAAAAAAAAAACAGAAAAAGTTTAATTACTGTTTTGTATACACTGGTAGCAGTTCAAAGTGCAAACTAGATGAAGATGAGATTCTACGCAGAACTCAGAGCAGTGCACATGTGTGCTCGAGTTTCGAATTAAAAAAAACAAAACAAAAAAATTTTTGTTGCCGGACTGTTTCTAAAACAGTCCGGATTGAGAAGACTACAGACATCCATAAAGAAACATAGAAGTCATTGTGGTTTTAACCGCAGGAAATAGGAAGGCGACAGGACAGTTAAGTCAGCAGCATGTCACATAATCTGAGTACATGACGCAGCTGCTGATTAGTCATGTTACTCTTGCATTCTCTTCCCATGCTTTACCATAGTTAAGTTGCAAGGGAGAGAGCAAGAGAGTGGCGAAACAAGCAAAAAAAAAAGTGGAATAATTTGATTGGATATAATTTTATAAGCCAGATGAGGTAAGATGAGCCAAGGAAGGCAATTTTAACTTAACCCCCCCCCCAAAAAAAAATAAAATAAAATACATAATTGAGTTTTCATTTTTTTTCCTGGGAGGGCTAACCAGATACTTTTTGCATTTTTTTTGCAGAGTCAACCAGGCACTTTCTGTATTTATTTATTTATTTTTCCTGGCAGGGTCGACCAGATAGTTGTTAAATGGTGGATCAATCAGACAGTAGAAGGATAAATCTGCAGTGAGCTGGCTGTTTTGGGGGTTGTTTGTGATGTTTTTCTAACAATATTCTGGCATGGTCAACCAGATACTAGTAGGTGGTCTATGTGTTTTGGGGGCTGTTGATGACTTTCTGTTTTTTTTTTTTTTATAATAATATTCTGGCAGAGTTAACCAGCTACTAGGGAGGCAATGTGTTTTGGGGATTGTTGTTATGAGGACTGTTGATTTTCTTTTTTTAGCATTATACATTGGTAGGGTCAACCAGATATTAGTGATCTGTGTGTTTGGGGGCCGCTTTCTTTTTTTAATATAATATCCTAGCAGGGTTAGCCAGATACTATGGAGGAAATGTGTTTTGGTGACTGCTGATTTTTTTTAATATAATACAGTGGCAGGGTCAACCAGATACTAGTGGTCTGTACGTTTTGGGGGCTGTTGATGACTTTCTTTTGAGGACAATGTGTTTGTGGGTACTGCTGATGATTTTCTTTTTTTGCTATAATACAGTGACAGGGTCAACCAGATACTAGTGGTCTGTAAGTTTTGGGGGCTGTTGGTGACTTTCTTTTTTTAATATAATATCCTGGCAAGGTTAACCAGATACTAGGGAGGCAATGTGTTATGGGAACTGATGATGAGTTTCTTTTTTTAATATAATACAGTGGCAGGGTCAACCACATATTACTGGTCTGTATGTTTTGGGGACTGTTGACTTTCTTTTTTCAATATAATATCCTGGCAGGGTTAACCAGATACTAGTGGCCTGTGTGTTTTGGGAGCTGTTGATGACTCTTTTTTTTTTTTTTTTAATATCCTGGCAGGAGTCAAAGAGATAGTAGGTATGCAATGTGTTCTGGGGGGGCCCTTTGTGGATGACGTGTTTTTTTTAATGTAATATCTTTTTGCAGGGTTAGTCAAGATACATTAGGATGGTTTGTCAATGTTTAGTTGTTGAAACAAACTACTCTTGCATGAGTAACGTATCTATGGGTAAACCGAAGTAAGATCAAGTGCAAGTTCTTGGCTATGTGATATGAAAGAAATACAGTGATGTAACCATGGTCTTCTATTTTCATTATTCTAAACCTTGTAGGCTCAAAGCAGATTTTCTGCGTAGGCAGTTGGGATGAGGGCAATGCATACGCGTGAATGGAATGACTGGAGTTCTGTCTTGCTTTGCAAGAGTAATGTGCATTTGAGTGAAGTATGATTGACCACAGGCTTTGAACTCTGAGTATTGTTTGTGTGATAAAAAGAATACTTACCTTAATGACAGTGTCAACTTTTTTGGTGTTTTTGTTTTCAGCCTTGCAAGATCAAATCAGATACTGTGGTATGGAGTAGGCAATGCAGATTGGGACTATGTCGGAATGAAACAACTGGCCCTACTGTTTACTGTTGTTGTAATTCCAGCTTTGCAAAACTGTAATACTTTTCTGTCTATACTTTAAGATGAATGTAAAATAAATACCAAGTTTATGAGTAATTATTAATGCATGTTATTTCATATCTGTTTATGTATATACTTAAATGTTTGTTTAAAAATGTTTCTAATATGTTGGAGCTTTTCTCCCTGGACATATGCTGAAAAGTTGTTTTTTTTTGGCTAACGTCAGTTGCAGAAACCCGGGTAAACAAAAACAAAACAAATAAAATTAAATGTGTATTTGGCTGGCACACACCCCTTTTTAATATGACTAGTTGACAGATATCTGGTGGCACTTCCAAGCTTTACTACAGTTGACCCCCCCCCACAAGCTTGAACCCACCAGTTTCAAGCATGCTGGAATGTCTGTGAATCCCAGACAGTCCATCCAAATTGTGGTGGTGAACACCAGTACACTTGTGTGCCCAGATATGGAATAGTTGTAACACTGGGGCCCTGCTTGCATAACTTTATATGCCCTTCTTATTGCTGAAGAAGCCACTAGAGGAGGGAGTGATAATCTGACTATTATGAACACTTTGGCAAACAGGTAATATCACAAGAAGCCTAAGATCCACTTGATGGCTAAATAATCTCCTTCATTTGAGGAGTACTTACTTCTTATTTCGTTTAGCTTCTTACTAAGGTAGTATACTGGGTGTTTCTCGTTGTGCACTTTTTGTACCAATATGGCCAACAAGCCAACCTCTGAAGCATCCATATAGATAGTACAGAATTCAGTGGAGACCATGGAAGGCTCTATAAAGAAGCACTTGCTTGAGCTTCAAGAAAGGTTCCTGGAACTCTGAGGTTCAGATCACTCACTCTAGCAACTTACTTGAGGTTCAGATCACTCACTCTAGCAACTTACTCTTAATGAGGCTAGTAAGAGAGCATGCTACTGAGGCAAAATGTGAGATAAGTTATTGGTAGTACCCTGCCAGTCCTAAAAAAGCATTCACTTGTTCTTAGCTTGAAGGCTGGATCAGTCCATAATCACTTCTACCTTTTCTTTCTGAGACTTTATCAAACTTCCTCCAATCCTGTAATCAAAGTATCTCCCTCAGTCATCTCTATTTTACATTTAGGGGCAATTAAAGGTAATGCCAGCTTGTTTCTCTAATTTAAATACTGTCTGGAATTTGGAAAAATGTGAATCCAAAGCTTTTGAATGGGTGACATCATTATCAAGGAAGGCCACTGTGTAAGTTTGATGGGGTTATAATACTTTATCCATCAGCCTCTGAAATTTGGCGAGAGAGCTGAGGAGGAGGAATAACAGAACTGCATAGTGGAACAGACCATCAGACAGAGAGTGGAACTGAGTGGTGTATTCAAGCACCACCACCACTACCATGTACATGTATCCACTGCTGGACTTGGCCAGTGGCTCAACAATGCCCACCACTGCTGGACTTGGCCAGTGGCCCAACAATCCCCATCACAACCCTCTTGAAGAATTCTATTCTGCCTTCCTGTTTGTTTCTTGCTGTTACTTGCATTTACATGCATGCATACCACAGTCAGTTTAACTATTTATTGTAATCAACTAGTCTTATTACTGTATTGTACTGAGTACAATAAATACATGAAGATAACTGTTTCAGTTAATATGCTTTACTTTCACATTTTTCTTTTCAGATCTACAAGCATGTAACACAGATGCTGTCAGCTCTCTATGGCAAATACCCAAAGCTTGTTTACACACACTTATTTTTATACCAAAAGGTCTGGTATTTTTTTCAAAGTCTGATGTAAAACAGTTATTTCTTTGTATAACAGTTTTTCTTTGTTCTTCTAATTTATGATTTGTCCTTGATTTAAGCTCAGTGGTCCAAGGAAACTTAGTTATCTGAAACGTGGTGTTCCAGAACTATCTGTACATCTCTTTAATTATGTCCTTCCAGCTGCCATCTGCACAGTTATTTTTACAGACTTTGTTTCTCAATAACATACTCCTTTACATGCATGCCAAAAAAATCTAACTAAGCTACATATGCTTGCCAGCACACTTATTATTTTTCTGCATTTATACTACTTCTAAATTAACCTTTTATATTTCATATCATTTTTGCAGCTTTTATTCAAGCTAATAATCATGCTAGCAGTAGTTTGAAAAGACAGTGCATACTAATGCGTTGGACAACGCAATGGTGCAGCAGTAGCACTGTCGCCTCACAGCAAGAGGTTCTCCGGTTCGATTCTCGACTGGGGTGCCTTCTGTTTGGAGTCTGCATGTCCTCCCTGCGTTCGTGTGGGTTTCCTCCGGGTGCTCCGGTTTCCTCCCACGTTACAAAGACATGCATCTGGAGTCTTTCTTCCCGGTCCGCTGCTGAAAACTGGCTTCATTTTAAGTCGGACTTTCCCAGTTAACAAATGTTAAATAAATTAAAATAAAAATAATAGAATAGAGTATTCTTTCACCTCTTTAACCAAACTTCAATTTTTTATTTATTTACTTATTTTCCATTTGTTAACCAGGTTGGTCTGACTGGGTAGGTGCCCTTTTTCAGCAGAGACGAAAAGCTCCAGATACAATTATTACAATTAGTTACAAAACTGAATTACAGATACAAACAAAAGTGAAAATACAGATATAAACAAAATCATGTAACGATAATATTATTTGTGTCAAACATATTTTTTAAGGTGCAATTAATACACTTATAATAACATGTAGTTGAGTATGGTTGAATGGTAGGGAATAGGAGAAAGAGGAAAAGGGAGTATTAGAAGATAGGCAAGTCCTACTTATAGAACAGAGTCAAGTCCAGGAAATAGTAGGGAGGGGGCAAGGTAAGAGCAAGAAAGATATAAGTGAGAGTTGCTAGATGCAGTAAAAAGAGTTGAAGAAGATAGTTGCATTAATTACGGAAATAGAAGTAGAAAACATACATACAGGAGAGTCTAGGATGAAGGAAATAGAGGCGATGACTTGATGGGAGAGAAGGGCTGTGGAGGAAATTGCAAGTAGGGTCTTTACAGGGGCAGGTCCAGGAGTTATGTAGGTAGTCCTTTAGGGCAAGTTTGAAGCTGAGTGAATTATGGTGAGATCTGATATGGAAAGGGAGCTTGTTCCAAGATGTGGAGACTGCATGACTATAAATACCTTTACCTATGATTTTATTAGGTTTGGAAACTTGGAGAAGGTGTTGGTTGGAGCTAAGAAGCTCACATGTAGGGGGGGGATGTGATTTGCTAGTGAAGGACAGGCTAAGGGTTATAGCAAGATGGAATGTGTCATGTGAAGTTGAGGTAGAAGGAGTTGGCCATGGAACTTTAGCCAGTTTAGTTTTTTTAAGGAGAGGCAGTGCTGTGAGTGATAGGGGAGATTTGTGGCAAACCTAGCAATTTTGTTATATGTTAGTTCAAGTTTGTCAAAGAGATTTTTTGGCAGGTTCGTGAAAATAGGGGTGGCATATAGTAAAGTAGGTAGGAGGTAGGCTTGGGCAAGGGATACCTTGGAGTCTTCTGTAAGGAATGTTTTATTTCTGTATAGCAGTCCAAGTTTCTGGTGTGTCTTCTTGATGCAGTTTTTGATGTGGGAGTCAAATTTTAGTTCATCTATGAGTATACCAAGAAGTTTAGTGTGCGACTCAGCCAGAATAGTTGTGTTGTCATGGGAAGGAATTGTGAAGGAAGATTTGAGGTGTTGGAGAGGTTTGGAAAGGAAAAGAAGAAGTATAGTTTTATTAGGGTTAAGTAAGAGTTGGTTAATAGTGAGCCATCTTTCAACAAAGTGTAACGTGTCTTGTGTGAGGATATGTAGGTAGGTTAGACTGTCAGAGGTAGAAATGATCATAGAGTCATTGGCATATTGTATTAGTTTAGAGTGGGGAAGTATTGGAATTATGAACAAAGAAATCAAAGGATTCTGAAGTCCCATGTTATGGGCCATCCACTGAAACTCAGTGCACCAATATAAAAATTCTAAACTTCCTTCATAACATCTGGCCAATAAAATCTGATTTTTACATTGCTTTTATCCATTCCTAAGTGCTCGCTTCCCACCCCCACCAAAGATATGTTATTGGTCATTTTGGTAACCATTAGTCTAAATGCCTTATGTACCAACAGATGCGGGATGATTTCTCAGCTTTAGTTATGTACCCTATACAATACATCATTCTCTCTTTTCCTCCAGGCCGTGGGAGGTGGGGGGGTCTTGCTTCTTCTCAGATATGGCAGGCACATGGACTTCTAAGCAGCATTCATCCATGAGAAAAGGTAGTTCACTTTAATATTCTGAGGGGTGTTCCCTAACTATTGCTCCCGTTGTGATTCTTGACTACTGTCTATCATCTTGTCATCTTGTGATTGAACTTTAAGATGTCTTCTCTCAATAGCTTCCAGCTTTGAAGCCCCGTGTTTCCATTGCTCTCCACTCCTAATCTATGGACTTCACCATACATTAAGCTGTTCAGATGTAATATCCTTTCTGGACAACCAGCACCCACTACCCCTGTGTTACATGAACAGATGCTTCCCTTTTTTAGATACATTTATCCAGACTTCAGTTTGGGCTGTACCCTCTAAGGAAGCTCCAGAACTTACAGCCCCTTTTATTCTCCACTGAGTGAGGTATCTCTACCTGGTAGATTTCAGGGGTCTACTTCACGTTGTCGTAAGCTGACAATATCGAGTCTGATATTGTCGGCACGACAATATCGAAAGTGAAGAACATCGTGCAAGTAAACGGAAATCTCCATAAGGGGAGATTTCCATTTACCTCAATGTAGTGCGGTCTCGGAGTTGGTATATTTAAGTAGGGAGGGTGTGGGGGGTGCAGGGGGGCTTGCCCCCCTGCCTAAGCCATTTAGTTTTTTTTTTTTAATTTGTTTTTTTTTTTACATTATTCAATGTTTTACTTAATCGATCAGTAAACTTTTGATAACGTGATATAGATGCGGATTTCAGTATTGTCTCATTGCTCTGTACCACAGGGTTTGTACAAATTTCCTTACTATTATCCTCATTAAACTGTTTCCAGAGATATTTAAAAAATGTGAAGTCTTTTCCAATGATGACAAGGGTAAGAAAGGATAGCCTAACTACTGGATGCAGGGCTTCCCAGTCCTGGGTCTACATCTATGTCTGAGCATCTAGGCACTGCTTCTTCTCCCAGTGTATGCATATTACCTCTAGTGTCTTTGGTGAGTGGTCCCTTTTTCTACAAAAATACTGGGATTTTACTAGAGTGATCATTCTCCCAGAACTGAATAAACTTTGTAGTTCCTGCCCTTCCACCTTAACTATAAATTTCATTATGTTTTTGGTGGCACAACAACAGAAGGGTGAATTGGCCGCCTGGGATGCTCCTTTCTTGTAATCCATTGCCTCCTTGCCAACATCCTCCTTCGTAGTTATCTGAATATGAGTTTCAGTTCTAATGTCCCCTTCACAGTATTTATGCCCTCTCTTCTCACATCAGAAGCAGCGTTTAACAAATACAGCCCCTTTCTTTCTATTCACTGACTTATCAGTAGTTCTGTTAGATGCTTCATTATACATATTTTCATAATTTAAAATAATTTCAGCTAGTGTTCCAAAGCTTTCGCCATCCTGTGAGTATGCTTGTGACAACCACTTACTACAGACTGCTAGTAAAGCTCTTTTGGAATGATATTTTGATCTTATGAGGTGACTTTTCTGCCCTAACTATCAGGTTTTCTTTTACCCTATCAAAAGCGGTAGTCTGAGCTGTGGATGTCCATGAAAGCACAGAAGAAACCCCAAATAAGGTGCACTGCTAGGATTCTTGTCAAACTGTTGTAGTATCAGCCTTCTTTGATGGCTACCCTTTTGGATATAAGAGGGCAGGGTTTCATAAATTCTGCACTGCTAAGTGGTATCAAAGGTGACAACACTCTAACTTGTGTCAAGGGCTTGCCTACCACCATCCTATCTGCCATGTAACAATTATCTGGAGGAGTTGCTTGACTACAGTCATTCTAAGCTTTTAGGAAAGAACACTTCAGACATCCCTCTTCTAATGACTCACTACTCAATCCAGGCACAGATTCTCTTGAATAGTTCTAGTGAGATTCACTGGCAGCACTATGTGGAACAGAACATTGGGAGCTGCCTGCTGCATCCACCAGATACAATATTTTAGGCAGTAAACCACCCAGTTTCTTCTAAAGAGGTAACTTTTATTTACAGAACATAAATTAGCTTACATTTTTGCCAGGAAAATAACCAACAGATGAATGGTAGCATAAACAAAACTTGTAGCAAAGCAAATGTTTGGTTCATTTTCTGCATTTGTGACCACAACTAAGCACAGGTGCACTGCATTCCACAGCTATCAAACTCTATAAACAAGCCCATAAAAACTTAAGTGTCTTTTGCTAATAGCCCCTTCCCCAAAATAAAAATAAATACAGATTCTAGGAAAGATAAACTAATTTTCCAACAAAGGTTAAATCTCTCAATATCTTTGCTATAATGAAACAGTCTGCTACCAAAATTCCTCTAATATGGTATGAGTAATTTTCCAAGTCTTCCTCTCTTACCACCTTTGCCATAATGAAAATTGCAGTTGTGTAAAATCTTACCATAACAGTAGATGCCCTTCTCTTCACTGTTGTGATAGCCCTAACTGAAGCAATCTCCTACCAAGGATAGCCCAACTTGCAGCCAGTATAACAAAGCATTTAGTACTTACAGGCACTGTATGTCACACATACTCTACCTGTGCAATGTGTAGGGCATAAAGATGATGTATTGATACACACAATCAGATCTGAAAAATCCCCAGGAGAAACAGAATGTCCCCGAAGGACAAGAAAGAAGAGGGAGAAGACCCCCCCCCCCAGCCAGGAGGGCAAGAAAGAACAGGCTACAGCAGAGGGGCAGGAGGGAGGGAGTGAATACTGTGAAAGGCATCTACTGTAATGGGTAAGATTTTACACAACTGTACTACGTCCTTCCATATCATTGTTGCAGTATTCCTAACCGAAGGGAGAGTACAAAAGTTCAAGAGGAAACATGGGAGGAGGAGGATGGCACTGAACAGTCCTCCAGAAACCCATGCAGAATAGCCTTGGCAAAGCCAGCTTTAGCCCTGGAAATAATATCCATCTTATAATGCTTAGTGAAGGCATGAACAGAAGACCAAGTGGCCAAGTAGCAGACTCAAGGATGGAACTGGTAAAGATGTTTTTTTTTTAAACAAGAGAGGATGGAACTGGTATCCAGCCCCTTGAAGAAAAAAAAAACACCACAATAGGCAACAGCCCTGGTAGAATGAGCCTATACTGATGAAGAATGATATTTACCATGAAATAAATAAGAAAAGAAACAGCTTTAGAAATCCAGGAAGAGATGGTGTGCTTAGAAACAGCTAGACCTAAAGACCTGGGATGAAAGAAAACAAAATGCTGCTCAGATTTGTGAATAACTTTAGTTTTATCCAAATAATATCTGAGCTGTCTATGCAAATCCAAGGTGTGAAGAACCTTCTCACTGGTAGACTGTGGAGAAAAAAAACAGAAGGGCACCTGAATAAATTGATTAAGGAACAACTCAGTGATCACCTTGGGTATAAAAGAAAGGTGAGTACGAAGAAACACACAATCCCTATGGAGAATTTAGAAAGTAGGAACAGTCATGAGAGCCTGAAATTCAGACAGCCTCTTGGCCAAAATGAGAGCCAGAAGAACAGTCTTCCAAGTGCAATGTTGTAAGGAAGCTGAAGCAGCAGGCTCAGAGGGAGCCTGAGTCAATTTTTGAAGAACAAAACTGAGGTCCTAAAAAGGCAGAAAAGGCTTCTTGGGAAGCCTGAGATGTAGGATACTGTTAAGAAATTGCTTGACCTCAAATGTAAAGGCCAGAGGAGGAGTCAAGGGCAGACAAGTAGAAACTGTTGACAGGTGATCTTTCATTGAAGAATATGCCAAACCCAGCATGGAGCAGATCACACAAATTAGAGAGAACCAAAGGAACCTCCACAGATAGGGGATCCTGATGGCTAGAGTGGCACCAGACAGAAAGCCTTTTCCATTTGGCCAAATATGATTTCCTGGTAATGGGCTTCCTGGTCTTCTGCAGGACCCAAAACATGTCCTCAGAAAACAGGTGCCCGAAAGGGATTAAAACTCTATTACCCACAGTGTCAGTTGAAGAGTGGACAAATGAGGATGGATAAGAGACCCTTTGTCCTGTGTGAGAGGGTCTACCCCCTGAGGTAACTTATGGTGATTGTAACTGGCCAAGTGATAAAGAAGAGGAAACCAATGCTATCTGGGCCAAAAAGGAGTCACTAGCAAGATTTTGGGGGGAGTCCTGCCTGATCTTGTGGAACACTACAGGTAAAAGAGGAAGGGGAGGGAAGGCATACAGAAACACCCCCTTCCAAGGAAAAGACAGGGTGTCTACTTTTCAAGCCAGAAGACTTGGGATTATGGAAGAGAATAGAGAAAGTTGTCTGTTCAGAAGGGAGGCAAAAAGCTCTACCTGAGGAATACCCCACTGATGGACAATGTCCAGGAAAACATCTCTGTGAAACATCTATTCACAAGCATGTGTGCTGGATCTGCTCAAAGAGTCTGCCACTAGATTGTGCTCCAAGGGTATATAAACAGACTGAAGAGTTACTTGATACTGGACAGCTAGATCCTAGACCTGAAGAATTAGTCTGCAAAGAAGGTAGGACCTTGTACCCCCTTGCCTGTTGACATACCACATCACTGTCTGGTACTGTCTGTGAAATTTTTGAGGGGGCCCAGGATTAAAGAGGAAATAAAAAGCATGAAGAACTAGAAGCAGAGCCCTCATTTCCTTCATACTGATGTGGTCTGACCTCTGATGAAGAGGCCAGAGACCATGAACTTTGAGAGAGACAAAAGAGGTCCTCCATCCCCTGTCTGAAGCATCTGTAAAGAGCTCTTGAGTTGGGACTGGAGCCCAGAAATGAAGCCCCAGGTTGAGAGAAAGTTGATGAATCCACCACTGAAGCTCGAGCTTGAGACAAGGAAGGAAGGGGACTGGGAAGCACCAGGGGTGGCAATGTTAGAGCCATACTGACTTGAGGTACCACTGTAGCTTTCTCATGTGAAGCCTGGCAAGAGAAAGAACTGGAATGGTAGAAGCCATGAACTTGAGGACCCTGAGAAAGTCCCTGGCTGTCACTGAAGCCATTAGAAGAAGAGACAATTGGCAAGACATTGATAAGAAAGGCAATAAGAGCCAGGGCCTTGGGGGCAGGCAGAGACATCAGCATGGACATTGTCTAGAATCCTCAACCAAGGTCTTCAATCCAGACAGGGAGCCATAGCTGATTTCTGAAAATTTATGGTGAACCCCAGACTCTGCAACAGGGAAATAGTACACTGGAGATCTTGATACAGTGCAGTGGGTGAAGATGCTTGAATGAGCAAATTATTCAGATAAGGAAAGATCTAAACTCCTCTCATCCTGCAAAAGGTAATGACAAGAGCAAGACATTTGGTGAATACCCTTGGGGTAGTAGAAAGGCCAAAGGTAAAGCAGAGAACTGAAAATGTAAGGAAGAAACAGAAATGTAAACATTTCCTGAAAAGGGGATTGATGGGGATATGAAGGTAGGCATCCTTGAAATCCAAAGAGAGACCAGAAAGGACTGGGGAAGAAGGAGGAGAAACAAAGTCTGAAAACACAACATCTGAAAGGAAAGAATCTTGAGAAAGGTGTTGCAGCTGGGAAAGGTCCTGAATTAGTCTCCAAGTGCCCACCTTTCTGGAAACCAAAAGAATTCTGGAATAAAAACCTCTCTCTCTACCTGGGCAGGGGGCACAATTTAAATGATGCCCCAGATCAAAAGAGAATGGAGCACATTTGGAGAAAAATGGCAAAGAAACCAATGTATTGGGAAAGATGATAAAATGGGAAGATGCCAAGAATTTATTTGGACTGCAAGTCAGAGATTGCCTTCCCTTTCAAGGATTGATATCAGAGTATAGGCAAAAAGAAAGAAATAGGGGGTCCTAAATAAAAGACCAGCACTGATAAGAGTTTTTAGTAGAATCTAGAACAGAAGCTGCCATTAAAAAAGCAATAGTTAATACAGCATATAAAATAATGCATGATAACTATAACAATAAATCAGAGGAGGTTAGAAAGGATTGGGAAGACAGACTGGATAAACAATTAACAAAGAAACAATGGGAGGACATATGTATGTCTCCCAAATATGCAACAAAATCTAGAAGATTTAGGATTTTTACTTGGAAATGTTTACACAGATTTTTTTATACCCCAAGTAAACTCCAACGAATTTCTCCTCAGGTAGATATCAAATGTTGGCAGTGTGATGGGGAAGAAAAGGTAACTTGGAACATATTTTCTGGCAGTGCAGTGAGTTGATGGACTTTAAAGATTCCCTGCAGGATGCACTGTCTGAGATGCTGGGTGGGCAGATTGGTGTGATGAGGGAGATAATTTTTCTGAGCTATGATACAGAATCAGAATTGCCTAGACATGGTAAGGCCTTGCTGTCTCTAATTATGGTGGCTTCCAAAAAAGCATGTACTAGAAAATAGAAATCAAAATCTAAACCAACTATAGTAGAAGTAGTGAATATTGTAACAGAGATAAAGCAACTGGAATTGAGATCTTTAGAAAAAGGTGAGAACAAACTACATAGGAAAAATGTGAATTGTGGGAACATTTCATACAGGGGAGGAATGAAGTTTAAAAGAAGGCAGGACTTAAATGAGCTATGTAATGTTTGACTGAAAATGATTGGGTAGATTATATGTGAGGTATAACGTTTGCAACTTGGTGTGTGTCAGTATGGTTTGTGATGTAAAATGCTTGCAACTAGGATTGTGTCTGCGTGGTTTGTTTTCATTTACACAAATGTATGACTGCTTATGTCTTATGTTGTTTCTAGTTTAAAAAATGGGGCGAGAATTTAATAATTTATGCAATGTTGCTTAGATTATATGATATATAGCAATATATGTGAAACATAATGTTTAATTTTAACTTAATAAAATTTGATCACTTTTATATAAATGTAAATGTGCCCATGTCACAAGTGATAAATCAATAAAGGTGTTTAAAAAAAAAGGGAATGGAGTACCTCTGGGAAAAGAGGAAGTTGTTCCTGAGGAGGTTCAGGGATGCCCAAAAAGGAGGAACGGATTTCCAAGCCATGAAATATCCCTGGCAGATATTGGATAGAGCCTAAGAGTCTGTCATGATCTTTAACCAATCTGGAAGAGACAGGGAAAGGAGGAGGGTTAAGGGAACCTGGCCGAGGGGGAGTAAATTGTCAAAAGGAACCCAGCTTATCCTGAAAAGTAGGTTTCTGGGAGTTGGGGGATTGAGTACACTTAGCAGGAGGCATACATCTTGACCCCTTTTTTCCTTTGGGTGATGGGCAAGACTGCCAGCTAACAAAAGCAGATTTGCAGGGATAATTTCTCTGAAACTTAGGAACAGAAGAAACAAAAATATGTTTCAACTCCTGCAAGGCATTACCCTTATCCTGGAGAGACTTAAAAAGTTCAACAGTAGCAGCACCAAAAAGATTTTTATTATTGAAAGGAGCATTCCATAATTTTGCCTTAATGTCATCAGGCAATGCCTGAAGACACAGACATGAGCAATGCCTCATGACAGGACCATATGCAACAGCCCTGAAGGAAGCATTATAACTGCACTTAATACAATGGTGAGCAACTTGAGAGGTGGAACCCAACAAAGAAAGGGAGAAGCCTTCCCCTCAGAGCCAGTGAGATCAGACATCACCTCAGAAACCTGAGAAAGGAGGACCAAAACATACCTAGTCATACGAGTCTGGTAGTTAATGGCCCAAAAAGCTAAAGTGGCAGTGGTATAAACCTTTTTGCCCAGCCTCCCCATGGTCTTACTATTTTTGAGCAAAGGACGCAGCTTGGTGCAGGGCAACAGCTTAGATGGCTCATCAGAAGAGTCAGACACTACAGAAGGATCAGCAGAAGGGTATTTATACATAAATTTACAATAATAAGGCACCTATTAGGTTTCTTGGGAGCAGGGGATGAGAATCAAGAGCCACAGAAGCTGCTGAAAAAGTATCCAGGAGGACAGCCAGAACTGGGGGAACAGCAGAAGACTTAGGAAACTCCTTCTGGGGGAGCTCATAATACCTTTTCTTGATATCAGAGACTTGACAGCAATCCCACTTAAATAATTTCATCATTCAGGTAAAACTGTCCCCAAAGGAGAATTCCTGTAAAGGGAAATCTGGACTAATACAATCCTCTTCCTCTAAACCATAGTCAAAGAGGAAAGGGATTTGAGAAGATTAGGCCAGGGGCACATCCCCAAATCCTGATCCTCATCTGAGGAATTCAGTTCCTTGGGTCATTTAAGAGGAGTGGAAAACCAGGGAGAGGCAGGCAAAGACACCCCTTGACCACCTCAATGTCCTATCCCTGTATTCTGTCTCCTACAGGCTGTTGAGGGGAGATCTATGTCTGGAATACAGGACATTGTCAGACCCCACTATGATGGACCTCCTGCATATCCACAAAATAAACAACACCAGAATGACCCATTCTGAAGACTTCAACTTTGTGATATAAATAGGACCTGCTGGAGAGACAGGTATGTATCCCAGAGATGACTCCATCTCTGGAAAAGGCTCCCCATCCATGTGAAGCAGAATTTCTCCCTAACCCAGTTCAAGTGTAACTTGTATAACTGGATGGCGAACAGGAAATTCATTCCTGGTTTGGCATCTATGTATCTAATGGACACAGGCCACTGTAAATGGTTCATCTCCCAAGCTCTTGCTTGGAAATGTTTCATCTCCCAACTCTCTGCTTACACTTATAAAGGGTACCAGAACGTGTTGGAAATTTGGAATGTATGCCTAGGCTTAAAAATACCCTTGTGGTCGTTGGCCTAGTAAACACCTATGAACAAATGAACCAATGAAATAAACCCTAAGTAAAATCCTGCCATTCATGTTGGGGATCCTTAACTACAGGGGAAATATGCTTAGTTTTCTGTTTCTTTTTCTGCTGGGCATCCTCATGAAACACCCTGGGAGGGTCACACCTTTGGTGACACTCAATAAGCGTAGTAGAGATTTTCTCCCTCACTAAGATCTGTGGAATCCCTTGTGGTCCCTCAGATATAATCAGCAGAGGTTCCCCCTCAATGCCTGGAATAGACATTTTTAAAGCCACCAAGGACATAGAAGAAGTCGGATCCATGCTGGCCCCTGACAAGGTTGTGGCAGAGGAAGAGACATCCCAGGTAAGCTGGACAGCAGCCATATCAGACCTACGTTTTCTGGCCTTTTTCTTGGCTGATGGCTGACCCTCGGAATAGGAAGACTCTACCATAGCACTTTCAGCCAACAGTGTATGATGTTAGTTTTTGAGATAAATAGATGAGGATAGACATCTATGTAGTGTCTTGTGTACAAATCCTTGGCATATTGAACACTGCCTATGATCACAGGAATCACCCAAACAGAAGAGACACTTGTCATGATGGTCTTTATGAGGAATCTGTCTCCTACACTGACATTTTCCCTTTCTGGATGACGTGAACCCAACCAGAACTAAATAAAAAAAGAACGATAAGGAGAAACCCCCATGGAGATCTTATCTGAAACATGGCATGGTAACCAGCACAGCAGAATGGCGCTCAGACCAACATTCTATGATGGTGTTCGGACTGCCTGCAAAGAAGTTGTGTGTATATATGCTCTGTACACCACCTTTACGCCCTACACCTGCTTTGGTATACTGGCCAGACATTGGGCTATCCTTAGCAGGAGATCCTTTCGGTTATGAATACTGCACCAGTAAGATGGAAGGACATCAATTGGGCAGACAGGGAAAAGGCAAGAGGAAAGAAGGGCGTACAGCAAAGAAATAGATGGACTGTGTAAGAGATGACCTGTCAGGCATAACTGTCGAAGAAGGAAGGAAGGAGAGTGGCAGTGAATCAAAACAGATGGCAACAGTTAACACAGCATCCCCAAACTATGTAGAAAATGAGAAAAAGGGGGTTGATAATGATGATGATAGCTTTCCAGCTAATTATCACTTTCTTGTAGACCTTCCAGAGTGGATATGCTTTTCAGTTTCACATTTAGGATTTTCATTCATTCCCCACTTTGGACGGCTGCGGTAGTACAGCGGTTAGCATTGTCACCTGACAGCAAGAGGTTCTCTGGTTCAATCCTTGGCTGGGGTGCCTTCTGTGCAGAGTCTGCATGTCCTTCCTGTGGTTGTGTGGGTTTCCTCAGGGTGCTCCGGTTTCCTCCCACATCCCAAAGACATGCTGTAGGTGGATTGGACACTCTAAAATGGCCCTACGCATGAGCGTGTGTGTGCCTTCTGTGGAAGGTTGGGTGCCAAACCGGGCTGGCAATGCAACACTGTAAAACTCCACTACCAATCATGAGTGGACAGGTGATCCACTGTGGCAACCCCTAACCGGGAAAAGCAGAAAGAAGAAGAATTCATTCCCCACTTTATCCATGTCAGGATCAGTAGGGAGTTTCAGTCTATACTGGCATTCAGTAACTTTATGGCACAGAAACTAGTCTTTTATGGGACACCAGGGTACCACAGCACATATACAAACACACACCTAATGACAATATGGAGGATCACTGGTTTGCCTATAGCATGCCTTCAGGAAATGGGAAGACACCCAAACAACATCCAGCAAAAACACAAAGAAATGAAGAATATGCTGACTCCACAGATAAGACAGCTTAGCAAAGAATCAAACTGAAGCACCATATGCTGCGGGACAGCAATACTAACCACTGTACCACTCTGACACCTCTTAAAAGATTCACTAGTACAATATTTCAGTTTTACTTATAGTATATAGTTCTGGGCCTCTTCCCTCAGATAAACATACTATTAATAAAGATAAATGTTGATGCGAGGTACCTCTTTCTGAAGCCTCTTCTCCTCACGTTTCTTTTCTATTTGGGCTTGTTTCTCTGCCTCTTCCTTTCTATGGCGTTCCTCCTCTTCTGCCCTTAAATGTGCCTATTGTGAGGGGAAACAGAAAAAGGTTATAAACAGGAGACAGAAATGTCTGTGGCGTAACACTCATGTTAAAGCAGTGAAAAAATTATAATACTACATTCTCTTGTTCTCTCCCAAATTGTTGTAAAATGCTTTTTATTCAGTTTTGCAATCTCTATTTCACAAAGCATATGACATACATGTGCAATCCCATGGGTGTGCCTGTTGTCACTTATGTATACATCAGACTGCATATCAGCTTGGATCTATGTCGATCCTTCAAAGATGGTTTCAACCAATGCAAATAAAGCAAAAACCAGTTCTCTGAAACTGCCTTCCACGAACACTGAAACAATTTTCTTTGCATAGGGGCAATCCAACTTCAAGGTCACACAACAGTGGAGAAAAAGGCAATATCCACTTTCACCAAATGCAGATTTTGCAATCTGGCTCCAGTTTCTTTGCATTCACTGAAATTGCCTTTGAGAGACTGACATGCTCCCGTCAGCTTTGACCCCAAATTTTACATATCAACCCGCTACTCCTTTACCTAAAGCATTCACAATTCTTCTCCTTCCCATTCACAACTGCTACCCTATGTACTTTACCACATGTCTTTTTATATCTTTTTAAAGTCATCCAACAATCCTCATAGAATTACCTGTCTCTTCTCCACCTCAGGGGCTTTCCGTCCTTGATTATCTCTCCATTTCTCATTTCTTTAGTTCCACTCTGTAATACTCTATTCCATTAGCTAATCAATTTTGCTCCCCTTCCTTAGACCACACCAATGGACTCCCTTCAACCCTATAGTCAATTGCAATGTACCAATCTTTTCCATTATTTAAACTCCCTTGCGGGAATACATCTTTTGACTCTCACTCTTCTTACCACCTTGGAATTCATTCTTGCCATTTTGGCTCTCCCATTACTCCTCCTTCCTTCCACTTAGGTGGGATGTAACTTTTCACCCAGTTTCTTAATATTAACAATACCACCCTCTCTTTTCCACATTTTCCCCAAACTAAATAAACCCTTCTACCTTGCACTCATTTTCTTCTCAACAATGTTGTCACACTAGTGGCCCCATGGAGCAGGGGAGAAAGCACTTACTGTAATACTCAGATGACCCATGTTCAGTTAGCAGCATGGGCATTGAATGGTTTACAGGAGGAGGATGGCAGTGAGTGGCCACTGTTGGTTTGCCTATTGGGGGGGGGGGGGTAGTCTAGACTCACTGCATCATGCACAGTACAAACCTGGACAGTTCCATGCTGCACTAGCAATGAGACAATTAGCTGGCAAGCTTCACATGCATACAAGTATATATACACCTGAAGGTAGTGATCGAGGAGCTGGCTAGGCTGCCATGAAGAGGTGTAAGTTAGGGCACACTTCTTGGCAGCAGTCACAGATCTAGGATGGAAGTCGGGATGAACATAGGGGAGTCTAAGGTGGGTTTGGTAGACCTTGTGAGCGAGGAAATGAGCTGGTGCCAACTGATGGTCAGCTGTTGGAGGGAAAAATGTAGGGCACTCTGATGTCCTCATTCCAAATGACCCCTGCCCACTTACATCCCCCAAAATACATGCATCAGCCAAGCGCTCTCTCTAACCCACATCTCTCGCACCTGTCATCTACCTCAACTATCCTCTTGTTCAGTATTACACCAGCATAAAAGACTGCCTGTGTACTGTTCTCATCTGTTGGTTCCACATCAGTCCCAGTCTTCTTCTTCTTTTTTTTCAAACACCTTTATTGAATTATCACTTGTGACATAGACAAATTTATATTCACATAAAAGTAATCAATCTATATTAGTATAATAAACATTATACTTCACATATACTGCTATATATCATACAACCTAAGCAATATTACATAAATTATTCAATTCCTGCCTTTTTTTAAACAACAAACATCTTTATTAAACCATCACTTGCTACATAGGCAATCATACATTTATATAAATGAAAACAAACCACACCAACACGATCCCCAGTCTTCTTAGTTCATTTCAGATTTCTAATGTCTCTGACCCATTCCTTCTTACCCTAGACCATTCTAGACTGGTAGACTGGTCTACCTCTACTATTCTTCCTCTCTCTCAACTTCCTTCCTCTTCATACCTATTATTTTCCTCACTCTCTTCACCAAGCCCTTCACTTTAACCCTTGGAAGAAATAAAGTAACCTTTAGGTCCTTTTCATTCTTTCTATTATATTTTCTTCCTCAATAAAAATGCTTTCTAGCCTGGCCTCTACTGCTAGGTGAAAGTCCTTTCCGAATACTTTTGATGCAGACAACCCCTTCATTTTTTGTTCTTCCCTTAAGACCTATTTAAAGAAACTCTTTCAGTTCGATTTCAACAAAACAACACACAATTCCTCAAGAATACCCCCTTCATTACAATGATGCATAAACGCCTATGATCTTATGCCATCTGGTACTCCCTATAACCAGTTATCACCCCCCCATAACTTACCGTTCCTTTCACTGTTCATAGTATTTCACACTCAACTTCAGTGACTTTTAACTGTTTCTTATATTGTAACATCTGCAACCATTTTCTGATCTTTTGTATTTTACGAATCTTGTCCTCTTAATTAGATGTATCGAACACCAAAATTAAAAGTCATTAACATCACCTCCTCACCTTTCTGCCATTCTCAACAGTCTACTCTCCCCTTAAGTGTAGACCCTACCTCCATTCAGCCACACTCATCTGGCATTCTCAGCCTCTCCAGTTTTGCCTTTGTGGGCTAAACAAAGGAGATGCCTCATCATTGGGTGCTACAGCAACTATGTATGACCCTCATAAGTTCAGATTGTCTCAAGTGTGACTTTCCGTCCAACTAAAATGTAACTTTCTACCTTCCAAAAAAATCTCTTTCCTCTATCCCTTTTTCTCCTAAATAACATTTTTACCCTTCCTCCCTCATTTTGTCCTTCTCTTCCTATGTTCTCCTTGAATGACAATTCTGTTCCCAACTATATTCTTTCTCCTTTAATATTTAAACTCAATGTATCCCTTCTTCTCTAGTCTCCATCCACACTTACAGACTAACTCACTGCATTAGTCTCCACCCCCTATACATTACTACCAACCTTACCATACCCCCATTAAGCAAGCCACCCATTCCACAGCACATCTTTTTAGAATAACAGTTATCCCTTACTCCTGTAGTAAGCCTTGACAGTTCGCAATCAGCACCCCAATTTGTGAAGCAAGTCCTCTTCATCTGAAAGAACACCTCTAACCCATACATACACACATGTATCTCACCAACATACGCTGTAAGTTGGGTCCTGAACTCGGATGCATTCAAAACATGTCTCTTCATGGTTCTTATACTGACTTTATTAAGTGGAACTGTCCCATATCTCAGCTCTTACATCTTCTCCTCTAGTCTGTGCTGTATCACATATTGAAACTCAAATGATAGCTTAGAACCCTAGAGCAGTACCACAACAAAACATAACCACACTGACAAAGAACCAGGCTTGTGGTGATACAGGAATGAAAGCCAATCCACTCACGAGTCAGCAACAGAAACAGCTTTAATTAAAAACAAAACAAAACAAAAAAAAAAAAACAAACAGAAAGTGCTTTTGTCTGTAACAGACTTCATCACAATCTGGTGGCTCAAACGTTTGTTTAAATAATCTACTTGACCAATCAAACACTGGCAAAAGCAGAGCACGAATAATAATGCAAAATACACACAGAATAGATGTGGAATTGCTACATAAAAACAATTACATAAAAATAGTTTTGTTTTATATCTGTCAAATACACTTTTAAGAATTTAAAATATTGATAGTACTAATCATAAAATCTATTAAAAAGTGTGAAAATGTAAAAAGCAAATTGAATATTCATAATCACAACCTTGCAGCTTTTAATGCTAAAACGGTGTCAATACAAATGTTATCACTGATTCCAGGGTGTTTATCTACCCTCAATTTCAGCTGCCATTTTAATTTGTAGCTTTCTTGCCTTTTTTCCCATGACCCCCTTCCCAGGTTTCTTTCCATTTTCTCCAGTATTATAAAATAAAACATTTTAAAAGTACATTTAATTGCATGACTGTATATTGCACTAGTATGCGCTTTTTTAAAGCTCTCTCAGTCTTACCAACATAATAAGCTGGGCATGTGGCACAGTCTGCTAAATATACTGTACCCACAGAACTACGATTTATCTACATCACTGTCCAATTTCAAAATACAGACAATATTGTTTTAAATGGTGTGTTCTCAATTTGAAAACCTTTTTCGTAATCATTATTTAGGAAAATTGATTCAAGTAGAGTGCTTCATGCTAGAATGTTAAATAATGAAATGTTAAGTATAAAGAAATTAATATTCAGTGTTAGTGTGGATTGAAGCATGAACTGTTACTTAGCTTCTTACTGACTATATAACTAAAGTTGTCCTTCCACATCACTGCTGCAGTATTCATGGCCAAAAGGATCTTCTGCGAAGGACAGCCCAATATCCAGCCAGTAAACCAATGTCTTTAATACTTATAGGCATTGTACAACAAACGTATGCACCCCACGCAAGGCATAGGGCATAAAGGTAATATACAGATGAACATATTCAGAACTTCTTTGCCTCCAGCCTGAACACCATCACTGGATGTTGGTTGGAACACCCTTCTGCTGTGCCGATTACCAAGTCATGTTTCAGATAAGTGCCCTTTTGGGGTTTCCTCTTATCATCTCCTTTTTTCTTTAGTGCTCTTGTGTTCATGTCAACCAGAAAGGGAAAATATCAATGTGGGAGGCAGATTCCCCATAAATACCATCATGACTGTGTCTTTTCTATTTGGGTGTTCTATTTGCCAAGCTTTTTACCTAAAACCCCATGTAGTTGGCTCTCTTCTTCATCTTTTTACCTCAGAAACCAATGTCTTAAGCTGTTAGCTTAAGGTACTATGACAGAATCTTCCCATCCTAAATGTCAGCTATCTGCCAAGAAAAAGGCAAAAAAAATCAGGTCTGATATGGCTGCTGTCCATTCTCCCCTGGACATCTCTCTCAAGGCTAGTGAAAGCCTAGAGGATCACCCAGTGTTTGCTTCAGATTCCTCTGTTGTAACCTCGTCTGAGGCCGGCATGTATCTGACTTCTCGGTTGTCCTTGAAGGCTTTACAAATGACTGCTCCTGACATTGATGGGGAAACTCGGCTGATTATGTCCAAGGAACTGAGGGGAATTCTGCATATCTCAGTTAGGGAGGAGATTCCTACTATGCTTACTGAATGTCACCAGGGGTCTGACCCTCTGAAGGTGTTTCATGCAGATGTCCCAAAGAAAAAGAAAAAGAAAACCAAGCATATTTCCCCTGTACTTAAGGATCCTCAATGTGAATGGCAGGATTTTACTCAGAGGGTTATTTAACGCATTGATAGCTTTAATGCTTCCTCAAGAAGTGTCTGTGCCTGCCTCTCCCTGGTCTTGCACTTCTCTTGAAAGACACAGGGAACTGGATTCTTTAGACAACGATCTGGATTGAAGGGAAGAGTCCCTGGTTTACTCTTCTCAAATTTCTTCCCCCTTGGACTATGGTTCAGAGGAAAAGAACTCTGCTAGTTCAGATTCCCCTCTGGAGGAACTCTCCTTTGGGGATACTATTGCCCACATGGTAGAGTTTTTTTAAGTAGGATTGTTCTCAAGTCTCTGACATTCAGAAAAGATTATCCCTCCTGCCAAGGTAGGGAGGGGTTTTTATTCCACAATGTTTTTGGTTCCCCAAAAGAAGGGCACTTGTAGACAAATTCTTTTCAGATGCTGTATCTTCAGACTATTTCACCTTCTTCTATCCCAGGCCTTTCTGGTCTCTCTCTGGATCTTAAAGATACCTACTTTCATATCCCCCTGCATCCTCTTTTCAAGAAATTATTACACTTCTCTTGTTTCTTTCTTGCATTTTCAGTTCTCTGCTTTGTCCTTTGGCATCTCTATTGCCCATGAGTACTGACCAAATGCCTCACTCCTGTTATTGCCTTTTGCAGGATGTGGGGACTTCAGATCTTTTCCTATCTGGATGACATGTTCATTCAAGCTTTTTCTATCGATGCTCTGCTTCCGAATCTCAAGTTCACTACTTCTCTGTTACAGAGTCTGTGGTTCACTATAAACTTTCAAAAATCAGTTCTGACATCTTCTTAGGATCATATTTTCCTTGATTGCAGGCTTCAGACCATTCTTATGCTGGCATCTCTGCCTGTCCCTAAGGCCCCGTCTTTCACTGCCTTTTTCCAGTCTCTTCTTCCCCTGGCTTCAGTCATGGCCAGGTAATTTCCCAGGGTTCTCAGGTTTATGGCTTCCACCATTTCTATGCTCCCTCTAGCCAAGCTCCAAATAAGAAGGTGTTAGTGGTACCTCAAGTCAGCATGGCTCCAACATTACCACCCCATGTACATCCAGGTACCTTTTCCTCCCTGTCTCAAGCTCAAGCTTCTGTGGTGAATTTGTCAACTTTCCAATCTCCAGTGCCAACTCAAGAACTCTTCACAGACACCTCAGACTGGGAATGGGATGCTTCCTTTGGCCCCCTCAAGGTTCAGGGTCTCTGACCTCTCCATCAGAGGTAAGACCATGTCAGTATAAAGGAAATGAGGGCTCTGCATCTGGCTGTTCAAAATTTTCATTCTGTCTTTCACCCTGGGCCTCTCACAAATTTCACAGACAACACCACAGTGATGTGGTATGTCAAAAGCAAGGGGGTACAAGTTCCTATCTTTTTTGCAGACTAGTTCCTCAGGTCTGGGATCTAGCTGTCCAGCATCAAGTGGCTTTTCAGGCAGTTTACTTTCCGTCAGAGCACAGTCTAGTGGCAGACTCTTTGAGCAGGTCAAGCACACAAGCTCACGAATAGATACTTCACAGAGATGTGTTTCTGGACATTGTCCATCAGTGGGATATTCTTCAGGTAGATCTTTTTGCCTCCACTCTGAGCAGACAACTTCCTCTTTTCTGTTCCAGTCTCCCAAGTCCATTGACTTGGAAACTGGATGCCCTATCTTTTCCTCCCCTTCCTCTCTTACTATGAGTCTTGCACAAGATCAGGAAGACTCTTCCAAAATCTTGTTAGTGACTCCCTTTTAGCCCAGACAGCATTGGCTCTCCTTCTTTCTTACTTGATCAGGGGCAGTCACCTCAAGTTATCTCACCAGATGGATCTTCTCACACAAGACAAGGGCTCTGTTATCCATCCTCACTTGTCCACTTCTTCAATTGACACTGAGGGTTTTGATCCCTTTCAGGCACCTCTTTTCTGAGGATGTGTTTCGAGTTTTGCAGGAAGTCAGGAAATTCACCATCAGGAAATCAAATCTATCCAAATGGAAAATATTTTCTGTCTGGTGCCTGGCTCACCATCAGGATCCCCTATCTGTGGAGGTTCCCCTGCTTCTCTTTTTATTGTGTTATCTGCTCCAAGATGGGTTAGTGTATTCTTCAGTTAAAACTCACTTGTCAGCAATTTCTGCTCGTCTATCCTTACATCCTCCTTTGGCCTCTTGATTTGAAGTCAAGCAGTTTCTTAAAGGCGTCCTTCATATCAGGGCTCCTCAGAAGCCTCTTATGCCTTCTTGGGACCTCATTTATTTTCTTGAAAAATTGACTCCAACTCTTTTTGAGCCTGCTTCTTCAGCTTCCTTACTACACTGTACTTGGAAGACTGTTCTTCTTTTGGCTCTCACTTTAGCCAAGAGAGTCTCTGAACTTCAGGCTCTCATGGCCATTCTTCCTGTCTTAGTTTTCCACAGAGATAGGGAGTCTCTTTGTACTAATCCTTCTGTTATGCCCAAGATTTCCCTTAATCAGTCTACTCATCTTCCCTCCTTTTTTCCTTCCATCTGTCAGTGAGAAGGTTCTTCACATTTTGGATTTGCACAGACAGGTCAGATATTATTTGGACAAAACTAAAGTTATTCCCAAATAGAGTCACAGACTGTCAGTACGCTAATTACTTGGGGGGACTTTCTAAGTCTACCCACGTTTTCCCAAAATAATAATGATGTCTTGTAGCCACACAGAAAATTGAGGGCCAGGAATTTATGGGTAGCATTTTGTTTCCTTTCACCCCAGGTCTTTGGGTGTGGCTGTTGTTTCTAAGCAAACCATTTCTTCATGGATTTCTAAGGCCATTTCTTTTTGTTATTCTTTTCATGGAAAATGTCTTTCCTCATCAGTGAAGGCTCATTCTACCAGGGCTGTTGCCTCCTATGGTGCTTTTTCAAGAAGCTGGATACCAATTCCATCTTTAAGGCTGCTACTTGGTCCACTGTTCATACTTTCACTAAGCAATACAAGTTGGCTTTGCCAGAGCCATCCTGCATGGTCCTTCTTCCAGGCTTCCACTTGAGGTTTTGTAATCTCCCTTTGGTTATGAATAATGCAACAGTGATATGGAAGGACATAGTGCAGTTGTGTAAAATGTCACCATACAGTAGATGTCCCTCTCTTCACTGTTTCAGTATTTGCTCCCTCATGCCCCTATGCTCTAGCCTTGTTCTTTCCTGCCCTCCTGGCCAAGGGGCTCTTCTCCTTTTTCTCCTTCTGGATGCACATGTTTTTCCTTGTCCCTAAGGACATGCTGTTATTCCTGGGGTTTTCCAGTTCTAGGTGTGTGCATCTGTATATGTCACATTTATGCCCTATGCCTTGCGTAGGGAGCATACATATGAATACAATGCCTATAAGCTTTGGTATACTGGTCAGATGTTAGGTTGTCCCTGGCAGGAGATCCCTTCAGATGTGAATACTGCAACAGTGAAGAGAAGGACATCTATGGTAAAATTTTACACAATTGTAATTTCCTTAGTTTCTGAACCACAATACCCATTTCATTTGTAAAAAAATGTAAATATTAAGTGGACCCGAATACTTGCCACTTGTGAAATAATTCAAATATAACTGAATATATTAATGGTGCAGAAATGTATGCATTCTATGAGACAAGTGTTATCAAGGTAATGGAAAAGATGATTCGGTATAATGAAATGTAAGCATTTAGTCAGTGAGTCACAATTATAATTATTCTGAAAGTTATATCAAGAATGAGGATATGTAACAGATGGGATGGCTCTGATAGGGGAACACTTAGTGAATAGGTTGTGTGATGGTGAAAATGGAGGTCACATTAAAAAAAGGATGAATGGAGGATTATGCCAGTTGTGTTTATTTTGTTAACTGTTAATTTCAAAAAAGGGAAGAAGGCATAGAAAATACATAATTAAAAGTTTGGAAGTTGATGGACTTTCAGATATATTAAGTAAGAAGTTGGCATATGCTACCTGATTCTCCTGTTGGTTTTATGAAATCTGCCTATCCTTTTAGTTTTATGATAGTTAGACTGAAATGTTGGACGACAGCACTGGCATGATAGAGTGTAAGATGAATAATTTGGAATTATTTGATAATGAAAGATAAGTGACAACTGTGAAGATTGGGGAAAGATGGGCAAAGGCTGCCAGCCTAGTCAAATAAGAATTTGATACATAATTCTATCATTTGTATAAATAAATGTAAAATACAGGCTTGTGTTTTTAAATGAAAGAAAACACTGTAAAATGTGAACTTCAAGATTGTTGCAACATTGCCATCTGCTGTAAGGAAAATCAAGCCAAGCATTTCAAATGTGCTTTAAAGTTACAATTATCGAAAAAAGTGGTGCCAAAGTGTCTGGCTGAACACATTCTTTCTATTGTCTTAACTTAAGGAATAATTGTTAGAATATACATGTGAAATGACTTTTATTTTTGTAGTTTCCTGAGCAGGTGTCAGCTTGCTAAATAATGCAGTTTGTTTACCTGGGAACTCCAGACTAAGTGTCAACATGATGTAATGTGAATACTGGGTAAACCTAAGTGTCAAAATGATGTAATTTGGGAGGGCCTTAGCAGAGCTGTTTGTTAGTGTTTTAAAAAATATTGTTCAGTGAGAGACTGAAAGCATTTGTCTTGGACCATCAGCCCCAGTACTGCTTATGCTCTTTATGTATGTAAGTAGGATTATAGCACTGTGTTTTCTCTTAAGAATAGCTAAAGATTAGAAAGTTAGATTAAGTGTTTTTCTTTGACTTCAGACCTGTCCTACTGTATTGTTTTAAGTTTCTGTGTGATTTCTGAACTCTTAGATATCTCTGTGGTGTAGTAGTATTGTCTTGTGTTTTAATTATTTATCATTAAATATTTTAAAAACCTTTACCTGTGGCTGGTCTGCATAGAGAAGTAGACTCTAGAGTACATTGCATATATATATATATACAGGTTATCGTAACAGGCCACTCTAATAAGCCTTAGACTGAAGAGTCACATTACCAATTGGATAATAATATTGCACAGTAATAACTGGACATCCTTTTAAGGGCCTTTGGGTAGCTGTTAATTATTAAGCCAGTGGTGGCAGAAATTACTACAGTATAGTTTGGATAAAGGGGCACAGCTAGAGAATCTGTGTCAGCCTTTCCCAGGAGTGTCTGTGAAGATTTATAAATACTTATCTCAAAGTGTGTGGGTGTGTATCAGCTACCTGGGCAGGGACACAAAGCACTGGTTGGACAGAGAGGGTACTGGAGGTTAGCTTGCCAGCTAGGCTGAGATCTGGATCCTATAGCTGTGCCAGTGGGGAGTCTTACTGGGTACCTGGAGAGCAAGGGAGCAACCAGCCCCAGACTCACTGTGATCTCTGTATGCACTTAAGAGAAATTGTACTTTACTGTGTGTATTAGTTATCCTTTCTTCTTCTAGGAGATGACCTCCCTGGTGTTAGTGGTGAGGATTGAGGCTCCTTGATTGCTGGGCCAGGGCACGGTCGTCACAACAACAAAGACATCTTAATGTGGAAATTGATGGTGCTCCCTTGATGAGAGTCATATGCAGTAATTATTGGGTTCAGGCCTTGACCATGTGTGCAGGTGAAACACTGCCGCAAGACCTTAGAAAAAGTAGTCATCTGCAGTAATTTGGGGATTTGGGACTACACTACCCATGCTTAGCAAAAAGGTGGTGTAAGAAAACTTGGGAAAAGTGCACAAGGCAGGCAGGAAAATATTAACAGCACAGTATTTTCTAATAGCAAAAGCTTGGGCATGTTTGCTTACACACTGACAGAAAGCGATGAGTATGTTAGACAGAAGCATCCGCCATAGTGAAACATCACAATAAAATGAGTTTTTAGTACAAGAAACAATCAGAATATTTAGGACAACATGCAACAACAGGTTTACTATGCATAAATAGAGAGTAAAATAAATTGGTCAATAAACAATGTATTTTATTGCTAATGGTATAATATATACATTTGTTTGCATGGAATTAAGAAATTAACTAATGATTATGTAATAAAAGCTTTTTGATAGGAGATTTATGAATATATGCTATAATATAAAGGAGGATGCTTTACTAAAGATGGTGTATATACAAGAGATAATGCTGTGTATTTTATTAGCACTAAACTATGAAAAATGTGGCATCAAGATATCATAGCTTTATAGGTGTGTACTACACTAATGACTACTAGGGCCTTTTTAAGCCTACCCGTGCATCCCACATCTCTGACAAGTTCTGATACCCTTGATAAATGTAAGCAGGGACTTGGGAGATTAAAAATGTACAAGCAGGTGCCTGAGAGATGAACCATTTACAGGCTGTCTGTGTTCATTAGAGTCATAGTTGCCAAACCAGGGATGGATTTTCTGTTCCTCATCCAATTGTCCAAGTTACACTTGAAGTGGGTTTGCGAAGAACACTGCTTCACATGGATGGGGAGCATGTTCCAGAGAAGGGGTAGTTTCTTGGATACATACCGGTCTCTCCAGCATGTCTTATTTACATCACAGGCTAGAGTTAAGTCTTCAGAACAGGTAATTCTAGTGTTATTTGTTTTGTGGATATGCATCAGGATGGAGTCTGACTATGCCTTGTATGCAAAGTATAGATATCCCCTTAACAGCCTGCAGGAGACACACTACAGGGATAGGGCTCTGAGGCGATCTACACAGGACAAGTTGTTTATGTCCTGTATTCTTTTAGTGAAGAACTTCTGTGGATATTCCAGTTGTTGTATGTGTCTGGTTACATACATACCAAAGGGGGCACTGTATTCAGTGATAGGTCTGATAAATAGTGAATACAGTGGTGGAATGACCTCCATGGATCTATATGCTACACTTTTGTTTATAAGTTGCACAACACAGAATGATTTACCCACTACTGTAGACATGTGATAGTCAAAGACTAGATAACTGCCTGTGTGTGTCCCAACGTCCCTGTCTACTGAGTTGACTCTTAGGGGTATATTGTTGATGTGACAGGTATCAGGGATGGATGACTTCCCGAAAGATACTATAATGTATTTCTTGGCATTTTGTTTTAGGTCATAGCTCAGACACAAGCTATTTCTCTGTGTCTGCCATTTTGGAGAACAATAGTGTCAGTAGGGGATTCTATGACTGTTCCTAATTTGCAATCATCTGCAAATTTGGTCAGCCACAGGCCTTGACTTTAGAGAAGTAAATATCAAAAAGAAGCGGTCCCAAGACTGATCTCTGAGCAATTCCACTTGAGAGTGGCCTCTTTGTAGAGTTGGACTCCCCAGTTCTAACTTCATGGGTCCTGTCTGTGAGCCAGCTGGCTATGTACTGGGTTGCATAAGGATTTATATACCTAAACTCTTTAGTTTATCAACAATGCCCAAGTGAGGGTACTGTATCAAATACCTTGGCCAGGTCAAGGTAGGCAGTGTGTACCATTTTGCCCTCATCCATTGCTTTGGTGAACTTATTAAAGAAGTCCACTATCTTGAGTAGACATGACCTGCCCTTGACAAAATCAAATTGGGTTGGGTCCAGTGCCTGGAGGTTTCCTATGTCATTATTGATCATTTCCATGGCAATTCTTTCCATGACTTTAAATATGAGACTATTGAGACTTATGGGTTTGTGGTTTTCAGGGTCTGTAGATGGCCTATCTTTGTGCAGAGGGGTGACTGCTGCTGTTCTCCATTCTTGAGGCACAAAGCCTGTTTGGAGGCTATGGTTGAACAGCAGTTCCAGGGGGGTTGATAGGTCATGTTTCATGCTATTTAGAAGGCATTTTAGGATATTGTCTGGGCCCATCAATGCCGTGTTATTGTCCCTAGACAGAGCACTGAGGACCTGTTCCCTAGTGATAGTAAAGGAAGTTATAGTTGATGGTATTTCATAAGGGGAGGTTGATGGGGAGGAAGGGGTAAAATTAGAGCTGAATTTGTCTGCCAGTGGGTTTGCTATATCCTCTGGCTCAGTATAGGTGAATCAATTAAAAATGAGCTCTGCACACAATTGTGTATTGCCTTTGAGGCTGCAGTCACAACTAAAGAATGCCTTGTGGTTGTCCTTGGCCTGGGATGCCAAATTTACCTCAAATTTGGCTTTGGTAGACATGATATGTCCTCTGAGTTCTTTATATAGTTTGATGGGAGTGTTTTTATCCTGCTGGGTGATACGCCTCCTAGTTTTTGCCATGATTTTTTTTTTCTTTTGTTATATAACCTACTGATGATGTGATTCCACCAGGGTGGCTTTATTTTTTTCAAAGTTCTTTAAGGGTGTCTTGTTTTCTGAGTTACTTCTGTACTTATTACTGGTGGGTACAGCTGCCTCTATGAAGCTATTAATAAGCTTGTACAGAGTTTCTTTGAATAGTTTTGCATAGGCAGCAGTGTTCGCAGGGTTTATGGGGGCTTGAAATTTTGCCAGGCTATCACTTAATGGTAGGAAGTTAGCCTTAGAGTAGTTCTTAAACATTACAGGGTTACTTAGGGTTCCAGGTTTTAAAATGGTAACAGAGGTAGTGGGAAAGTTCATATCCTTGACAAGAGTTTGTTTTTATGGATTAAACGGTTCAGGTGATAATATAAAGTAATGTTCACGACTCTGGGTGCAGTGCTTGTCACTGCAAACAGGTTGCCCTGCGTCCAACTAGGTACTGGTGAAATTTCAAGGGTGCTTTTATAGGAAAAATGTCAACTCAAGAAGCTTGTATATATATATATATATATATATATATATATATATATATATATATATATATATATATATATAGGGCACTGCCAAACACTTTAGAGGAACTACTAAAGTAGACCCTGATGATTTATGGCTTAAGTATTTAGGGAGATATTATGAAGTTAGGTTAGACATCAGATAATAAAGCAGTACTTACTGAAAAGAAATAATTTGCTTTGTCAAGAATGATGACTGGTGGGGATTCACCTAATTGGCTATTACCTGGCTACAAATAGTGCTGGTCTCACCACAGCTTCATGCTGCTGGGATACAATGCCCCTTTGCTTCTTCTCTCACCAGAAACAAAACAGTAGCACCAATTTGAAGATGATTATCAAGCCACTGGCTCTTTGGGGATCAACAGTCTTGTCCTAGAAGATGAAGGGGTCTGTAGGATAGCTGCATCCTTTTCCTAATAAATGCCTTGAACAGCAACCAGACCAATTAGAAAGGTCTCACACAGATGCTCATTGCCCTATAAAAGACAGTCAGGAATCAATGTCCTCTGCTTTTTTCTTACATATAAGCACAAATTCCAAGCTGGCTGCTATAAAGCAGTTATTGGGCTTCTTGGTGACCAGCAGTCTGCAAGAAATACCCTATGCTCCTTCTGTCACCAGAAGCAAAACAGAAACACTAATCCTAAAACAACTACTAAAAGCAGAATGTGGGCTCTCCAATAATTGGTGGTCTTGAACCAGATGTTGCAGATTTTAAAGGTAAGATGGGTTAATACCTAAGAGTTGCAGTGTGCACTAAGCAGTTAGATATGAAAGAGGGAGCAACTCAAACTTTAGCAATCTAAGGGTAGAGCTACTAAATTTAAAACATCAAGACAGATAGGATAGGTGTGGGCACTTAGTATTGTAGCTCTATGGGATACAGTAGGATGGCCAATAAATTTAAATAGCTGGAGGGGGAGTGATGTCATAAAATGATAACTTTATGTTTACTGACACTACTCATTGAAAGAGGAGAGGGAAGAAAATATGTGGCCAAATTAACATAAGGGGCTGGCAACTAGAGAGACACTTGAATTTAAAAACACAACAGCGACAGGGTAGGGGGGTGGGGGAAATTTTAATTTGTGTGCGACTCACAAGAGATACAGCACTGGTCTCTTTCATAGTTTAAATATGCTACTGAAAGCAGAATACAATTAAAACACAGTGTAATGAAAATACACCACAATATACAAAATAGAAGAAGGCAGTGAAGCAAACCAAATTACAAGAAAGCAGTATAAGAAAAGTAAACTAATCTTTGTCTCACAGCAGTCTGTGGCAGAGTCTTTAATTATCAATTTATGAAAACTGTCATAAGACTGTATAGATGGAGGAAAAAATATTTTATTTATAATAGATGAAGACTATGCAAAAATATTTGCATATATTTTTCTGCAATGTTTTCAAGATCAGAAAAAAATATATATATAAAAGTAAAGCAGGTATGGGGAAATGGAGATTGCATGGATGGGAAAAAAAAACAGAAATAAAAGCTGCCATAAGGAAGGCAGTGAATGATATTTAAAAGTTATGTGCTCACTATAACTAGGTATCTGTCCACTGTCATTCTTCCTCAGTGAATGGGTTACGGATCCAATCCTCAGTTCCGACTTGGCCGCATACTTCAGATTTTGGATCCAAGTCTCAAGCTGCTCCCTCTACCCATAATGTCCTAGTTCATTCTTAACACCTCAGATTAAGTTTGCTGCCATAAAACCTACATTAAGTAGTTAAAGAGAAAATAGGTACTAGAATAGGGCTCAAACCCAGAATTATATGTTGAAACAAGAAGCCATCAGGTCATTCCAAAAGATTACAGAAAGGGTGATGTGGGGAGGGGGGTTGAGGAAGAATGAAAATGGACAACACAGATACCTAGTTATGGTGAGCACATAACTTTTAAATCTGATGTTGTCCTTTTCACTCTTCCTCAGTGAATGGGACAGAGTCCCCAGTTACGTAAATCTTGGAAGGATATTCTGGAGAACTGCTGTACCAAAAGCAGCTCTACTTCTTGAAATTAAGTCCAATTTGTAATATGTAATAAAGGTATAAGCATTGGACCATGTTGCCGCTGCACAGACATCATCAATAGAAGTTCTTGATCAAAAGGCAGATGAAGTGGCCATGGATCTAGTTGAATAGGCTTTAAGTATTTTTGGTTGGTAGAGAAAAGCCCTGTTGGGAATCAAGGAAATGGGATTAGTTATCCATTTAGCCAATATAACTTTAGAAACTGGATAAACCAACCGACTTGATAAAAAGGAGATGAACAGCGGGTCTGATTTTCTGAATTTTTTTGTTCTGCGTAAATAGAAACATAATTGTCTATGCACATCCAGAAGATGTAGCATGTATTCTCCTTTGTTTGAAAAATTTGGAAAGAAGACTGGTAAATGAATAGTTTGGATAATGTTAGATTTAGAAGCCACTTTAGGTAAAAAAAAAAAAAAAGGGTTAGTCCGTAAAGTAACCTTGTCTTTATGAAAGATAATGTAAGGAGTCTTTCATGAAAGAACTTGGAGTTAAGAGATCCTTTTAGCAGAAGTGATGGACACTAAAAAGGCTGTTTTCCAAGACAGGTACTTTAAGTCAGTTTTTGCTGAAGGTTCAAAGACTTTTGGAGTCAAACCTTGGGGTACCACTGTCAAATCCCAGGGAGGTGATGGATCCTTTAGTGGAGGTCTAAGTAGGAAGGTGCCTTGTAAGAAGCTAGCTAGAGTCCACTGAAGGACATGCATAAAGTGATGTGCTAAAGGGACTAGAACTATTGCTGCTGCCATGGAATCTAACACTTGAAGAATTAGTTTGGCAGGAGGAGAAGGATGAAAGAATTTGATGAACCTGAGATCTGAGTGTGCCTATACAGTGAGAAGGTAAGGAAGCAATCTGAGTTGTTGTGTTCAGATGTGCACCAATAAACTACAGGCTTTATACTGATGTTAATTTTGATTTGGCAAAACTGACCGTTATACCTAGTGAGTGATAAATCTGGAGAAAATAGTCCCTGGACTGCTGTAGGAGATGCATAACTGGGGCAGTGAGAAGCCAGTCATCCAGATATAAAAATGCTTGGAATCCCTTTAGGCTTAAACGAGCTGCCACCACTGCCATAGACTTGGTAAACACCCTGGGGGCTGTGGTGAGTCCAAAGGACAGGGCTCTGATCTGGTGAGGACTGGCTCCCAACCAAAAGTGTAATTGTCTCCAAGAGTGCCAGTCTATTTTGATGTGATAGTACGTGTCTTGAAGAGCTACACAGCACATCCAATTGTCCTTACATAAAAAACGTCAGAATGGACTGAACCATGACAATTCAGAACTTTGATTTCTTCATGAATTGATTTAATTTGCTTAGATCCAGAGCTGCTTTCAGGTCCCCTGTCTTTTTTGGCACTAAAAAGAAATGTGAGCAAGTTCCAAATCCTATTTGGTTTGGTGGTACCTCCTGGATGACTCTTGTCTAGCAGCTTTTGAATTTCTTATGCTGCAGCTTCCCTCTGACTATGCAGAATGTCAGGGAGCTTCTTTCTTTTGGAAACTGGAGTCTGGGAAAAGGGTATGAAGTAATCTCTGGATATTATTTTTAGCACCCAATTATCTTTTGTTATAGCAGCTCAGGCTTCTGGGTGCAAGGACAAACATCCCATGACTGCCTCCATAGGTGAACAGTCAGGCAGCACTTCGAAAGTGGTGAAAGAGTTTATCCAGAAAGGAATCCTGGAAATCCTGATTTTGTGGAATCCTCTGCCTTGAGGGTGGTGTCTTCTGTTTGAACTCCTTCCTCTGCCACAAAAGGCATTGTCTCAGCATGAGTCCTGGAAAGGTCCCTGGGATTTACAGAACCACATTTTCTTGCCACCTCTGTGATTCCTTGAAAAAGTTCGATGAGGTGTAGAAAATATAATTCCTACAGCAGACAGGGTCTTTCTTTCTTGTTCACTGTGGGTAAGCATTTCTTTCACAAAAGGGCCAAACAAGGATGTTCCATCAAAGGGAGCATTTATCAAAGAAGATTTGACAGGCTCTTTAAAGTCACATAACTGCATCTAGGCATGTTTTCATACAGCAATGCCTGAACCAGCTGCCTGTAAGACACCTTCTGCTGCATTACAGATTAACCTCATGGAAGCTTTGGAAATTGACAAAAGAGTGCCAGCTGAGAAGATGACGTTTTGAAATTCTCTGCAGACATGGACTCAGAGAGACAGAGTTTGACAGCTCTTTTGTCAAATCTCTCTGCAGAAGGTAATGTTGGCCAGGTAGTTCAGAGTCCTCAGGCCAAAGGTTGCTGAAGCAAATAAACACTTTCCAAATCTGTCCAGTGCCCTAGACACTCTGTTAGGGGGATGGACAGAGGAGCTCTGCTAGTTCTGTTTTGGTGGCTGCCGTCACAACCATTGCATCAACAGGAACTCCTCTGTTCCAGTGGGGTTTATCCTTTGGCAGGGCTAAAAACTTGTTCTGGTGATGTGGGATTAGTTCAATGGAATCCAGCTTCTTCCATGCCCAGCGAGATATTAGGTCAATGAGCTCATCACCCAGGATAGTCACCCAAGGCATAGATGGGCCAGCACCAAAGTCTCCAGAAATACAGACTCCTCTGGAGCAGGATTATTGGTGGACCAACCAGCTTTTTGCTTAAGGATCTCTAAAATGTCTCCAAATGAGACAGCATCTGGTGATGATCTGGGGGACCCTTCTCCTTCCTTGAAATCAGTATCTTCGGTAAGAGATTCCAAAGGGGAATCTATGTGCCTCCCCTTGCTCATTCTCTTCAGATGGACCTCCTCAGGGGGATGCTGGGGAAGATGTCTGAAGAAAGGGGAAGTTCTTCAGTGGGAACCAGCTGGAAGGTAGGAGGAATTGGCTGTCCCTGTGGAGCAGGTCTGATGGAATCAGAGCTCTGAACCATAGAGGGCTGAGGGGTAGGACCCGAGAGAGGATGGGAGACTAGATCCTAGAATGAGAAAAGACCCTTCCCACCACTTTGAAGGCAGATGGACCTGGAGAAGCCGTGGCCAACCACAATGAAGCTGAATGGTCCAGCACAGGCAGATCATGACTCCAGCCAGATCCGTGCTTTGAGGAGGGAACTGGACTTGAGCTGTCTAATGCCAAGGCTCTGAGGGGCAGGGATGGATCTGACATAATCAGAGCAGAACCTGACCACACTGATCAGACTCTGACACTTTGGCTCTGAGACTCATCCTGATCCGAAGGCACAGGAGCAGAACTAGTAAGGGACATTGTTAGAGTTGAAGAGGTAATTCTGTTCAGGTTCAACACTAGCACTTTCAGGACTGTCAGATCCTGAGGCTCCGAAACCAAAGGACAGATAAAATAAGGAAATAAAATTATATGGGCTGTGGCAGGAAGGCTCATGGATCCAATGGGAGAAGAAGCAGATATAAACCCCATATGGATCTGAGCTCTAAGGAATTTTTGCATCATCCTATCTACATCTGCTTCAAAAAGACTCCTGGAGAACCTGATGGAGGATAAAGTAAATTGAGGTCTTGAATGCTTTTTAGATGTCTGCATAAAAGGAAAGTGGAGCCAAGTAGAGATAGGATCCACCATAATCTCAGATGAGTGAATCCTCAGTGTGTATGATTTGCTAGGCATAGGATCTGAAGGTCTCGGATCCATAGTCTTAGCAGGGCTAGAAGAGATGAGAATAGGATCCGAAGACTTATGGTCTGAACGCTTTGGATCCATGGTTTGTCATTTCGGATCTGATGAACCGGGATCTGAGGATTTCTGAATTTTCTGTGGCTGCTCTGAAGAAATTTTAGAAGCCTTCGTAGGCAACTCTTTCCTGTGCTACGGGGGAGCTTTAGAAGATTTACTGGAGGTATGAGCCCCTGATGAGGAAAAAGATGTAGGTGGCAGCAATCCCCACCTGTAGGCAATGACTCTTGAACTGAATACTTAACAAACAGTGTAGTTTGTGTTTAAGTGAGCTGCTCTTAAGCATCAGACTGCCCCTGCCTGTGGGCATCTCAGTTAGGGATGTTATGCCCACAAGAAGTGCATTTTTTTAAACCTGTCAGCTTATCAGCCATGACAGAACTAGTTGTAGAGAAATAGTATAAAAGAAAGAATGATTTTTTTTATAAGAAAAGAATACCACCAATGGTAATAAAGAATACCAATGAGTCAGTGTTTTTTTTTTAATCTTTTTATTTGGTTTATATAACCCTTTGCCATACCTAAAAATGGGACCTGTGTTTTATGCTGGATAACAAAATTAAATAAAATTAACAGATCACAGACTATGAGTGTTTTATTTACACTTTAATGTGCTTGGGCACAATAGTGCAAACCACTTTTTATATATCATAAGTTAAACTATGTTCAGGCTGAATAAGATTTTCCAGATTTTTTAAAAATATGATGAAGTATTTCCACTGGAACACTCAAGTGCTTATTAAAACACACATTAAGAATACAGTTTGCTGATAACAATAAACATTTTACTTTTCTGAAGTTATTTGTACAATTCAACATAAATTTTGAGAAATTATTGGCTGATAAAGAGTAATTCTTAACTGTATTCAAAATTTTATGATAGACAAAGGCCGAAGTTCAGAAACACGTAATGCACTAAGCTATCCTGTTTAATGTACTGCTGCTCAGTGTGTGTTATGCCTCAGTAGCAAGTCATAGGCCATTCTAACAATACAGTGGTGAGAAGGATCTGGTCCAAAGCACTACACTGGTCTTGCTGTACCTGATGTACATCAGCTATATGCTCCCCACACAGGGATAGGGCATAAAGGTGACATACAAACTCTCAGTCCTGAGAACTGAACTGCACCAGGAAAACTAGAGCAACCTCAGGAAAAATAAGGACATGTACATCCAGGGAAAAAGAAGAGAAAGGAAGAGGGTAAAAATGAACCCTCCAACCTCCCATCTGGCCAGAAGAATGTCCCATACAAGAAAAAAAAAAGAAAGAGGGGCATGAAGGAAGGATCGAATACTGCAACAGTGAAAAGTAGAACAACTACTGTTATGGTAAGATCTTACACAACTGTACTATGTCCTTCCTTAACACTTTTGCAGTTGTCTTTATATGTGGGAGATTACAAATGCTGTGATGAACCCTCTCTGGGCCAGTAATCAAGGAACTTAAATCCTCACCACTGACACTGGAAAGGGATGTTCACTTGGAATACAAATAGATACTCTCAGTATTTCTAGATGCATTCCTCTCTGCATCAAGCACAAACTCCTTTAAGAGCACACAGGGAACACAGTCAACTCAGGGTCTGGATTTCTTTATATCTGTCTCTCTCCAGGGCCCCAGGAAGGCTCCCCACTAGCACAGCTATAGGGTTAAGTCTTCAGCCGAGTGTCCAAGCCAAGTCCTTCAGCACCCTCACAGTGAAACCAGTGCTTTGTGTCCCTGTTCCAAGTAGCTGACAAACACACACCATGAGATTTGATTTTTACACACAAACACACACATGGGAAAGGCTGGTACAGATTTACCTGCTATGCCCCCTTCTGCCCAAACTATAAGGTAGTTATCAATGCCACAAGACACTACAAAGACAGCTACCTAAGGCTCTTGCAAGGGTATCCAGTTATACTGAGTGAAATTAATATTAAAAATAAAAAACAAACTGTAGAAATCACAAATAAACGGCCAGAGTGCAAGTAAAACTCTTATTTAGTAAAATACAGTGAAGCACTTTTTGTTTGTAAAATAATAAACTTCAGACTAAAACAGTGTTAATCCATAACTGAACTTCTTAAATAGCATTTTATAAGCCCACACTACACTAGGAAGGAAATGATGTCGTATACAAGCCATACACTAAAAAGGAAATTATGTCATATACAAGCTTAGAAAGTGACAAGAATCCTTGCAGATCTGTACTTGACCATCCAAAAACTTCTTTAATCTACTGTCAAGAAATTTGGCACAAGAGTATGTAATGGAGTTGCGACCTGTCCAGCTTATTATATAGGGAAGACTACTAGAACCCTAAAAGAAACCGTATATGAGCACCTATATGCCATTAGAAAGATAAATTTAACAAATGCACTTGCGAAACACATACAGGAGTATGGTGAACATAGATTTGAATTTTGTGGTATCCAACAGGTCCATGAACAACTTGAGGGGGGGGGCATGGATGCTACATTTAGAAAGGGCAGAATTAATCTGACAACTAAAACTACATTCTTATGTATGGCCGGGTTTGAATGACTACTGTGCAATCATTTGTATACTCAGGCTAAAAGCATTACTTAGGTGAGATAATTTATAAGCTGGTTTTAATTATTGCTGACCTGTGTTAGGGTAGTGATTTAATATGTATATTTACTTATATATATATATATATATTTTTTTTTTGTATAACAAGAAATATTTTAATTAATAATAATCAACTAGGATGTCTTTAGATTGTTTATTAATGAAGGAATTTTGTTAACATATTTTATGTATGTGTGTTTTATATACAAGTGCTTTCTATTTTTAAAAAATTAAAAAATGTATGACATAATTTCCTTTCTAGTGTAGGGCGGGCTTATAAAATGCTATTTAAGAAGTTCAGTTGTGGATTAACACTATTTTAGTCTGATGAAGTTTGTTATTTTACAAATGAAAATCACTTCACTGTATTTCATTAAACAAGAGTTTTGCTTGCACTCTGGTCGTTTTTTTTTGTGAAATTAATATTAATACAAATGCTAATGTTCACCAAACAGCCAGGCTTCAGGAGTGGCCACAGTGTCACCAATTGATATAAGTACTCACAAACATTAAAATATTCTCTAAAGGACCAGCCACAATGAAAAGTTTAAATATATTTAATAATAAATAACAAAAGAACATGAAAATACAAAATATCTATTTACAGTAAACTCCAGAGTTTCAATCACAGGAAATATTAAAAATAACACAGCTGGAAAGATTTACACAGTTACAGAAAAACAATACTTAACTATTATCACCATATTTTCCTGACTGATCTAGAGAATTACTGTTCCCACTTACCTAACAGTACAAGGCAAGATGAAGTAGTTGAGGGATGCTTCTACGTTAGGTTCCAAGAAACAGACTGCCCTGAGACTTCTGTCTCACCTAATATTAAAACATTATTTCTGTACAGAATAAACTCACATACATCTGGTGATCTGATTTCTGGTTCCCATACAACCCCCATTGCAAGAAACTGCCAGGATGCATCACCTACATATCAATAGTACACACACAAGAGTATGGCTCAGATCTGGTGCAGCTTTTGAAAGTCATAAAACAATTATACACTTCTACTCCTCCTGCAGAGACTAACAAAACATGCTTCTTACAGATACTGTATCTCTGGCTTCATTCAAAACTGTGAGATGACATCTTTATAGCCTAGCCCTGGTAATTTAATTTCTTACTATTTTCCAAAGTTTGCTGGAGCTGAGCTTAACCTCTTCTCTTCCAGTATCCTCTGTTAACATATATATAGTTACAATGCAATCAGTACCCAATTTTGTTACATTTTTAACACAAGCAACTTTACAAATCCATTTACAGCACAACCATCTCTACAAATCAAATTGATATATTCAAATAACATATAATTCTTTACTAAATTCCAGCTAGCTGTGCTTGCATATGCTACACATCCACTGCCCTACTTCTCCCGGCATAGCTGCCTATACCTCACAATGTTACACACACCCCATTGAAGACTCAAGTTAGTTTTCCAAGTGACCCTTGAGAAATGTTGCTAGAGAGGAATGAGCCTATCTGGGAATACATTAACTCATAACCTGTATTGAGAACCCATCTGCATTGGCATTGCTGACCCCACTACAGTGTTGCATTGTCATGTCATATGCCTGAACCCTAGGCTCCTCATAGTAACTTGGCATTTTGCTGGCTGACTCGTTGTAGCCATAGATCCCCCTCAGACTCCTCCTGCCTCCTAGTACAAATGCTAAGCACAAGAGCCTCCTTAGCATGGTAAGGTCTCTTCATGTTAACATGGTACAATCTGGGCCATTGACTCAAGCCTAGCAGTTCTACCATGTAGTTAACACCACTGACCTTCCTTACCACTTTGAAGGGTCCCTCCCAAGCTGCCTGCAGCTTATTGTGTCAGAAATGACAACTATCACCTGCTGCCCCACAGCATACTCCCAGGCCCGAGAATTCCTGTCATACCAGTCCTTTTTCTGCTTTTGGGCTCCTGCCAGGTTCTCCTGGACTAAGCCCATGTGCTCCATATGCCTTAGCCTGAGGTTTCAGACATATGCCACAACAGACTCCTTGTGGGATTCACACTCACCCTCCCACTCATCACAAATCAAATCTAAAGGCCCCCTCACCCTATGTCCATACAGCAACTCAAAGTGTGAACAACCTGTGGATTCCTGGGGTACATCTCTGTAAGCAAAGAGCAGACAGGGAAAATATCCATCCCACTCTCTCTTAAACTGGTCTGTAAATGCCCGTAGCATGGTCTTTAGTGTAGAGTTTAACCTCTCCATAAGACCATTAATCTGGGGATGGTAAAGGGTGGTCTTTAGGTGATTTACCCCACAGCACTTCCACAGACAAGCCATCAGGTCTGACATGAAATTGGCACCTCTGTCAGTCAGTATTTCTCTCTGGAAACAAGCCTACCCTGCTGAAAATCTCTAACAAAGCATTTGCCACCTTTTCTGCCTCAATGGAGGATAGAGCCACCACCTCAGGGTATCTAGTAGCATAATCTACTAACACCAGGATACACTTCTTCCCTGTGGAACTTGGGGTACTCAGAGGCTTCACAATATCCATATCTACTCTCTGAAATGGCTCCTCAATCACAGAAAAAGGCATCAAAGGAGCTTTGACCTTGTCTCCTGCCTTGCCTACTTTTGTGGCACTGCTCACACGTCCTGTAATACCCTGTTACATCCCTTGCAATCCCAGGCCAATAAAAGTTCTGCATAATACGTTTCTTGGTACACTTTATGCCCATATGACCTGCTAAAGGAATATTATGGGCTACGGCTAGAAGTGCCACATGGTACTCTAGGCACTACCAACTGCTGTATTACCTCACCCTCTAGCCCTCCCTCAGGGGTACACTATCTAAACAGCAACTATTTGTTCCTGTATACAGATTCCCCCTTTCCTTGAGAATCAGGTACCTCCTTAGCTACTTCCCCCAAGCCTTGTAATGTAGGGTCTGAGAGCTGAGCCTGTCTCACATTTACTTTTTTCCTAGCTCCCCTTCCACAGGAAGTCTGGTATCCTCTGATAGTGGTTCCCAATGGTCAGGCTGGATGCTACCACTCACCTCTGCCCTTGCAATCACTCTGTCCAAGGGAACATCAGTACCTACCAGCAGCTGTGGCTCACCTTCAGGCTCACTGTTACAGGGTAGCTCCCTCCCCGAAATAGCCACCTCATCAGCCCTGGCTTCAGGTGTGGTGTTTGGGTCTCCCCCAGGTTACCAGGCCCATATGCCTGTCTCCAAGCTTAATTGTATGTAAACTGCATGCATACATGGTACTGCATTATCAAAATCATTCCCTGTCAGGACATCTGCAGGGATATCCTCAAACACACCTACTTGCTTGCTTCCTTTTCCACCCTCCCAGTGAAGGTGAACCCTGGCCAAAGGCATTTGGAATGGGGTCCCTCCTAAAACTCTGACTGGAGTGGGCTGCCCAAGCAAGTACTGTTCCTCTTTATCTACTGCAGGCTCCACAGTGATTATGTCCAAGGCTGTGTCTCTCTTAATAGTGGCCTGTTTTCCATCCACTAAGATAGAATATAACCTCTTGTGATAGTTTGGTACCCCCTGTTGTCTCCAGATAACTTATCACTGACATACTGTAATTCCCACTTGCTGGCTCCCCCACCTTTTGTTCTGCACCTTGCCTCCATGGACATCTGTATGATACATGGCCCCACTGGTTACATTTAAAATATTTACCCTTGATCCTGGCTGTGTACATGAACTAGTGGCTTCCCCAGTTACTGGTGGACTCTGCTGGGGTGGTTTAGGCTGCCCACCATGGGTTTGCTTATATCCATGTGCAGCATTGGGTATCCCTTTCCTGTGCAGTGATGCCCTTCTTGCTAAGCAGAGATCCCCTTTTCCCCAGCTCATCTGCAGAGTTACACCCTCAGTCTGCCAATCAGATTCTCATGTCCTCAGGCAAAGTGCTATGGCCTTGTTCCTTCACCAAAAGGTCTGCCAGCCCTTCAAAAGTGGTGACCTGAAACTTACTCACCCACCTATGAAAATAAGTGTTTAACTCAGCAATATAATTACACACACTTTCATCTGCCTTGTGTCTATGCTCATGAAACTTTTTTTGTATGTTTTGTTTACTTAAAACATTCAAGTAAACATTCCTTTACTTTTTCATAGTTTAAAAAATCAATATCAGACAATTTAGAAAAAGCAGTTACAGATTTACCATGGAGTGAGGAGGTCAGGAACCATACCTACATCCCTTGGTAAACATTATAGTGTTTACATACTGTTTCAAATATATGAATAAAACTATCAAAAAGCAGTCTCTGTGAACTGTAGAAGAAATTTGCTGACCTTTATTGCTTCTGGGGTTTGATTATTCCCTTCCCCATTACCTCCATGACCCTGGCAAAGAGTCAGCATCTCCCCTCATGTTGACGCTGCTTCTCATTTTCATCAGCCTCCAAATGCCGCAGTCTCTCATTTTCTTCAGTCTCTAAATGCCACAGTCTCTCTGCTGATTCTAATTTCAAATGTTTGGCCTCCAGTTCAAGTCTCTGTAACTCCAGATGGGTTTTTAAGTCTTCTAGGAAAAGATGAACTGTTCTGTTTCTGAGGGCTGCAAATTCCCATCACCAGACTGGTTATCCTTCTCGTTGCTGGTCTGAGCTGTGACTAAGGCTGAAATAATTTTCTCTTTAGTTAGGTTGGCATGCACCAGTCCTTTGGTTTCACACATCTTGGCCAACTGGCTCTTTGTCAGCTTGCCATAATCCTCTGCTGACATTTTTCCCTGCTTTCCCTGACTAAACTAAACTAAGCAAAAAGAATAAATAAAACTGTTGTGAAATCAAACTCTGAATGTTTACCTTGTGGCTGCTGCTGAAAGGACACACCTTTGGTGATAACTTCTTACAGGCTACAGAAGTTCAATTGATAACCACACCACTGCTCACCAATATATGATGCCCCCACTCTGGGCCAGTAATTAAGGAGACTGAATCCTCACCACTGACACTGGAGAGGGACTTTCATTTGGAATACATATGAATACACTTAGTTTTCCAGATGTAGACCTCTCTGCATCAAACACAATTTTCTTTAAGATCACACAGGGAACACAGCTTGGAGTATGGATTTTTTTTATATCTCTCTCCCTCTGGGGCCCCAATAAGTCTCCCCCACTAGAACAGCTATGGCTGAGTGTCCAAGCCAAAGTCTTCTGGCACCCTCTCCGTAAAACCAGTGCATTGTGTCCCTGCTCCAAGTAGCTAACACACACACACACACACACACACACACACACACACACACACACACAGCCGGCATAGATTTATCCACTGTGCCCCCTTCTGCCCAGACTATAAGGTAGTTATTAGTGCTACCAGACACTACAAAGCCAGCTACCTAAGGCTCTTGCAAAGACACACAATTATACTGAGCAAAAGTAATATTAAATAAAATCACAACAGGCACTCTCCCAAGTGGATCTCAATCATGGACCACAAAAAAATAACACCAAAATTATTATTTTAAATGCTTTGGTTCTCTTTACTATAAAGAACCTCTTCAGAATGACAAATGCAGAGCCAGTCAGACATATAGAATAAATAAATCATGATGTCATCATATAAAAACCAATAAGGTTATGCAACTAATTAAATAAATGCAGTCTTAAAGAGATCTAACCCCCCCAAAAAAAAAAAACCCATAAAACATGAACCATTAGATACATTTGCATTTCTATAACTTTTTGACAGAAATATGATCATTAAGCCCTGGTGGCATGCCCGTTCATAAAAAAAAACTTGTCATTTCAATTCTAAATATTCAAGAAAAGCACTGAATTGTTTTGTAAATTTGGATTTGTCTACTTTTTCTATCACTAAAACATGAACTTCCTCAAATTAATATTAATACAAATGGTAATACTGACCAAACAGCCAGACTTCAGGAGTGGCCACATTGTCATCAAAAGATATAAGTACTCTCAATGTTTAAAATATTCTCTAAAGGGCTAGCCACAATGAAAAGCTTAAGTATATTTCATAATAAATAATAAAAGAACATGAACATATGAAACATCTATTTACAGTAAACACCAGAGTTTCAATCACAGAAAACATTAAAAATAACACAGCTGGAAAGAAACACAGTTACAGAAAAACAATATTTAATTATTCTTACTATATTTTCCTGACTGATCTAGATAATTACTGTTCCCACTTACTTAATAGAGCAAGGCAAGATGAAGTAGGTGAGAGATCCTTCTATGTCAGGCTCCAAGAAACACAACACACTGAGACTTCTGTCTCACCTAATATTAAAACATTATTTCTGTACAGATTGACCTCACATGCATCTAGTCATCTGACGTCTGGTTCCCATGCAACCCCCCATTTAGAAACTGCCAGGATTTAGCACCTACATGTCAATAACACACACAAGAGCATTGCTCATATCTGGTGCAGCTTCTGTAAGTCATAAAATAATTACAAACACCTAGTACTCCCACAGAGACTAAAAAAAACATGCTTCTTACAGACACTGTGTCTCTGGCTTCACAAAAAAACTCTGAGCTAACATCTTTATGGCCAAGGCCCAGTTATTTAATTTCTTACTATTTTCCAAAGTTAGCTGGAGCTGAACTTAACCTCTTCTCTTCCAGTATTCTCTGTTAACACACACACACACACATATATATATATATATATATATATATATATATATATATATATATATATATATATATATATATATATATATACAGGCTTGGCAGAAGGAGAATAATAAAGTGTAGATCCTGAAGAAGCAGGTCATTCAAATATGGGAATGAATCCCCTGGAGTATGCAGATGGCTGTCACAGTGCCAGACATTTGGTGTATACCCTTTGGGCCACTGAAAGACCAAAGGGAAAAGCAGAGAACTGAAAATATGGGAAAGAAACAGAGAAATGTAAAAAAAAATCCTAAAAAGAGTATGAATGAAAATAAGAAGATATGTGTTCTTTCGATCTAGAAAGACCATAAAGGTTTGAGAAAGCAAGATTCTGAAAGAAGGCACTTTTAGTAAGGTGTTTATGAAGGGAAAGGCTTAGAATGGGTCTCTATGATCCTTCCTTCCTGGGCACCAGGAACATCCTGGAATGGAAACCTGCTCCCTGCTGGAAAAATGGGACAGACTTGAATTGTCCCTTGATCCAACAGATCCTAAAGGTAACTGAAAAATGAAAAAATTGGTCTGGACGAGGCTGAGGAAGGCCAGAGAAGGGTGAAGGTAATTCTATACCATGAAATAACTGTGCTGAATAATGGAAAGCATCCAGGAGTCCTTGGTAATCTGCTGCCAAACAGGTAGAGACAGGGAGAGCTTGAGGGATACGGGAACCTGGCTGAGGTGAAAGAGAAACAGAATGTCTGATAAAGGTAGATTTGTCAGGGATGAAAAACTTTTGGCCTGTAGTAGCCTAAGTGTCTTATCAAAAAACATATATCTGGAAACCACCTTGTTTCTAGGGTGGTTGGTGAGGCTGCCTATACACAAAAGTAAATTTGGAGGGATAGTTCTTCTGAATGTTTGGGACAGGATAAACTAAAATAAAAATATTTAACATCCTGCATAACTTTACCTTTGTCTTATAAACTTTTAAACAGTTCTGCAGCAGCACTGCAACAAGATTCTGGTTATCTAAGGGAGAACCTAGAACTTTAGCCTTAATATCATCAAGGAAGGCATGAAGTGTAACCAGGAATACCTCCTTATGACAGAGTCAGAAGCAGCAGCCCTAGAGGATGCTTCAACTGCATCATAACTACATTTAACAAAGTGGTGAGCATACCTCTCAACTGTACAGAATTTTACAGAATATCCAGATATTTGCCTCTTATTTTTGGTCTGTTACTCATTTTTATTTTTATTTTTATTTTATTTATTTATTTATCATTTGTTGACCGGGAAAGTCCGACTAGGTTCCACAGAGCCTGTTTTCAGCGGAGGCCCGGGGAGAAATGCTCCAGATGCATGTCTTTGGAATGTGGGAGGAAACCGGAGTACCCGGAGAAAACCCACGTGAACACAGGGTGAACATGCAAACTCCACACAAAAGGCACCCCAGCTGAGAATTGAACCGGAGAACCTCTTGCTGTGAGGCGACAACGTTAACCGCTGCACCACTGTGCCGCCCTCATAAAACTGGTTTTCTGGAAAATCACTGGGAAGTCATTGAAGGTAGAAGTCAGAAAATAATGACATACATTTGAGTTTCAGACTTCATACCCTTCAGAAAATTCGTGCTAACACAAAATGTGTTAGTCTGTCAACTTTCTAAGTATGTAAGAGCAATATTTAAAAAGTGTCCCTATTTTTGGGCCTTTGTCTCCCCCCCATTATTTTTGGCTTTGCACAGATTTCTTGCTGTAAGAGGTTGACAGGTATGGTGGTGAGACACTTGAGAAGTAGAGCTAAGCAAAGAAAGAACAGCCAGACACCCACCCCCGCAAGCTGGGACAAAAGGACCAAAACATACCTAGTCATACGGGTTTGCTATAGTTTATGGCCCTGAAGACAAGGTAGTAGAGCTATAAACTTCCCCTCTATCTCTCCATCGCTCAGCTGTCTTTGTCAGAAGGAAGAAGTTTGGAGGAGGATCAAAATTTAGAATGTTTGTCTGTAGAAAGCAATATCATAGCACGGTCTGAAGATGGACACTTGCAGACATACTTGAGGGCCTCAGGTACCTTATAGAAGTAGTCTGGCTTCTTGGAGGCTGGAGACTGGGGGTCAGGAGCCAAAGAAGCAGCTGTAAAGGTATCCAGTAAAGCAGCAGCTGAAGGAGCAAAAGATTCCATTTATAGTAGTTCATAATACCTCTTCTGAGTCTCTGACACTTGGAATTAATCCCACTTGAAGCTCTCCATCGTACGGACCATAGTATCCCCAAAGGATAACAGGGGTGTGACTGCTGCTGATTGCATGTGTGTGTATATGTATATGACTGTCAATGTGTGTGTGTGTGTGTGTGTGTGTGTGTGTGTGTGTGTGTGTGTGTGTGTGTGTGTGTGTGTGTGTGTCTAGTTCCGTGTGCCTCCAAATCACTAGGATGAAGTAGCCATTGACGGAGTTGTTTGTTGTTTAATCTGCACTTGAGGGCTGCTATTGCTGTGCTTTTACATTAAGAAATTCCAGGGTCATTCATCTTGTGGCAGAAGGTGTTTACATTGTGTCTTTCAGTTGGAAAGCACTCCAAGAAGCTCAAAGTGTGGTTATTTATTGGCTAGAGGGCACAGGAGTTGGTTTTCAAGCTTTTTTCTCTGCTATGAATCAAGCAAGTTTGCTTGGACCTGCCCACTGGGCAGCGGCAGTTAGCAGCACCCTGTATAGTAGCAAATGCCTACATTGTAAAATTTCTCTACAAAATTAGGATTAGGTCCTTAACCTGTTAAACAGTGTGGCATTGTGTCTAAATAAGCTAACGTGCATCAGATAGCACTACCATACCCTAACATTATATAACATGTTAGCCTTAACCCCAGAAACTACTCTAGGAGACTCCTGTTACAGCCCAATACTTACTCCTGCACAACCCACCCTATTACAAGATCAGACAACATAGATATGCAATTTCCAAAAGCCTCTGTGGCCAGCTTGGTAGATTTGGGCATCCTATGGCAATATAGCAATTGTTTTATGTTCTCAAACAGCCAATCATTAAAGAAAATAATATGGTATGCAAGAGATTTAAGACACAACTTTCTTGGAGGTAAATATCTCGCATACAAGCAAGGTTGTCAGGAATATCCACACTACATCCCTCACACACACAACACCTGTCTTATGCTGAGCCACTTAAAAGAAACTTTCCCAAATCTCAAAGAACTCCAAAGCCACCTAATGGCAATACTGCTCCTCAGCAATCACTAAAGCCTTTATGGAGAATCTGCCTCCCATACTGATATTTCCTTTTCCTGAATGACCTGAACTCACAGTATAAACAGAGAAAAAGGAAGTGAAGGAACCCTATTGGGGCACTTCTCTATAAATGGCTTGGTAAAACCAAAACTGCGAAAGATGTCTTAGACTGAGGTTTAAAGGAGGCATTCAAACTGGCAACAAAGAAGTTCTGAGGACTGATCATTCGGCAATAGCTTTATTCCATACACTTGCTCAGGGATCATATGGGTGCCGTACGCTGCTCTGATGATGTAAAGGCTTTAGTATGCAGGTTGGTCATTAGGTTATCCTTGGCAGGATATCCCACATGTTAAGGAATACTACAGCAGTAATAAGGAAGGACATCATATGTGCCATCTTACTTCTGGAATGAAGCAAAAAAAATGTGAGCTGTGTCTTTTGACAGCATACATCCATTCACTCCTATGTCAGGAGCAAAGCTGATACCAGGATGGCAAGTGAAGCCATCACTATGCAAATGCACTATGAGTATGAGTATGTATACATGTATGCAATATGTAGGGGTGTGACTGCTGCTGACTGGATGTGTGTGTGTATGTATATGACTCCCAATGTGTGTGTGTGTGTGTGTGTGTGTGTGTGTGTGTGTGTGTGTGTGTGTGTGTGTGTGTGTGTGTGTGTGTGTGTGTCTAGCTCCTTGTGCCTCCAAATCACCTTACATAGTGGCGAATTAGCCATTGACCTAGATGTTTGGTAGTTGCTTGTTGTTTAATCTGTACTTGAGAGCTGTTCTTCCTGTGCTTTTACATTAAGAAATTCCAGGGTCATTTATCTTGTGGCAGAAGGTGTTTACCTTGTGTCTTTCAGTTGGGAAGCACTCCAGGAAGCTCAAAGTGTGTTATTTATTGGCTAGAGGGCATAGGAGTCAACTTTCAAGCTTTTTTCTCTGCTATAGCTCAAGTAGGTTTGCTTGGACCTACCCACTGAGAAGCAGCAGTTAGCAGCGCCCTGTATAGTAGCAAATGACTACTAAAAGATCTCCTGTTTAAAACCTGGACATGTTCCTGTATAGAACCAGACTAATTTTACCTGTTCCTGACTTTCAACATCCCTAGATCACAGATGTACTGTGTAGTTTCACTCAGTGCATAGTACTGTGAACCAGGTGTTTAGGCCACCATTATGGTTATGATTTCTAGTTTATGACCCTGTTTGTCTATGGAAACTTCTTTTTTTATTTATGTTCAAGCAATTCTATATTTGTTATATAATATCTTGTTTAATTGTTTCTCAGTATTCTAACCACTGTATGCTGCATTGATTGTAAAACTCTGATTTTTAATCCTTTTATATGTTCTAAGCTCTTTAGACAAAATAGCTATGTTTATATAATTTTTTTTTAAATTATTTTTTTTTTATAATTTTTTACTATGTATTTGGAGCTTATAAAAATATATAATTTGAAATATTGTACAGAATTATTAAGTATTTGAAAGTAATCCAAGCAAGGCAGGTAGTCTGTTTCCAGTCGAAAATCCTTTAAGTACACAGACAAGCGATCCAAGTAAAACAAAAATAGAGTAGTAGTTTCCTTACAAGCTCTCTCTCTCTCTCTATATATATATATATATATATATATATATATATATATATATATATATATATATACTTTTTATCAGGCAAGGGAGTGGTTTATTGTGCTGTAAAACAAAGTGTTATTGGTACACATGTTAAATTCACATCCCTTCCCCCATCAGTGTGATATTCAAGCTGGTCTTGCCCAACTTATCAGCTCTCATAATAATATAACCCTTATGTGCTTTAAATAACATTTATAATGGTGTGGTACCTCTTATTTAACCAGATTATTAAGTAGATTATTAAGTCTGTGATTTTATCCAAGACAATACACTACATGGCTGGAAATATATCAACCTTAGTCCATTTGGCAATCAAAATATATATATAGATATATACATATACACTTTGCATGTAAAAAATCAATTGTAAAAATCATATTCTATTTCATAACATATTATTAACAAAGATTGCTTTTGTCCTTCTAGACTTTTTCAGGTCTGTAAACAAGAACCCTAAAAACTATCTTCAAAAAAATGTATAATTAGTTAGCATTGTTATTACACATCATTTTGAATAAAGTGGAAAAAAATAGTACAAGAAAAAGAAAAAATAATAAGAAAAAAATGTATGAAGAAGGAAACAAAATATACACTTAAATTAAAACTGATTTAAAATGGTATTTAAAACCACCTGGTAGAATAAAATAAAATAAAATTAGTCATGTAAACAATGTGGTAATTTTCTAAGTTCCAGTACACTTTTAATTGAACAGTAGTAGTTTAGTCCAGGCTTCCTAAAATAGTTCAGCTTTAATTGCCACATGAGTTCATGTTTCTCCAGAATATTCGGGAAGTCTCCTTCAAGATCACCCATGTCTATGCAATCCAGGATCTGGAACTTAAAACCTGTGAGTCTTTTATGAAGAGAAAGGTGCCTGGCTAGTGCATTATTTTTACATCCAGAGCAGATTTCTGACAGATGACATGAAATCCTATGCTTACGTTTATTTACAATCTTGCCCGCATAGAATGCATCACATTCATTGCACTGTGCCCTGTAAATTACTTTTGTAGTGTTACAGTTACCCCCTGCACTGGTCTTAATGATTTTCTTTAAATAAGGGCAATAAAAACCTTGCTGTATAAATATACAAAATGTACAATTAGTTTCACATCTTTTAGTGTCTCTCTCATATGGTCTAGGTTTAAATTCAACAAAACTTCTAATGTTCCTGAGCTTACTATAAACAAAGGATGCAGCTTCACCTAAGATGTTAATCAGGAAAAGTGTTTCCTGTGAAAATGGCCCAGTTTTCTTCAATAACATTTTTGATACTGTGATAATCCAAAGTGTATGTCAGGATGCAGCTATTTTCTGTGGAATTTCTCAACATTCTCTTACTGGGGAGGTTGAGTGAAGGTGCTTCAGTCCTTTTTAGTTCTATAATGGGTTCCGGGATGTTTTTTAACATCTGACTTTTATAGCCTCTCACTAGAAAATCATTCCCTAAGTTGTTCAGGTTTCTCAAAAATGGTTCCATCTCTGTGATCATTTTAGCTAATCTATAGCCCTGGGACTTCACTACATTATACTTGGTTTTTGTAGGATGTAGACTTTTACTGTGGAGTAATACGTTAACCCTCGCTGGTTTTCTGAATAGATCAGTGGTAATTCTGTTATTGTTGGTGTCCTTGGAAATCTGTATATCTAAGAAAGTGGTTGAAGTATAGCTAGAGGTAAACTTCAGGAAGTAGGGTTGTTTGAGTGAGGCAAGTGATAAAATCTCCAAGCTGCAAGGTGTCACCTTCCCACACAATAAAGATGACATTAATAAAACATAAATAGCATGTGATATGATGCATGCAGTTTGTGTTGTTTAACACAAAGTCCTCCTCCCACTTGCCCAGGGCTATGTTAGCTATGCTGGGAGCCATGGCAGCCCCCATTGCTATACAGTTTTTTGTTTGTAGTGTTTGCCATTGAAAGTAAAGAAACTGAAGTCTAGTACAAGATTAATGAGCTTGCTTAACTTTTACAGTTGTGCCTGTCTACCTTAATTATGTTTCTTAAAAGATTCCATAGCTGCTGTTATACAATAATTGTGAGGGAGCACTGTGTACAAGGATTCCAGATCAATAGTTAATAAAACATTGTCAGCTTCCACTGTAATGTTTTTTATTTTCCTCAAACAATCCATTGAATCTCTTATGTATGACTTATTCTTTTCTGCTAAAGGTTTCAACAAGTGATGAAGGTAAATGGCTGTGGCTTCAGTAAGGGAACCACAACTTGCAACCACTGGTCTATAAGGTGGGTCTTCTCTGTTAATTATGGAGCCCATGCCCACATTTACCTTACTTTTTTGGAATACCAAAACCACACAAGAACAGAGAAGACACACCTTATAGACCGGTGGTAGCAAGTGGAGGTTCCCTTACTGAAGCCACATCCGTTTACCTTGATTACTAGATGAAACATTAAGCAGAAAAGAATAAGTCATACATAAGAGATTCAATGGTACCACATCATTATAAATTTTATTTAAAGTACCTAAGGGTTATATTATGACAGCCACTAAGTAGGGCAGGACCAGCTTGAATGTCACACTGATGGGGGAGGGGATGTGAATTTAACATGTGTACCAATAACACTTTGTTTTACAGCACAATAAACCACTCCCTTGCCTGATAAAAAGTATATATATATATATATATATATATATATATATATATATATATATATTTAGAAAGCTTGTGAGGAAACTATTACTCTATTTTTGTTTTAATTGGATCGCTTGTCTGTGTACTTAATAAAGGATTTTCAACTGGAAAGAGACTGCCTGCCTTGCTTGAATTACTTTTGAATACTTAGTAATTGTGTACAATATTTCAAATTATATATTTTTTTTGACTTAAGATGAGTTTAAGTTCGCTGATTCTACTACTATTGTCTGACCTGATTAATATACAGTGATTAATTAGAAATATATGGACTGAAAATCTTTTGCACAGAGAAGTTTCTTACACTGTTTTGTTTTTGGACCCACTATACTTGTTTATTGGGTTGCTTGAGACTTTGGGGATGCCACGGACATTACTTGTTTTTTATTGTTGTTGAACACACACACAGACACACACACAAACACACACACACACACACACACACACACACACACACACACACACACACACACACACACACACACACACACACACACACACACACACACACACCTGTCTTATGCTGAACCACTTAAAAGAAACTTTCCAAAATCACAAAGACCTCCAAAGGCAACTAATGGCAATACTGCTCCTCAGCGATCACTAAAGCACACACCAAAAACAGCATCAAACATGTCACACATAAGCCTACACAATACGCTCCCCAAGAACAAAGTCCATATTGCAAGCATATACTTTCCGTAATACTCTTGTCATCGGGGACTCCATTATGCAACACACAGATTCCCCATTCAGTAGGTTAGACAAGGAGACGACACTGGTTAGTTACCTATCTGGATCCAGGATCTGCAGTATCACACATGCACTCAAGTTAATGCACACCAGGTAACAATATGATTTCATCATAGCCAAAGTGGGTGCAAATGATCTGAGACATACCTCACTGTACTATATGAAAACAGACATAATGGATTTTAGAATATGTGCCACAGAGAGGTATACACCTTGCATTGAGCAGCATTCTACCTTCACCAAGGATGATGTCACAGTATGAACACAATCACAATATGACTGATTTTAATAACTGGCTTAGTATCTGCTGTCACTCCAAGGAATCCAATATCCATCAGTATGGGAGGATATGATCAAAAGACCATGTTTCTTTTCCAAGGATGGGCTGCACGTCGCCCTAGACTTTTGTTTATTGGGTAAAACTTTATCCACCTCCTTAGAGCTTTTTAGGTGATATCAAAAAAGACAAAACTACCAACATAGTGAAAAATTCTACATGCAACATTAAGGTGTTACTGTTCAATGCTCAGAGCCTAAATAAAAGCTCCACACCCAAACCCTCATCACTCTTGGGAATGTAGATATGTGTGTTGTGACTGAGACTTGGTTTAAAGCTGTAGATAGGACTCTGGCAGTGTAAGGCTACAGTGCCTTTCACACATTTAGACTAACAGCAGCACAGTCTGGAGTCAAAGATGGAGGTGTCTCGATCTACGTTAGCAGCAAAAATACTCTCAGGTTGGTTAAACAGGATGATACCATAGCGTGCATCCATGTGCAAGTCACTATAATTCAGGTCCCTCAACAATTCATGGCCAGGTAAAGGTCACCATCTATGCCCCTAGATTCTCACAATTCTTACCTAAACCTACAAGAGGCACTCACCATAACAAAACACCTGTCCATGACTGACTTTAACTAAGCCTGTATAGATTGGGAAACATACACTGCCTCAAATTCACAGGCACAATGCTTCCTTAACTTTATTAACAAAAATACCCTGGAGTAGAAAGTGCATGCTCCAACCAGTGGATCAAACAGACTGAATCTGGTACTCACCAGCATGGGAGAGCGATGCACCCATACACCCCCCTACTCTCCACCCCCATGTGTCATGTCTTCACTAGTGAGGTCAGATCACAAAGCTGTCTCATTTGAAGTAAAAATCAACCCAGAAGATCCAACTAAACCAGTAACAGTTAGGAATTATTCAAAGGCAAACTACATCCAATTCAGTGACAGTTTGTCAAAATTCAAGGCTCCACCCAACCGCAAGACCACAGCTTCCTATGTAGAATTATTCACAGAGTCCTTATACAAATATGTGAATGGCAGCACAGAGGCACTGTACCTACCAGAAATAAACCCAGTACAAACACTAAAAACAACCCCCCCACTGGTGGAATCTTCACTTAAACAGGGTATATAATAAAATAAGAAAACTCATGTTGTAAATTAGGAGAACAAACTCCCTTAAAGACAAGTGGTCTCCTATATGACTAAACAAGAAACTAAGAGGCCTAATTAAGTCCAAAAAGGCCAACTATGAGGTCAGGGGTCAGGATAGCCTTGCAGGCTAAGGACAATCATAAGGCCTTCTTCAGCTATGTCCAGAGAACAGTGTGCTGAATTGGTGGTGAATGGTACCACCTTCACTGATCAGGGTACATAGCAAATCTACTGGCTGATAAATTTAGCTCAAACTTCACACCACCCTCTCCCACAGCTCCACCAGGTGAAATCCCCTCCAACATACTACCCCCAGCTATCAGCAGGGAACAGGTGCTGGCAGAATTCACTAAAGCCAAGAACACCACCTTCATTGGTCTGGACAACATCCCTGGTTGCCTCCTGAACAGTATAAAATATGACCTATCAGGACCACTTGAGGCACTCTACAACTACAGCCTTAAAACAGGCTACATTCCACATGATTGGAGAACCACAACAGTCATTCCCTTCACAAGGGCAGACATCAATAGACCCAAAAAAAGTACAGAACTATCATCTAACAAGCCTAATATGCAAAGCCATGGAACGAATTATCGTGGAAACGATAAACAAGGGCATTGGCAACCTACAGACACTGGAGCCATCCCAGTTCGGCTTTGTTAAGTGAGGGTCAGGCTTACTTAACCTGGTAGACTTCTTTGAGAGGGTCAACAAGGAACTGGCAAAGGTAAAACAGTGCATACTGCATATCTTGACCTGGCTAGGACATTCAATATAATATCCCATGTAGGCATTGTTGACAAGCAGTCTGAGCTAGGTGTAAATCCTCACATAACCCACTGAATTGCCAGTTGGCTCACAGACAAGACCCAAGAAGCAGAATCAGTGAAACTACCTCCATCAACAGATGGGTTATGACTGGATTACCACAGGGCTCCATGCTGGGCCCACTCCTGTCTGGCATCTACTTCTCGGACGTGAAGGCTAATATTCAAGGCCTCTAGTTTATCAAGTTCACGGATGACTATAAAAATGGAGCTATTAGAGATTCCCCCAAGATACCAATATCTTGTAAGTGTGTTTAACACAGACAAATAACTGGGGCCAAAGCCATGACCTAAAAGTCCGTATAAAAAATGTATTATAACGCCCTTTGGGAAACTGTCAAACCAAGTTAATTACTCCAACAATAAAAAGAGTCGACCCTGCAGTAAGAGATCTGGGAACATATGTAGACAGCAATCTGGCCTTTGACCTATCAGCTGTGTCTCTGTATTCGGTCTCCTACAGGATGCTGAGAGGGGATCTTTGCCTGGCTTACAGGGCTTCCTCAAACCTGGTCCTGATGCACATGTGGAAAACAAACACCAGAAACACTAGATCTAGGGATCTAACTTCGCCTGTGATATAAAAGGAATGTGCTGGAGAGACAAATATGTGTCCCAAAGGATACCTGCACTAAGGAATAGGCTCCCTTTGCATGTAAAACAGAGCTCATCCCTAACCCTATTCAAATGAAACTGACAACTGGATGGGAAATTTTAAATTTACTGCATGTCTGGCCCCCTGTCTCCCTTATGGATTGAGGCTGTCAATAAGAAAAGTATTATCCTAACCCCCATTACAAATCCTTAGTTATCTCCCTACTAGTATGCCCCTCCCACACACAGATGCCCATGATACTCAGGAACCAAATGGTTTGGGGTGTACAGCCATTCTTGTAAGGGCCCTAGTGGCCTTTAGCCTAGTAACAACCTATGAACCTATATAGCAGTGCGTGTGTGTGTGTGTGTGTGTGTGTGTGTGTGTGTGTGCGTGTCTTTGTGTGCACTTATTTATGTAGGTACATATACAATTGCAATGCATTGGTTGGTATGGGGGCACTAGTGTGGTTATTTGTAGATGTGAAGTATTTTGTGGATGTGTGTGTGTGTGTGTGTGTGTGTGTGTGTGTGCGTGTGTGTGTGTGTGTGTGTGTGTGTGTGTGTGTGTGTGTGTGCATGAGTGTGTGTGTGTGTGCACACTTATCTTTGTAGGTACCTGTTTAATTGCACTGCATGGGTTGGTGGGGGGGCACTCGTATAGTTACCTGTAGATGTGTAGTGTTCTGTGTGTGTCTGCGCACTTAAATTTTAGGTACCTGTGCAATTGCATTGCAGTTGTTGGTTGGGGGACAGTAGTATGGTAACCTGTAGCTGTGCAGTGCTTGCATCAGAAACATAATGATGAGCCATTAGTAAGATATTACTCCATGTGGCTTTATAATACCTCTGAATCCCATATTTCCATTGTACTACCGGACACTGCTGTGCTGCTGAAACAGCACTAGCAGGGATATTATTTATGAACCCCAACTAAGATATAATTATATATATATATATTTTTTTTTTTTAGTTTCTGGATGGAGTAGGTATTTAAGCTATCTGAAAAGTAATTATGGCACAAAACAAGAGGAAGGTACTAAGACAAGAAGGTAGTACAAAAAGACATGTTTTTATCAACCTAACAGACTCAGCATTTTTATCTTTGATTTGTCAACAACATGCAGCATGTAATACCTTGAAAGGAAATAAGAACTAAAAAGTGCATAAACATCAAAGAGGAAAGTGCTATTCTCATTTTTCTTCCTACCAGCTTCTCTTCTTCACGTTTTCTCCGTGCCTCCTCCAATTCCTTTCTTCTCTTAGCTCGCTGCAATGCTCGTTCCTCCATGGCTAAGGGAAAAAAAAAGAATACTGGAAAGCTGGCCATGGAAGAATTATATTTCACATTATATTTGGTTTCATGTGATGACTTCTGCTCATATCTCTGTGCTGAAGATGAATAAATTACGAAGTTTACTCTTCTCAAGGCACATACATACAACATGACAGCTATACAACATTCGCACAAATCCATAATAGCATAAAAGAAACATCACACCTAGTAGTGACTTTAGCTGCACAGAATTGTTCATGTCATTTGGAGTGCACTGAGTTAACCTGCAGCTATTTTGCTACACTCTTTTACAGGTTCATGCACACCAATGGGCTACCACTCCATTGGAAATTCAGATAAGAACACTTTTAGCATTAGTGTCAAGCCAAGATACATATGGCTCTACAGAAATTAATTCTGGTGATAATGAAGTAATTTTCTTCTTACATACTGATCTTGGACACAGCCACCATTCATTAAGTTGGATCTAGACTCCATAACTCCATCCACACTACACACAGGATAAGACTGAAATACCTGTGCACACATCAAAATCAATATATTAGCACAACTACCTATAGTGATTTTCATGAAGAAAAGCTGAAATATGCATGATCTCACTAGCCCAATGCCAGAACATCACTGCCTATATTTAGCTGAGAAAGGTGGAACAGGCTGAAGCATCTGAGAAGTCAGCTGTAGCAGAATCATTATCTGCATTAATTTCTGTTAAGTATTCCAATCTACAGTCTATACCAAATTCAAACCAAGATACACCTACATGTAAGCAGGGCAACAGAAGCATTTGTATTCCCCTGATAAAATAAGGTTGACTAGGAGGACATATGAGGGATTAGATGTAAAAATTGAAGTGGGTGGGTTCCTCTCTCATAATTTCTGTTTGAGCAGAGGAACCAGGCAGGGGTGTCCTCTTTCCCCTTTGTTATTTGCATTATATTTAGAACCATTGGCAAAGAAAATGATGGACTCAGAAATTCAAGGATATAACTGGTATGGTAGTCAGGAAAAGATGGCTTTATTTGCAGATATTTTATTCCTGATAAAACCAGAAAAGGCCATCTCAGTGTTGTGGAACATTTTGAGACAGTTTCAAGTCTTTTCAGGATGCAAAATTAATGAAGATAAAACAAAGGTAATAGTTGTAAACTATGGACCCACACACGTCGGTTCAGTAATTTCCATATTTATAGGACATGATCAAATTAAATACTCAGGAGTATGAGTTAAAAAGGAGTCTGTGATAATTAGTAGAGCATATAAAATATTGCATGACAACTATAAGAATCAATCAGAGGAGATTAGAAAGGATAGGGAAGAGAGATTGGATAAGAAGTCACAAAGAAACAATGGGGAGGATATATGAATGTCTCACAAATATGCAACAAAGTCTAGAAGATTTAGAATCTTTGACTGGAATTATTTACATAGGTATTTTTATACCCCAAGTAGAAACCAAAGAATTTTTCCTCAGGTAGATAACAAATGCTGGAGCTGTGATGGGGAAGAAAGAGGTAACTGTGAACATATTTTCTGGGAGTGTAATGAATTGCCAGACTTCAAAAATTCCCTGCAGGCTACTCTATCAGAAATACTGAGTGAGTACCTCACCACTATTCTCTCTTCAACCTGTAGCAACTGACACCATCAAAAGACTGCTAAGGGGGGGGGGGGTACCCAAGATGCCAGTCTGATAGCAGCAGAAATCCATAGCTCTGCTTAGATTTTAATATTCTGACAGAAAATATACTTTAATTTTTAGAAAACTCTAAATAAAAGTGTACTAAAAGTTAGATTAACATAGACTCTTTATTATTTTCTAAAAATTAATACATATTCAAGAGATTTTTTAAATTAATCCTGTCAAGAAATTTTCTACTGGAGATCTCAAGATGAGCAACTCGAAGAACCCACACCAGGAGAGTACAGTGAAGAAAGAACTACATCTTATAATAACAAACATCCAAGAACTGTCACTAAAAACATGAGCAAGAGTGCAGTGAAGAAAGAACATCTTATAATAACAAACATCCAAGAACTGTCACTGAGTGCAGTGAAGAAAGAACTACATCTTACAATAACAAACATCCAAGAACTGTCACTAAAAACATGAAAAGAACTACATCTTATAATAACAAACATCCAAGAACTGTCACTCAGGAGAGTGCAGTGAAGAAAGAACTACATCTTATAATAACAAACATCCAAGAACTGTCACTAAAGCATGAGCAACTCAAAGAACCCATACCAGGAGAAGAACTACATCTTACAATAACAAACATCCAAGAACTGTCACTAAAAACATGGTGCAGTGAAGAAAGAACTACATCTTATAATAACAAACATCCAAGAACTGTCACTAAAAACATGAGAGTGCAGTGAAGAAAGAACTACATCTTATAATAACAAACATCCAAGAACTGTCACTAAAAACATGAGCAACGTGAAGAACCCACACCAGGAGAGTGCAAAAACATGAGCAACGTGAAGAACCCACACCAGGAGAGTGCAGTGAAGAAAGAACTACATCTTATAATAACAAACATCCAAGAACTGTCACTAAAAACATGAGCAACGTAAGAACTACATCTTATAATAACAAACATCCAAGAACTGTCACTAAAAACATGAGCAACGTGAAGAACCCACACCAGGAGAGTGCAGTGAAGAAAGAACTACATCTTATAATAACAAACAAAAATGGACAAATTCGAAAACAAAATGGATATTATCAAACAAGAATGCAGTAAACAACTGGAACTTCTAAATGGAATAGTAAAAAAAATATCTGAACAGATTTTTGCCTCAGAGGAAACAGTAACTGACCTATATACTACACTGACAGAAAATGAACATCACAATGAATTTCTTCTGAAACAAAATACCAGGCTGATTGAGAAACTGGAAGACCTTGAAAGTAAATCAAGGAGGAATAACATAAGAATATATGGAATTCCTGAGAAAGGAGAGGGTGCTAACATGATTACTTTCCTCAATAAGTGGTTTTCATCAGCACTAAACATGCCTGAATCCCTCTCTTTTGGAATTGAGAGGGCTCATTGGTCCCTGGCAAATCCAGCTTCATCTCTGAGTTCATCTAACCCAAGGTCTATAATAGTTAACATTTCTTTCCTCACAAGACAAGGGCTTACTGCTGAGATCAACATGGACTAATTCCCCTATCAAGACGGGTGAAAAGGTTATTCGTTTTGACAATGACTATACCTCTACAGTCATATCCAGAAGAAAGGAGTGTGTTCCTCTAATTAAATCCTTAAAATACGCCAATAATAAAGCTCAAATTCTTTTTCCTGCAAGAATAAAAATCACCTTGCCAGAAGGAGTGAAGATCTTTGATTCCCTACAAGAAGCAGTAGAATTTATGCAAAAGAAGAAAATAATGTTGGGCATAGAAGAAATGGAATGGTCATCCCAGAGTTTGAAGAGACAGGCAACAAAAAATGGATGGTCTATGAAGGAGCAAACAAAACTAAGAAACTAAAGGACAAATGAATAAATTCCTTTTAAGTTTAAACGCTTTGTTTTATGAATCATAATATATTTGATTTTAGAAAGTCTCTATGCTGTAAGGTAATGTGAATCATTTTTATTATTAACTTTCTCTTTTCCTTTCTATATCTACTTCTTCTAATTACATATAGTACTACGTATTTAAATAACATTCTCTCTCTCTCTTCTTTCTTCCTATTCCTTTTTTGTTACCAATATTCCTTTTCTCTCTTTTCCCCATTATAAGTACTGTATATACTTTTCCCTTTTAAATAACTACAAATGATGTATGTCTTCCAATTCTTCAGTAATAGTATAATTTGACTTAATACCGAAGTGCATTTTTTCTAGTGGGTTAGTGGTATTTCTGATTAGTGTTTCTAACTAGATGTTTTAGACTCTTTGTTTAGATACATTTAAACATTAATACAGTACATTAATATATATATATATATATATATATATATATATATATATATATATATATATATATATATTAGGTTCCTTTTATTTCCTTCTCTCTGGCCTGGTTAACTGGTGGGTAAATGATTGAAATGTTATAATATGATTTCTGATTTAAGGCAGCTGTTGTTACTTCTAAATAGCTGTTTTTTATATGAAAGGGTTAATTTTGTTCATGATGTTGATGTTTTGTGAGGAAACTGGTGGTCTTTGTGATTGTTCTCATTGTAGAGATTCATGATATGCACTGCAAGGCAGCTTGAGTTGTTTTCTTTCTGTAAACTCTAAAAGCTTTAAGATCTGAATTTCCTGCTGAAAATGCTTTTTTCTTCACTAGAGACAACTTCTGTTGTGCATGAGCCTATTTAGATACTTTTTAACAAGTTTATGAAGCTGCAGCTTGAGGAAACAATTTGTTAAATGGTTGTACTTAGAATTATTTTCTCTTGAAATTCTGTTATCCTTCACTAAATACTTTAAATGGTAAATAATTTGTTTTGATAAAAGTGTTTAACTCCTTTAAAAATGCCTATGTTCTCTTATATATGCATGCATTCTGCAGATTCAATGACACTATTAGTAACCAAATGACATCAAGTGAACTAGGAGCTGCATTAGAAAACTCATTATGCATATTAACATCAGACTTACGTTATATAACTAAACCTTTAGTAAATAAACAGAGGGTTATGAGAATTCTTTCTCTCCCTCTCTCTCCCCTTCCTGATGAAAGATGTCAACATATTGTTAATACATATGAGTAATATGTGTATAATTGCAAAATGTAATAGTTATGTTGTAATAAATGTTTTATATATATATATATATATATGTGTTCAACAGATCCTTACATGAAAAATGTTAAATAGATGACTGACAAAATGTTAAATTATCTGATGTTTCTTGAAAAGTCTTGGAAATAATGACACTCTTCTTAACATTCAGCTTCTAATGTTTATACATACTTTGATCTGATCGGTATTTCTGACATTTCTACGTATTAGAGGTGCTATTATCATATGTGACATATTCATATAGCTTCAGATATATTGGACACTCTCATTCTAATGTATATTTCATGGATTCAGATTTCTTTAGTTGCTTTTATAATGCTTTTCTTTTTTGTTTTTATACTATATACTGCGGTGGTGGTGCTGCGGTAGCGTTGTCGCCTCACAGTTAGACGTTGCCCGTTCGATTCTCAGTTAGAGCATCTTCTGTGTGGCGACATGCGTGAATGGGCATTCCTTCATTGAAGGTTATGCGTTAGGCCCGGCAAGCCAGCACGTCAAAAATCTACTGCCAATCATTAGCGGACCGGAGTTCCGCTGTGGCGACCCCTAACTGGGAAAAGCCGAAAGAAACAAACAAACATTCTAAGCAGAAATGGATAATTTGTGTCGTTTGGTATTGGAGAGGTGGTGGATGGATGGTTTAGTTAAATTTTTAACTAAACCAGAAACTTTATGTTTCATGTATGTGTTTGTAAATAGTTTTGGGTTTTTGAAAGTAGTGCTTAATACATGTTATGCATCCATGATAAGTAAGTTTTCAATAGATTTCAAGTCAACACAGATGAAAGGTCTTTCATTTAGTAATAACATACACATTATATTCAATGGCTTATAAATATTTATCATTAAATATTAATGGTTTGAACAATAATGTCAAAAGAGCTGGTTTGCTTAAATATATCAAAATGCATACATCCCAGATCATCTTTTTACAGGAAACCCATCTATTAAAAAAGATCAAAAATACTCATTCAATGGCTATACCATTCTGGCTGATTCATGTTTTAAGACTAAGAGAAGGGGCACTCTTATTCTATGGAAAAATACTTATACTATGCCAAGAATTATAGATACAATTCCAGATAAAGATGGGATGCTAAGCATGGTTATTTTGGAAATCAGTAGGAAGTATTATACTTTGATTAATACATACTGGATACCGGGACTGAGTACTAAATATGCTGACAAATATCTGGACCTGATTACTTTAAATGCAAAAGGGGAAATTATAGCAACAGGTGATTTTAACTGCCTATTATCAGGCAATGATACTTCCAAAAATTGTAAAATAAAACTAACATCACAAGCCAAGAAGTTAAATGACTTTACAAACCCGATGAACCTTATAGATATACATGGTCTAAGAGAACATTATTCCTTATTCTATACTCACTATTCATATTGAGTACACAAACAACATTGATAAGGCCTTTGTATCAAATAATATATATATTCTAAAATAAGTGACGTATCTTTAATGACTTGTCCACTTTTGGACTATAATGCTACAAACTTTACATTAACTACACATACAGATGATTTAAGATTTCTACAGAGAATTCTTGCTTACATAACTAAGTTAATTGACTTTGGGGAATGGATAATGAAAGAAATAGACATGTTTATGGAAATAAATGATAATGGTGAAGTGACTGATACTATACTATGGGATACCTTTAAAGTTTATATATATGGTAGAATAAAATCTTGGTAACTTATTAGAAGTTCTGAATCACAAGGTAGCCATAAACCTGGAAAAATTGAAATTACAATTGTATGCTGTACATCCCAAATATCTACATAAAATAGCAGTAAGATCCATAAAATAAACAATCAAAATCTTATTAATGAGATTAAATATAAAAGTGATGGTTCAGTTAAGCGTACATCTAACTTAATGGGCATATTAGAAGTGTTCAAAAACTACTACAAAGATACAAATAATACACCACTTTTGGAGACAGATAACGTAATAAATACTTTTATTCAAGAAAATATAACTACTAAGGTGTCAATGCAACAAAATAACATATTAAATAAACAAATAACACTAACAGAAGTGAAAGAGCAAATAAAAAATTTAAAAGATAATAAAGCTCCAGGACTGGATGGAATAATTCCTGAACTATGTAAGATTTGTCTTGAATATATAATAAAGAAAATGATGAGTGCCTTTACTATTTTATTTATTTATTTATTTTTATTTATTTATTTTATTTTGCATTTGTTGACCAGGCTAGTCTAACTGGATACATGTCCATTTTCAGTAGAGGCCCGGGGAGAAAAGCTCCAACACACACAATTACAATATAGAATGTTGCTACAGTACAAGCATAACACAGCTGTTGTTAATAAAAATACAATACTTATAATAAACATAACACAAACAGTAAAAGGTCATGTACATAAAAAGATTTACTATATACATAGATTTAAATTGCAAGATCATGGTCTCTTTGGTTCTTTAAGGATACGTCTGGAGTTAGTACAGAAGAGTAAAAGGTGAAGAGTATCCATTAGTATAAAGAAAAAGAGTTAGTCAGGGTTAGTACAGGGGCATAACCAATGTGTTCTAAGATATAGTTTTAGTTTATATTTAAAAAGTGTTATTGAAGACAGTGATAAGAGTTCAGTGGGTAGTAGATTCCAGTGCTTTCTAACAGTATTAGAGAACAGAGAGTCTCCTGCCAATTTGTTGGATCTGCTTGTACAAACAAGTAGTTTATTTGAGGAGCATAACTTTTTAAGATTGTTGTACAGGGTAATGAGGCTAGAGAGTATTGGAGGGTTGATACAGGGTCTTATGGGCAATGGCAAGCTGGTGAAATTGAAACTGATTTTGAAACTCTAGCCATCCTAGCTGCTTTAGATTAAGACAATGATGAGTTCTGAAAGGAGAGCCAGTGGCAAATCTAGCAATATTATTATAGGAGATTGCCAGTTTGTTGATGTTGTGTTTTGAGAGATTAGTGTATATAGGTGAAGCATAGAGGAGTGTGGAGATTAAGTGAGTACGGACTATAGCGGTTCTGGCTAATGGTGTAAGGAATGGTTTGATTCTATAGAGGGACTCCACTTTCTTGTTGACTGTTTTTATTGTGTTGTTAATATGAGTATCAAAGTTAAGGTTGCTATTTATTGTTATTCCTATGAGTTTGGTGGTTGGGTCAGGAGATATGAGAGTGCCATTATTAGATACAAGTGTGAAATTTGCTGGGGTGGACTTCCAGGTTGGAGTAAATAGCAAAAGTTTTGTTTTTTTTGGGGTTTAGGAAGAGGCAGCGGTGTAATAACCACTGTTCTACTGTATTAAATGCTTTTTGGGTAAGGGACTGTAGTTCAGATGGAGAAGTGGCTGAGCATATTATTGTGGAGTCGTTCACGTATTGAATACAGGTGGCTTGAGGAATTGCTAAGTGTAGGTCGTTAATAAAAATGGAAAACAGGAGTGGGCCTAATATGGAGCCCTGAGGAACACCGAGAGAAATGGGGAGGTGGGTAGATAGATTATTGTCCCATAGCACAGCCTGCTGTCTATTGTCTAAATAAGATTCGAACCATTTTATAGCCAGAGCTTCAAGTGAAAGGGATTTGAGTATATTTAAAAGTAGCTGGTGATTAACCATATTGAAAGCTTTAGATAGATCAATAAAGACTGCAGAGGAAAGAATATTGTTGTTACGGTTTTTGTTAATGCAGTCTGTAAAGGATAGCAGGGCAGTGGTAGTACTGTGGAATGGTCTAAATCCATGTTGACAGTTGGCAAGTAAGTTGCTTTGGATTAGGTGGTGAAGTAGTTGCCTATGGATGCATTTTTCCATTATTTTTGCCAGTGGAGAGAGTAAAGCTATGGGACGATAGTTTGAAAAGTCGTTAGAGTTCTCACCTTTATGTAGGGGGATAATGTGAGAGATTTTCCAGATAGCTGGGATGGTACCTTCATTTATGGTTCTGTTAATCAGTATGGAAATGGGATAGGCTATGGCTTTAGCTCCTTTTTGCAGGTATTCTGCAGGTAGTTGGTCAGCTGAGGGTGTGGTAGGTTTTAGTTTTTGGAGAAGGGAGCAAATGAAGGAAGTTGAAACTGGTTGTAACTGAAATGATGGAAGTGGTCTAGTAGTAGAAGTTGGCAGATTTGAGGTACCTGGAGATAGATGACTAGCAAGAGTTTGGATGGCATCTGTGAAGAAGGAATTGAAGGCGTTGGCAGTTTGTGTGGGATTCTCAAGGTCAGAGCCTTGTGGGTTTGGCGTGATAGATTGACCTGGGTGTAGTAGTTTGTTAATGCTAGTCCAAAACTTTTGTGGTTTATTTTGGTGAGTTTGCTGTAGTTGGAAGTAAAAGTTTCTTTTATCTAAGAGAATAGATTTTTTTGTATTATTTCTAAGTTGTCTAAAGGTTTGATGGTCTGTAGGATTCTTAGTAGTATGCCATTTAGCCCAGGGTTTCTAAGAAGGATTTTTTGCCTAGTAGCTTTTGAGAGCCATGGGACAGGTTTAGTCTTATTTCTAATAGAGCAGTTGGGGCATGGTGGTTAAGGATGGCTAAGAATGTGGAATTAAAGTATTGTACAGCTTCATCTAGTGGGAGGTATTTTAGTGGTGACCAATTACACTGCTTGAGTTCTGTTTGGAAAAGTTCAGGGTTAAAATGTTTTTTGGTCCGTATTGTCCTGAAAGTATTTGGGTAAGTTAGGTTGGTTTTATGTCTGATAATATAAGTTAGTGAGTGGTCACTTAGATCATCTGGGAGGGTCCCTACTTTGTATGTTTGATGAGGAGCATTAGTCAGAATCCAATCTAAGGTACCTTCTTTGTTATTGGGTTTATTAATCCTGGTTGGAGAGGTAATAGTTTGTGAGAAGCCATATAGGTTAATATGGGTAGTAGGGTGTACAGTACTACAGGACTTCCAGTCAATATTAAAGTCTCCAAGGATTATAGTTTCTTGTGGGAGATTAATAGAAAGCCAGTTAGGGATATTTTCAAGGGTATTACTGTTATTTCCAGGAGGAAGGTAGATAGAAATGATATATATGGATTTACACGTGTTAAGCTGAATTTTAGAAATGAGGATTTCGGCATTATTGTCTGAAGGTGGTCTAAGTTTTGCAGTGGTAATTTGTAGCTCTGCTTTATAAAGGATTGACACTCCCCCTCCCTTTATGGTTGTGCGGTCTAGTCTCAGGATATTGTACCAGGTGGGATGACTTCATTGTCTTTAATTGCAGGTTTTAGCCATGTTTCTGATAGACATAGGATGTCAAATAAATGGACATCTAGGAGGGCGTGGAGGTGGGCAATTTTATTGCTAATGCTACGTATGTTGAGGTGTGCTAGACAGAGTGAGTTAGAAGGTCTGGTAGGGGTTTGGGTACTACCGATGTTAGGGTTGTTTTCTTCAGTGGCAAGAGTATTGTTTGGGCTGGGGTTTGGATGAATGTCCCCATCTAGTAAGGAGTGGAGGTATATTCTATTTATAGGGTTTTGAAGCTTACAATAATAGTACAGTGATTTCCTAGCATTTAGATTGATATATACCTGATGTGGGCCAGTCTATGATATTTGGCTTGTAGGTAGCAGGGTCTGGATGTAATGTTTATGTGGTTTTGGGAGATAGCTAGTAATGTTGTGGAAGTGAATTTGGAGGGGAAATGAAGGTTTGGACATACTGGATGTTCATACGAGGTTAGCAGATAGGCAATAGTTAGAGGAGGTAAGAGTGAGGCCAAGAGTAGTACTTTTATTTGTATTGGGATAGGTAGTATAGTCATTATATTGGTTTAATTTGTGGAACAAAATGGGAGGTAAGGAAGTATCAAACAGGTGGGGTGATGTAACAAGGAGGGTTGGGAGTGCTAATGGGGTGGGCTTTTAGATTGGAGCAGAAATAATGGGGGTGTGGTTTAGAGGAATAAATGTAGGAGTATTGGGGGCGAGGTAGGGGAGTGGAGTGAGCCCAAAGGGCGAACAGAGCGGGTAGACACAAGTGAGTGAAACAGCCAAGGTGAACAATGAGTGGAATGCTGACTGCTAAAGTTACGTTAAGTGCAGGTAAGTGTAGAATGAATAAGAAGTAGAGTGGAAGTGTTCAGAGGAGGATAGTGGGAGTGGGTGATTACAAAAAAGCAAGAGGTATGTGAAAGAATGATAATAGCAAGTTATAGACAGCAGACTGTAGAAGAAGTATACTATGGGATAGTGGGATAGACAAATGATAGAGACCGGATGAGGGTGCCACCTAGTGGAAAAGGAAATGTATTACAGCAGAAGTACTTTCTGGGGAAGGCTGGTCTAGGACTAAATAAGACAATCTGTTCAGCAAAGGGAAGTAGTAATAAAGGAAGTAAGGGTCTGTACTTTAACTACAGGATACAGAGGGGGTATGGTTGCTGGCTGTCCAGGCTGGGAAGTTTGCAGTTACAAACATCAAGGATTAAGCATACTACAAATTAGCTTTACAGCCAGTATAAGGAAAACACATACTTTCTTTCTTCCTTTCTTGGAAGAGCACAGGGATAAATTTATAGGGTGATGAGACAGATGGTAAGTCGGGAAGGGTCCTTAGTTGCCAGGCAGATTCTTAACTTCTAGTGGAGGGTAAGCAAGCTGGAGAGCTGAGAGCAGTTAGGAAACAAGACAAAAAGCAGTGGAGAGAAAAAGAAACAAAAATCCTTATTAAGTTAGTTCAGACAATATGACTAAGCATATACATAAACTACAGCATATATACATTCATCCCACAAAGCTGGATGTAGTTCAGGGAAAAGATAAAAACAATCTGCATTTGAACAGTCATTCAATAATGCTAGAAGCCATGGGATAATTAAGCTATTTAGGTCTTTATCTAGCTTTGATACATTTACATAGTCAAGACACTGCTAAAGAACTCTCTGAATACTACAGACTCAAGTACAATTGCAATTAAACAGTTTGTATATGTGTTATAACAGTCCTATCTATTCAGTTTATTCGGCTAACGGCTACATGCGGTCAATTTTCATGGTACTATCTTAAGTAAAGACTCCCACTAATGCATCAATGTAAATCACAAATGCTTTATGTTTGTAAGGTTTCGCTTATTAAAATGACCTCAAACGTTGCAGAACCACTTATTGTTTATGCCGTTAACTTGCCTAGAGGAGCTGAGTTATTTAGCATCTCACACTATGCATTTGCTAAGACCTGGGGTAGCTAGTAGCTGCTCCACGTGTATGTTTGTAGTTTATGCATTAATTGGTAGTCGCGCATACTATACAGGCGTTAATTAAATAATGCTTACTTCTAAGTCCTCACGTGTTGCCAAGAGTGCATAAATTTAAAAATAGGTTCTGTTTAGGTTTAAGTCCATAAGGTTGCAGTGCCACTACTTATGATTGCCGCAGAACGTTAAAAAAAGTCAAATTACTTTGATATCTGGTTACAGAGCTGAGCGTTCATTAGGTACCAGGGTAGCCTATAGCACCCCCACGTAGATAAAGAGTTCGCAAGTGGGCAACAAGGTACAACACAAGCCTGAGTTACATTTAGAGCATCCCAGAGGATTAGTCATCCAAACATATATTTTAAAAGTATAGTGACAGTCATTCAGGGCTATTTACTATGGTTAAGCAAAACTGTATAACATCCCCATCGTGGAAATACTCAATTATCTCCCCCATATTAAAACAAGGTAAGGACCCCAAATCTTGTGATTCATATAGGCCATTTCATTACTAAACACTGATTATAAAATTTTCATGACAATATTAGCTAATAGGATAAAGAAAATATTACCTAATCTTATACATAATGATCAGACAGGGTTCATTCTTCATAGAAAAGTGCAAGATAACATTATTAAATTACTATCATTAATAGCCATAGCATGCAAATACAAAAAACAACTAACTATTATCAGTCTAGACATAGAAAAGGCTTTTGATTCTATTAGTCTTATCTACAAAGAATTCTGATTGGTTTTGAATTCTCATCAGATTTTGTCAACTTATTAATGAAAACTTATAGTGGGGCACAAGCTTATGTGAAAATCGGATCATGTCTATCCTTCACCACTAGAAATCCTCAAGGGAATTAGACAAGGTTGTCCTCTGTCACCACTACTGTTTGGTCTTTCAATGGAACCTTTTGCTACATATGTCAGAAACAAAGCAAAATATAAAAAGCTTTCAAATTAATAAGGACTACTGTCCTATGATACAATTATTTGCTGATATGTTATTAACGTTGGGTGATATTGATGGTTCTTTACATGATGTTATAAATACCTTAAGCAAGTTTGAAAGAATTTCAGGGCTTAAAGTTAATCACAATAAATCCAAAACATTACTAATTAACAAAAAGATCAACAAAAACCTAAGAGAGAATAGCCTCTTTAATTGGGAGAATGATGTATTAGAATATTTGGGTGTCAGTATAAAGAGTACATGGAAAGAGTCTGTTAAACTAAACTACAATAATTTAATAACCACCGTTAGTGAACTAATCAAAAGATTAAATAAAATGTTCTTCACAATGGAGGATAGGCTCTCTTTAATTAAAATGATAATTTTACCTAAAATGTTGTTTTATATACAGTCATTGATACTACCCCCTCCCAAAAACTTATTTACAAAATTAGATTTCATGCTACTTAAATTTTTATGGTTCCCCTTAAAACCTAGGAATGCATATAAATGGTACATTAGAGCTTGGGACAGTAATGGGATAGCATTCCCTAGCTTAGCTCATTAGTCCAAATCAGTTATAATTAATGTAATATTACATTGGATCACACCTACCTATATATCTGGCTGGAAAACAATACATGAGATTCATATAACTGATGTCAAAACTATAGAAAATCAGTTTAAGGAACAATATGGAATAAGTGGAGTTCATTGGCTTTTATGTGAATTTTGTTTACTTAATAAGTTTGATCATTTTTCTTATGGCATTAATCAAATATTTAATAACTTTAAAAATATAATTTATAGTAATTACAACATTAAACAATTTCTGTTTCTTATATTCCCTATAGCATACAACCCCAATTGCCTAGATTCTTTCAACATCAATGTGATGCAAACATTAAAGGAAAATAACTTGTTATTTTGGCATCAGCTTATTGAAAATAAGAGCATTAAACCACTCAACTCTCTTTTATGTAGTTTTGATAATAGTCAAAAACAGTTGGTTGTTTATACACTCATTACGGCAGTTTATAGAAAACAAAATGAGAGTATCACTCAACCTAGAGACTGAACCTATACCTAGTTTGATTCAGCTTTTTATTAGGTGTCTTTAAAAGACAGATAATCAAAAATTAATTATCTCACCTATCTATAAGATACTAAGAAAAGACATTCAAGTTTGACTCGGATTTTTGGAATTACTATGTAAAGATTAATGGAGAACAAATATCTGATGAATCCAAAAAAACGTTATTGAATTCTACGTATGGTACCTCTTCTTCATTATATTGGAGATTATAAACATGGAAATTTATGAATAGGGGTTTCTATACTCCACATAAAATAAATCTTATGCTCAAAAACAGTGAAAGTAAATGTTGGAAATGTGATGAATTACTAGAGGCCAAATGGGTTCGCATGTTCATTGAATGTAGAAATGTTGTTCAATACTGGAAAGACTTCAGATATTTTGTAACTGCTTTATGGTCTGATAACTGTCATATTTCTAACTCACTAATCTTATTCAGTGTTCCTATATTTAATGTAATACCTAAATCTCAGATTCAGTTATCCTGGTCAATTCTTGCAATTGTCAGAAAAGTTATTACTTTGAACCGGAAAAGTAAACAAGATTTGATGTTTAAAGATTTTATTAATTTAGCAAAAGTTGTCGTAAAAAAGAACTGCACACCATTTGTTATAGAACTCATAACATTACTCATAAAAAAATAGCATGGCGAAAACTGGAAAACCTTTTGAACAAATACTGATAACTTCTCATGGATAAAATGATTGTTTATCATGGATGAATGCAAATATTGTAAATAGTGTTGTTATTGTTTTATTGTATTTGTTATATGTACAATTGCCTATGTTTATAATGAAAACAAAAATGTTTTTGGAAAAAAAAAGACTGCTAAAAAAACTAAAACCCACCAAACTAGCTGTAGACAGTCTACCTGCTGAATAATTACACATAACAGAAGGTATACCATACCCCATTTCACTGATAATCAATAGATCCATAACTGAACACTAGGTCCCTTCAATCTGGAAAACCTCATATATCACTCCCTAAACAAAGGTGGCCCATCAACTGAAATAAATAACTATAAACCAATTGTAATACTGTCACCACTATCAAAAATTCTTGAACGAGTTGTTCATAAGTTGGTTACTGACTACCTTCTTACTAACAATCTCCTAAATAATACTAAACATGGAGTCAGACCATACCATAGCACAACCACTGCACTAATGTTTTTCACTAACTGTCAACTTCCACAGGACCAATAACAACTATGTCTCTTCTATCTTCCCAGACTTGTCAAAAGCCTTTGACATGGTTTCTCATACTAACCTACTAAATACTCTCGCTGTCCTTCATTTCTCAAACTCCACACTTGCATGGTTCCAAGATTACCTCATAGGACGGAAACAAGCAGTCTCTTGTCAACAAACTTTATCTCCCCTATTACCAGTCAGTCTAGGAGTACCTCAAGGTTCTATCTTAGGCCCACTTCTATTTTCTGTATTTACTAACAAATTCCATCTAGCAACCACTTATGCATCACTCATCCAATATGCAGATGACTCTACAGTGATCTGCTCTGCACCCTCTCTATTAGATCTTCAAACTCTAACTCAAAAAGCCTTTCATGACATAGAATCCTGGCTCATAAGTGCTAAACTAATCTGAAACCCTAAAAAAACAAACTTATGATATTCCTCCCTAATAAAACTTCCCTCCCCTTTATCACCTTTTTCATCTCCTCTATTAAAAATACCATTATCACCCCATCACCACATAATACACTGTTAGGAATAGAAATCGACTGCAAACTTAAATTTGATATCCATATTTCCCCAGACAGTGAAAAGGGTACGTAAAAAACTAGGTACTTTATAGAAGAATAATCACTATATTACCAAACATACTAAAATAGCTATTGCATAGACACATTTAATATCTAACTTATTATACGCAGCCCCCACTCTCACTAATCTCAAGAAATCTGAGCTACAAAAACTAGAATCCTGCTATAACAAAATTGCAACATATGCCACAAATTTACAAACCAGATCACCACTGCCTCGTACTCAAGCAACTTAACTGGCTACAACTCCCCCATCTCCTACACTATACTCAACTGACAATAGCCCACAAACTCCGCTCAGAACCAAATAAAATATCATCCTTACAAACCCTTCTTCAACCCTATGTTACCAATAGACCACTACGTTCCTCCAACAAACAACAAATAAAAACCTACTTGTCCAGAAACCAAGCAGGGGATTCCCTATTTGCTAACTACATAGGTAAAATCTGGGATGAACTGCCAGTTAACATTGCCTCCATTACATCCATACCTCTATTCAAAACTAGCCTAAAACAACGCTTCCTTACCAAGTCACTCTGCTCATGTTTCATCATCAGTTGACATATGGCATCTCATTCTCTACTGTCTCCTCTATAAATCTTCCTAGCTAATTAAAGATACAGTAACTATATCTTTTAACATCTTAATACATCCAATATTCTTATAACCGACTTGTATTCATCACTGTCTAAATGCTAGAGTTATTCACCTTGTGATCTTACTAATACTTCAATGTTTTCACCTTCACCTTCTTACCATCTATATCTTCTCATGCTTGCATAAATTCCTCTAATGTACTATTGGATTGTCTAACTCTTGTGAGCATAGCACACTGTATACCAATTTACTACAAACTGTTTTCTCATCCTTTACTGATGTATGTAAGTCACTTTTAAATTATTTAATGCAAATGCTGTCAATTTTACTTTGATATGTCTTGTCTCCATATTTGCTGTTATTCTTATTTGTATGTATTCAAACTAACTGGAGCTTTTCTCCCCAGGCCTCTGCTGAAAAAGGACATGTGTCCAGTAGGACATTCCTGGTAAAAATAAAAATAAATAAATAAAATAAAGAAATTATTTTTTGAGCTATGGTACAGACTCAGAATTGTCTAGACATAGTAAGGTCTTGCTGAGTCTAATTATGGTGACTGCCAAAAAAGAAATTACTAGAAAACGGAAATCAAAGTCTAAACCAATTGGACTCAAAGTAGTGAATATAGTAACAGAATGGAATGCTTGCAACACCAGAAACACTGCTCGCTTCTCTAGTACACTGATGTGCAAATTGGCCTTGTGATCCTGCCAAGTGGCTTGGACTGTCTTTCCCAGATAATGCCCCCCACGCTATCTGATAAGCATCCGTGGTCACTGTGGCTAATGGCTTGGAAAGTACACAGGGTCGAACTAGCGTCACCTGAGTGGAGTAAAGCCACCATCAAAGGTCTTTTTTGCAAGATTCTGTTATCAATATCTTGTGGAACATAGGTAGTTCCTGCACTGACCACTGAGTGGACAGTAGCCACTGGAGAATTGTCATATGAAGACGTGCTAATGGGACCAAGGTTATTGCTGCTGCCATGGTCCCCAGGACTTTTAGGACTGCCCTTGCTTGCACTCTTTTCTTGAAAAGAAGATTTAGGAGTTGATGTGGTAGAACTTGTACCCTTTCTGGAGGAAGTTTGGCCATCAACTTTGTTGTATCTAGTTCTGCTCCTATAAAAATGATACTCTGAGAGGGCAACAAGGCAGACTTTTCATAGTTTATTGTAATCCCTAACTTAGAGCAGAGATGGAAGGTGGAGTCTCTCGCTTTTGTTAGTAGATGCTCGGTGGTGGCAAGTTAATAGCCAGTCATCTAGATATGGAAACACTCGGAATCCGAGGCATCTCAAGAGAGCTGAGACTACTGCCATACACTTGGTGAACACTCTGGGGGCTGTAGTGAGGCCAAAAAGCAGAACCTGAAACTGGTAATGGCTGGCTCCCAGCCGAAAGTGCAGGTGTCTCCTAGATCGTCTGTCCATTTTTATGTGGTAGTAGGTATCCTGGAGGTCTATCAAGCACATTCAATTGTCTTGTCCAAAGAAAAGGAGTACTGACTGCAGTGTTACCATCTGGAAACTGGACTTTCAAACCAGTTTGTTTAGGTTGCTGAGATCTAGAAATGGTCTCCACTCCCCTGTTTTCTTTGGAACTAAAAAGAACCTTGAGTAAGTTCCAGATCCTATTTGGTCTGTGGGGACTGTTTGGATGACTTGTTTGTCTAGCAACTTTTGAACTTCTAGAATTACCTGTTCCATTTGACTGGGTGGGACATCCAGAATCTTTATTATATTTGGGAGGGGGAAAAGAGTATGGAGTAACTTCTGGATATGATGCTTTGTACCTACTTGTCTTTTGTTATTGTCAGCCAGGCTACTGGGTACAAAGATAAGTGGCCCCTGCCTGCCTCCAGAAATGGACAGATGGGCCTCCATTCAGAAGCGCTGAAAGGGCTTACCAAGGAAAGATTCTCAGTCTCCCTGATTCTGAAGACCCCCTCTGCTATGTGGTCAGCGTCTTCCATTAGCAGTTCCCCCTCTGCCCCTGGGGGAAGAATCACTACGTGTGTCCTGGAAAGTTCTCTGGGATTTTCAAAACTATATTTTCCCACTACCTTTCTGACCTTCGGGGTAAGGTCTGGTAGGTAGGGAAAAATGGACTCCTACAGCAGAGTATTTCCTTCCTTTTCACACCTGGCTAGTGTGTCCTTGACTTTAGGCCCGAACAAGGATGAGCTATCAAATGGGGCATTCACAAAGGAAGATTTAAAGAGTTCTGCAAAGTCACACAAGCGCATCCAGGAATGTCTCCTTAAGGAAATTCTTGAACCTGCTGCTCTGCTCACTCCATCTGCTGCATAAGAAATCAGTCTCATGGAGGAGCTGACTACAGAATTTGAGGTAGAGAGCTGAGAAGAAACTTTTTCTGACACCACTTCTTCAGCTACTGAACCTTGTAGAGTATCTTGTAGCTTTTTCAAGAGATCTCTCTGTAATCTTGTGAAATGAATCAGGTAATTCAGCGATGTAAGAGCAAAGGTCGCTGAAGAGAAAATGTGCTTTCTATATCTGTCCATCATGTGAGACTCTTTGTTCGGTGGATGGACAGAAGAAGACGTCTCTGAAAGTTCCTTCTTGGTGGCTGCTGCCAACACCATAGCATCTACTGGGACTCCCTTTGTTACGAAATTGTTGTCTGATGGGGAGGTAATGAACTTATTTGGCCTCCAAGGAACTGGTTTCACAGAATCTGGAGACTTCCATGCCTTTCAAGAAACTAAATCTGCAAGTTTGTCAAAAGGCGGAGACACCCACGTGGAGGAAGGGTAAGATCCAAAGCTTTCAGGTACACAGACTTCTCCTCTGAAGGGTTGGTGGACTTCCAGCCACCCTCCCTAAGTATTTCCAAGATGTCTCTGAAGGAGACATCATCAGGAGGTGACCATGGGGACCCTTCAGCATCATTGAGGTGCAGTTCTGAAGTGATGGACTGCTCTGGGAAGTCTAAATGCTTCCTCTTGCATAACCTGTTCTAAGGGACCTCTTCAGAGGGGTACTCTGGAGAGGTTTCAGAAGAGAGGGGGGCTCCCTGTGGGGCATCCTGAGTCTTAGGATATTCACATCCCTGTGGATGCAAGGGTAAAGAGACAGACACCGGTGCCTTTGGGGAGAGAATGTCCAGACCTGATAGTGGAGCTGCCAGTGGAGACAGCACTCTCCTCATCACCTTAAAGGCCACCACTCCTGATCCGAGGAAACAGAGGGAATCCTCAGAACCAAGGGTGATGGCTCTGAGGCTGATGTAGGAGCTGAGCAAACCAGAGCTGATACCATGAGAGGGAAGTTCGGATACAACTGTCCAATTCGACTCCTCTCCCTGGACCCGACTGGAGAGCATTGGCTCCTAGACTCCTCAAATTCTGATGGAACCGTGGACGTCGGAGCAATATTCGGATCCGATGTTCCTGTGATAGGTCTCGATTCTGAAGGTTCCACCAAGATCAGCTCCAGTCATTCCAGCTTTGATGTCGGCTCAGAGGAGGAATTGGTATATAAGGGGAGGGTTAGGCTGGATCCAAAGCCATCATGGTTTGATCCAATAACAGTTTGGCGATCACTGGTGTACTTAAGAATCTCTGCACCACCAAATCCACTTTGTCATCAGACAGGCTCTTGAAAGATCGAGTCGGGGGGGGGCAGAAAATTTGGAAGGCTGAAGTAATGGTGACCTCAGAGTTGGAGATACCAGTTCCAATTTAGTGGACTGGCTCCGTAATTGAAATTCCGCTGACACTGAGACTGATGGGGCTGAAGTGGAAGGCCTCTCGGAACTGACAGCCTTCGGATCCAGACAGGATACTTTAGGCACTTTTTTGGATGGCTCCGATGGAATGTTAGAAGATGAAGACCTCTTAGTAGACCTCTCAGAATTTGGAGAAGATGATTGGCCAGACTTTGAAGGACCTGGACTTTCATGAATTCACTCTGGCAAAGGGGGTTTTCAAAAGGCCTCTTAAAATCAACTTGTTTTTGTGCTTCAACAAAGCACTGTGGCTGAAGGAATGACAAATTGAAAAGGACTCTTGGAGGTGAACAGCTCCTAAACAATAGACACAAACTGTATGCCTGTCTGTAAGGGACATTTGTTGTCCACATTTTTCACACTTTTTAAACCCAGAGGATTTAGAATCCTTAGAAGACATAATTACTGCTTATCATAAAAAGGAAAGGAAACAGCCAACACTCAAAGTATAGATATATTCAATTTAAAAAACAAAAGAAACACCAGTAGCAACAACTAATAACAAATAATTAAACCTAACTCTAAAAGAAGGAAAGGAATGCCAGAGCCCTCTAACTTAAATGGACTATGCCCTGAAGATGAGAAAATGGAGGGGGAACCCCTAACTTAAACGGGTCTAGGTAATTCTCTAAGTCAAATGAACCAATCTGTAAGAATCAAAAAAGGGAGAAAAGGAAAGTCCTGTAACTAAAAACAGTCTGTTTAATTTTAGATTTAAGTCAGACTAGGGGAAAGAACAACAGCCAACAGCAGTTTAACAAAAAGCAGCGGAAAACACCAACAGTAAATCCAAGTGGTTATTAAGAGTAAAACACACTAGAAAAGATACCTAGAGAAAAAAAAACACACTTTTTCAAAAAATAGGAGAAGAAATTGTACTTAGCGCAGTGAGGAGAGCACCCGATTTGTTTTAGCAGCAAACGAGATCTGGGGAGCTCTCTTAGTGCATGATGGGATATGGGATAGCCATGAGCTAGTGAAAGACCTTGAGCTGGTGTATAAGGCCGAGTTGGATCCGAGCCCAACCTGCTAAGAATGAAGGTGAGATAGGACAACATCACATCGTTAATTATCAGAACCAGCCTTCCAAAGTTTTCAGGTAGGAAAAATCATAAAGTCTGAATATGTAAACATTATACACATTCACTTCAGCAAGTTTTTTGAGCCTGTAGCTAGCTGGTTTGTAAAAAATATTCTTTACTGTCCACTAAAATCTCTGAATGGTTGAAGCATGTATTCCTGCATGCAGAAACAAACAAGATTTTAGAAGTTTTTTATGTGGTTCAATTATATGTTTGATTATCTGAACAGTCTGATTATCCAAACTACCCTAAGTCCTAATTAGTTCAGATAATCAACTCTCTACTGTATCTTACAAGTCTCAATGCAGCCAGAAACAAAATGTCTGTATTAGGAAGTCTTCTGTATTTTCCTTAGCTGTGAACTAATTGCTACTCTACAAGGGTGGAAGTGTTGAAATGGTTTGATGGTTTCCAGATGCTACAGCACATTTTAGCAACGTTCTATCTGTGTGTGTGTGGTAACACATATATGCAAGATTCTTGTTCAGTTTCTAATAAAGGGGGAGGGAGTAGTATGGGAACCAGAAGTCAGATCACCAGACGTATGCAATGTCATTCTATAATCCAATGCTAAAATTATGTTTTAATAATAGATGAAACAGAAGTCTCAGAGCAGTCTGTTTTTTGGAAGCTGAGACAAAAGGATCTCTCACCCACTTCATCTTGCCTTCCTTTAGTAAGTAACCAAGGAATAGTAATTCTTTAGATCAGACAGGAAATATAGGGAGATTAGTTGAGTACCGTTTTTTTTGTATCTGTGTGAATCTATTTATCTGTGTTATTTTAATATATCCTGTGGTGGAAACTCTGGTGTTTACCGTAAACAGATATTCTGTATGTTCATGTTCTTTTATTATTTGTTATTAAATATATTTAAAAAGTTCAATGTGGCTGGTCCTTTAGAGAATATTTTAACCTTTGAGCATACTTAAATTTATTTGGTGACACTTTAGCTGCTCCTGAAAGCCTTGCTGTTTGGTCAACACTATCATTTGTATTAGTATTAATTTCACGCAGTATAATTGGGTACCCTTGCAAGAGCCTTAGAGTTGCTGGCTTTGGAGTGTCCTGGGGGCAGTAACTACCTTATAGTCTGGACAGAGGGGTACAGCTAGTAAATCTGTGCCAGCCTTTCCCAGGTGTGTCTGAAAATCAAATCTCAAAGTGTGTGTGTGTGTGTGTGTGTGTGTGTGTGTGTGTGTGTGTGTGTGTGTGTGTGTGTGTGTGTGTGTGTGTGTGAGAGCTACTTGGAGCAGGGACAAAGAGCACTAGTTTCACAGACAGCTTGGTGAAGGACTTGGCCTGGGACAGTTGGCTGAGGACTCAACTCTATAGCTGTGCCAGTGAGGAATCTTATTGATGGCCTGGAGAGAGAGCGAGGGAAACCAAGACCGAGGACTGAGTGTGTTATCTGGTGTTCTTAAGGGAAATTCTGCTTGGTGCAGAGAGCTGCACCTGGAAAGACTGTGTGCATCTATTGTTGTTCCAAGTGAACGTCCCTCACCTGTGTCAGTGGTGAGGATTCAGGCTCCTTGATTACTGGCTCAGAGGGGGGATGTCACAACCACCTAGCTCACACTTTTCAAATTAACAGTGGGGGGGGGGGGTTAACCCATTTCAAAATAACAGGCACAGCATTCTTAACAGGAGCAGATCTAAAAATATGAAGCACATCAGCATTAACATGCACCTCCTCAACAGCAACCTGGGTTTCTTGCCAGCAATAGAAACATTGTTTTCAACTAGAGCTTTTCTTCTGGAAGAAACTCCAAATATGGAGGGGAGGATTTAGTGTCTATCCCTGCAGCAGGCCTCAGTTTCTCAAGTACTTATCTGTTCTTTCTCTGTTTTAACATAGCTGGGTTGAATGCAGCACACATCACATTGCTCTGTAATATGCTTTACCCAGGCACTTCAAACACTTTCCATGTTTATTTTGTGGTAGAATTTTATCCCAACAAGGGAACTTTCTAAAATAATGGCTTTTGGCTTTGTCCATAACAGAAAATCAGCAACCTGTAACAACAAGCAAAAAACATAAAACTGTCAAGAAAACAGGAGAAGCAAACAGTACTGTACAAAGACCTAAATTCACCAAATACAATCACTGCAAAAATGTAGGGGATCAAGCAGCAAAGAAAAAGGCACACACTGAGGGGGCTGCAGGCTGACAACACTGTAACAGGATGAAAGAAAGAAAGAAGTTTGCTACAAAGAAATGATAAAACATCTGACTTGTAAATAACTGAGTCAAAAGGAACTGACAGTAGGAGAAAAGAAAAAGTATCAGGGAATTCCATTAAGTTGTTCTTGGGCTATTGAGAAGGGTGACCAACTTTAACTGCGGCTGAAGAGGCTGAAGCCTTAGACACAGAGGATCATGGGTAAAAGGAAGGGGCTTCAGTAACCCATGAAAATTTTAACTCTTTCACACCTAGCTTCAGTGGAAATTCACACCTCCTGACACCTGAAGAGTTCTTACCTGGACAGTCTTCGCTAGTGCTAAAATTTTGAGAAAACAATTTTCAACATAGCTGCAAACAAACATATATATCTCAAAAACGGTAAAGGTTGCAAAAATGTTCATAGGTTCATACTAGGCTATCTGCCCTAGGGCATTTATAAGCCTAGCCAGAGTGTGTTTGGCTTTCGCCACCCATTTTAAATTAATTTTGCTATGCCTTTTTTTGAGGTTAGTATACTGTGCCTCTGTCTAACAGTGACACAGAAGTGATAGCCGGGGTAAACCTACGATCTCCCATCCACTCATCAAGATTCCTCTTGAAGAGAGTCAATGTGGGACTCTGCCTAACCTGGACTGGGATTTTATTCCAGAGTGAAGGGAGCCTCTGGGTTATGAATCTGTCCCTCCAGCATGTCCTATTTATTTCAGTGCTGAGGTTCAAGTCTCTCGAGCGTAGCTCGATGGGATTTGGATTTTCTGAGGTGCAGCATGTCCATTAATTCCGGGTTGGACATGGCTTTATACGCCAGGCACAGATCGCCTCTGAGCAGGCGGTATGCCACTGAGTAGAGCTGGAGTTTCTTTAACCGGGCAGCATATGGCATCTGTTTGAGCCCTTTGATCCTCTTGGTGAGGTACTTTTGGGGTCTTTCCAGTTGCTGCAGGTGTCTGGTAAGGTACATCCCAAAAGGGGCATTGTACTCAATTATGGGCCTGATGAGGGATGAGTAAAGAGGTACGATGACCTCCCCTGATCTAGATGTGAATCCCTTCATGATTAGGTGGGCTATATAAAATGTTTTCTAACCACTTTGGCCATGTGGTTGTCAAATGAGAGCTTGCTATCAACTTGGGTCCCCAGGTCCCTAATGACTTCTTCTGTACTTAATGGATTACCACCTATGTGGTAATTTGTGGGCACTTTGTTTTGCCAAAGGGGATGACTATACACTTTTTGGCGTTTAGCTTGAGGCCATGGCTCTGGCACCAGTTGTCTGTTTCTATGAGACCCTTTTGGAGGATGCTTGTGTCGGCTGGAGAGTTGATTATGGCGCCCAGTTTGCAGTCATCTGCGAACTTGGTCAGCCACAGTCCTTCCGTGTTGGCCTGTACTGCCGAGAAATATATACTGAACAAGAGAGGTCCCAGGACTGAGCCTTGTGGGATGCCACTTGTAACTGGTTTGGAGTCTGACATGGCTCCAGCAATTCTAACCATGTGGGTTCTGTCCTTGAGCCAGTTTGCAACCCATCTAGTGACATAAGGGTTTATATTTAAGCTGGTCAGCTTATCTATAATGCCCGAGTGGGGTATTGTATCGAAGGCTTTTGCGAGGTCCAGGTAGGCTGTGTGGACCACCTTCCCCTCGTCAATGGCCTTGGTGACTGTTTCAAAGAAATCGACCAGGTTTAAGAGGCAGGATCTGCCCTTAACAAAGCCAAACTGGGTAGGATCCTGTGTCTGTAGGTCCCCAATATCTTTATTTATGAGGTCCATGATGATCCTTTCCATAGCTTTGCAGACCAAGCTAGTCAGGCTTATGGGGCGATAGTTTCCAGGATCCGTTAAGGCACCACCTTTGTGGAGAGGGACCACTGTTGCTGTATGCCACTCTTTGGGTACATATCCTGTAGTAAGGCTAAGATTGAACAGTAGTTTTATGTTTGGGTTTAGCTCTTCTTGGAGTTCATGTAGGACGCAGCCCGGGACATCATCTGGTCCCATTGATGCTGTGTTTTTTGCTTTGGAGAGGGCGGCTCTTACCTGAGCATCTGAGATGTCAGGGGGGCAGCACTCTGTTGGGATAGATATTTGTCCTTTTGGTGGGGAGAGGGGGGAGAAGTTTGCACTGAACCTGTCAGCTAGGATGTTGGCAATGTCTGTGGGCTCGGTGTATTTTTGTCATTTTGGACTAATTCTGAGCATATCTGGGAATTCCCACCCAGGTTCCTAACATAACTAAAGAAAGCCTTGTGATTATCCTTAGTGTCCTGTGCAATTTTTCTCTCAAGCTGGCCTTAGACGATTTTATGAGTGCCCGTAGTTTTTTGCTAATACTGATCAGAGATGCCTTCCCTTTTTGGGATTTTGCTCTATCATGTAGTAGCTTCCTCCTTCTATTGTATAGTTTGTTTATGGCTGGGGTCCACCAGACAGGACGCCTGCCTTTGGAGGATTGGGTCTTGGTTTTATTTGGGATTGCATGATCCATGCATTCCTGAAGGTGTTCATAGAATGCGTTTATAAAGGATTCTGCGGTCTGGGCCGTATTTTCCACAGGCCCGGGGCTTTGAAGGATTTCGCCTTGGTTTTGAGGCGTGTGAAATTTGCTTTAGAGAAGTTTTTCACTGTGGTTTTCTGGGCAGGGGGTGGGGACGGGATGTGAATATCCAGTGAGATTAGTTTATGGTCTGATCTTACCAGTGAGGGATACACTTCTGGTCTGGAGCATAGTGTCCCCATGTTGGTGATGATCAGGTCCAGTATGTTTTCCCCTCTTGTGGGAGTGGTAACAAGTTGTTCCATAGCATTTGAGTTTATAAATTCTAGGAACCTTTGGGCTAGGGTGTTGGAGCTAGAGTAATGCTCCCAGTCTATGTTTGGGTAGTTGAAGTCGCCCAATATAATGGTGTTTGGAGAGACCTTCATATTTTCCAGTATTCTCAGGAAGGCCAAGTGGGGTTCCTGTGTTTGGGAGGGTGGTCTGTAGCAGGCTATAAACTGGAAGGCAGTTTTACCCACAGTTAGTTGCACATGGATAGTCTCTGATGCTTCGTGCTGTGCCACCAACCTGGAGGTGTGGGTATCTTTGACAAATATTGATACTCCCCCTCCTTTTGTGGTTCGGTCCAAGTTTTGGGGCCGAAAAGCATGGTATGAGGTATAACCTGGTAGTGCTGGGGTGCTCTCGGAGCCTTGAACCAGGTTTCTGTTACTGCACAGATATCGATGTTCTCCATGCTAAGGAGAGTTTAGAGTGCGTGCATCTTGAGGTTTAGACTTCTGGCGTTGAGTAGCATTACTCTTAGTTTCTTATCCCTTGTGATTCCTATGGAGGTGGGTTTGTCTTTTGAGCCTTGCCTAAAAAAGGCACTATGAGGGTAGCAAGAGCCTTTGCCAATATCCGAAAGCCCAGGGTGACAGGTGCAAGCCGTCCCTAGCGAAGCATCGTGGCTTGTCGAGCATGTCATCCCAGGCTGACAGGCATTGGATCCCCTTTGAATGACACCAACACTTAAGCCAATTGTTGAAATTGATCATTTTGTCTTCATATTGTGGCATCATTCTTGGTGAGGGTAAGATGCTACTCAAGGTCAGGGTCATACCGGCCTGGGCTACATGCTCAGAGAGCTCCTCTATGTCTCTTTTCATGTAGCCCAGGGAGGTACGTCTCAGGTCATTCACACCAGCATGGACAATGACTGAGTCATATTTGTACTTGCCTTGGAGTGACCTGAGTGCTTGTGTTATGTGTCGGATCCTAGCGCCCGACAGGCAGCTCACTGTGACCTTCTCCTTGTTCAGCCTGGTGAGCGGGACGTCAGTGTGCCTGACGATAGAGTCACCTATTACAAGTGTATCAGGTGTGTTGTTTAGCCTTAAGGGCTGTGACTGTTCGGCACACTGGCTTTGTGAGCTATGTGTTGCACGTGTTTTGTTTTGGGGTAGCGGTTGCTTGGGTGTCTGCTTTGGAGGTCTCTGCTGCTTAGGCAGATTTTTATTTAGAGCCTCCGAGTATGTTTTTGTGTGTTTATGTGTTTGGTTTGTTGTCGTGGTAGGTCTATGTGAGACTGGAATTGTAGTGAGTGTGGTTTCCTTCTCCTCCTGACTGGTTACGCCAGTACTGAGTTGAGAGAGCTTAGCCTCCAGTTTGGCTATATGGTTGCATCTCTCACATGTGTTGGAATTTGTTGGGAGGAGGAGAGGGTTGTCTGTGTACATGAGGCAGTTGTAACATTGCCTCAAGATTCCCAGATTCACCAGGTTAAAATGCACCAGCTAATACAGCACACACTCCTCTTCACAACAGTAATATTAATGTCAGCCAGACATACTAGTAATTTTATACTGAATAAATAATTAGATAATATAAGCATTTACTTATTATAATTATGCAACCAAGTATTACTATATCTATAACCATATTAGACAGATCCCTACAATCAGTGCGACTTTTGTTCAGACAGATGTGATCTTTATTTGGCTGCAAACCAGATTTATAGCTGGCACTCCATTTTTCTTTTTTTCAATATGGCACTCTATTTTTGAGATATTTGCATAATTATAAATAACATGCATATCTGAATATTTAATGGACAAATAAATGTAATTATCTGCCACACTGTGTTGGTTAGAAACCAACTATCAGGACAATTTTTTTTAAGTATCATGGAGTCCCATGTAATCATCCACTGGTTGAAATTATTAATGTGAATATGAACATTTTCCATACATTCAAAATATTTCAAGGAAAAATCATAATTTTTGTGTTACAAAGTACAACATTCATCTGAGGAGATATTCACAACTTCTCTGGTAACCAGGCATTTGAAATACTGAATCTCATTCAATTTGTCCATGTGCACCATGCCAGTGATATGCACAGAAATCTGATAATTATGCTAATATGCATGTTTTATTACTGAACAAGTCTGAATATCTACCAAATGGTAGCATGCAGGCAACTGGTATCAATGACAACTTTTGCAGCATTATTGAGGCTTTCATTTACTACCATGCAATCACCTTATGGTTTATGTTATTAATATAATTATTGATACATGCCACACATCCATAGTATTTCCAGCCAGAAAACATATATCATTTTTGAGTTATCAAGCACCCCATTCATCTAAGGAGCCATTCATGTCCTCTCTGGCAAATGGGCATGTGAAATACTGAATCTCTATCCGACCAAGTGCATACTTTCAGAGATATGTACAGAAATATGATAATTTTGCTAATATGGATATTTTATTACTGAACAAGTTTTAATATCTGTCAAATGTTAGTACACAGACAACTGGTATCAGTGACAACTTTGGCAGTACTATGTAAACTTTCACTTCATACCATGAAGTACCATGTAATCACCTTATGATTCAAGTTGTGAATATAATTATTGACACATTCTATACAGTCATAATATAGATAGTCAAAGAAAGGATACTTTTTCCTGTTACCAAATACCCCAGTCATCTGAGGAGCTATTCAAATAAGTAAAATAAAAAAATGTTATTTCATATATGCATGGCATGAGCTCTGGAATTCAAAGTTTAAATTAGTAACCTCTTGGATAGTTAACTAAGAAAAACAGTGTCAGCACCTCTCCAGCAATATTAGCAAGACATGAGCCCTGGAATTCAAAGTGTATTATCACTAACCTCATGGGTAGTTAAACTAAGAGAAACATTGCTAACACCTCTTCAGCAATATTAGCAAGAAATGAGATCCAAAATTCAAAGTTTGCCATTAGAGGTGCAGCCCAATGAAGTTGGGACTTATTTAGCACATCATCTGTCTGGCATTAAATGCTGTTTGTAACTTGATGAAATTCTCAAATTGTGTGATGTAGATTAACTGCAAAATCATTATGTCATACATTAATTCTCTGCAAATAAAAATAAGGCAGGAGGTAAAAACTGGAAAACAGCAAGAAGCAGGGCATTGCAGTGCTGCCATGATCACTGAGAATCTAAAGATAACCCATGCTTACAATACTATTAGTAAAGGAACCATTTTGCATCAAGATCCTATAGATTTTAATACTAAAATCTGAAAAAAGCAGTAGATAGTCCATTTTTTATTGTAATAATACTCTGCGGACTGGCTGGCATTAGGAAATATGGACATTCCAGAGTCAATGAGGACTCCACTTGGGATACTGCACCTTAGAATGCTTTGGCATGTTCAAATACTGCCCAGTACCACTCACATTTTTGAGTATTATTGTTTGCTTAGCACCACTTGCACAAAGTTTGATAGTGGATATTAGTCACTTTACATAACTTAATTTTGTTAAATTCTAGACCTAAAAGGGTCCCAGATCTCAGCTGGCCTATTTAAACAAAAGCAATCCTAAATATCACATCTTGGTGTTGGGAAAACAGAGAAGAACGCAGGCTGTCCATCACCAGAACTGCAGAAGTAGACATACTGAGACAAAAGCACTTAAAGGAAAATGATCCAGAAGCAAAAATTAGCGTTGGGGGTTAGAAGGAAAAGCAGGAAAAAAGCAGGTAACTGATGAAGAACCAATGCTAAAGATGAAGAGGGTAGAGGTATCCAGCTGCAAGTATGAAAGACTCACCTACAGCGTGAGAAAAAAGCTAACCATGCTTAATTGCCAGAACATTATATTACATAATGTGAAGGCAAAAAAGAGATAATGGAATTTTGTAGTCCATTTGGAAATGAATATATATAGCATCCACCTCTGCCCCAGACCTTTTTCAGCTGACCCAAGCCCTCTCATGGACCACTACAGATTCACCTAACTACCTAGACAGGAAGTCTGTTGCAAGAGTTCATAACTCTCTATGAAAATTACTTTTTCTGGTTCAAGTTAAAGACAACATATTCCTGGCTGCCCCATCCTTTGCCATTTGGCCTTGTCTACACACCTTCAGTCTTCCATATAGCACTCTGTATCAGTGTCATGCACCCTCTTTCTACCATTATTCAATGAATATAAGTTCTATAGTAAGAGATGCTATTTCTGCTCCATTCTCTCAATCCTGCAATGACCCTCATGCTGTTCTTCTGGAAGTTTTCCCATTTTATCTCCTTTTCTTTGAAGGGTCTTCAGAACTGCAAAACAATACTCCTAGGCCTGTGAACACACACACACACACACACACACACACACACACACACACACACACATACACATGCCCACACACTAAATCACTACCTACACCTTACATATCTATACACACACATACACACACACACTTGTATATATATATATATATATATATATATATATATATATATATATATATATATATATATATATATATATACACACACACACACACACACACACACACATATATATATGTATGTGTGTGTATATATATATATATATATATATATATATATATATATATATATATATATATATATATATATATATAGACAGAGAGAGAGGAGTGCTACAGAATCCTGAAAGCCCAAAATCCTGAAGTCCAAAATCCTGAGACCAAAATACTGAAAGTATAAAATACTGAAAACTCAAAATCCTGAAAACACACAGGATAACAACACTTAGTATATTCCAGCACAAGTACATACAGAAACATATTACCCTTCAACTATATGCAGGGGGGCAAGCCCCACTGCACCCCCTGCTACTTAAATATATCAACTCCGAAACTGCACTTCACTACACTAAGTGCAATCTTGGAGTTGATATATTTAAGTAGCAGGGGCACATGGGGGGTGCAGGGGGCCCTGCTTATACTTGGAGAACAGTAATATAGTTTGTGTTTTATTTGTTTCTGTATGTACTTGTGCTGGAATATAGTAAGTGTTGGTATCCTGTGTGTTTTCAGGATTTTGAGTTTTTTGTATTTTGAACTTTCAGGATTCTGTAGTGCTTCTATATATATCCATGTACAGTATATATACTCATACAAACAGTGGATATAAAAAGTGTACACACCCCTGTTAAAATGCCAGGTTTTTGTGATATAAAAAATGAGACCACAATAAATCATTTCAAAACTTTCCCCACCTTTAATGTGACCTATAACCTGTACAATTCAATCGAAAAATAAACAAATGTGTTAGGGGAAAAAATTTAAAAAATAAAAAACATACAATAAGCTGGTTGCATAAGTGTGCACACCCTTAAACTAATACTTTGATTTCCTATAATCACTGCTTGCTTACTGTCATCTAAATAAACTCTTACCATAAAAAGCTAGAACTACAGGTTCAATTTCAATTCTTCATTTAAAAGCCTTAAAAGAGGCTACATATAATGGTCACAAATTCATGTCTGCCTTCAAAAATCCTACAAATAATAATATAATATTTTTTGCTTATTTACTCGCTGTTTGTTAACCAGGTAAGAAAGGTGGTTCAAAGACCCCCTTTAGTCATGACCTGGGCCCATAAGGCATTTTGTAACAGATTTACAATTTCTTACATGATACAACATGGTATATCTTGTACCATTGCAATTACATTTATACAGCATAACTAAGACTAATCACTTAGTTAATAAGTTTAGATAAATACACATTAACCAAAGGAACTTTCAAGATGGCTGCACATTGAGTAACAGCTCAATTCTAGCTCTCCCAGTGTGAAAACAGAAACTTAGCAAAGAAAGCCAGTGCATTTATATTTCTGGGCAAATTTCATTAACTGGCTAGTAAGTGCACTGCCTGGATGCCAGGAAAAAAGAAATACAGAGGACCTTAAATAAAATCAGCTACAACAGGGGAGGAAAAAATACTGATTGGGAAAAGTACTGCATCTGTTCAGCAAAAAGCACTACAAGCTCCAGACACGACTTCCAGTAACCTAGAGGAAAATATAAGGCAACTGGACACAGACCTGATTAAAATAAATTAAACACTGATGGTGTATATTAACTCATAAAATAAATGCTGGAAAATGGAAGAAGTTTTAAACAGATATTCAGATGAGGTGATAAAACTGCAAAAATCAGATGCTGAAATGAAGAAAAGGCTGACTGAATGATATTACTCAAGAAGAGATATTAAAAAATAGAATTAGAGGGCAGGGTACATAGGCAGGACAGCAGTAACTTTATTCCACTATTCAGGAAATGTCAAGAAGCAGGCATGAGATTCAACCTGCTGCACCCATCTATGTTAAAGTACATGCTAAGGAGGAAATACAAAAGTCTGTCCAACAGAAAGTGAGCTGTGAAAGAGAAGGAGATTCTGCTTCTTGTTCTTCTGGTCATAAAGACAACGGAGAGACTGTGCCAGTGAAACCTTTTCCAATGTTTCAATGGAAAATGCTTGAGAGAAGGAAAAAGCACAATAGTCTTCTAGAAGAATCAAGAGTACTTTGGAAATTAAGCTGAGACAGCATTTAGGAGATGGAGATGGACAGGAATACAACCAGCAACTCGGAAATTGACAAATGTGTGATTACAAAGCAATGATTATATTTGTGAAACATGACAGAACAAGAAAATTTGGAATTATTAGACTCTTTTGCTCTCTGTTAAATTTATAGGAAACTCTAAAGCGGGAGGAGGAAGAAAGTAAACTAAGTAAAACAGGACTTTTTTCTTAATGGTACTGTTTTTATAGTACTTGACTTTCTCTGCATGTTATAAAGTAAAATTTCTCAGTTATTTTTAAGTGCAATAGGAATATTAATGTAAGCAGGTGCTCCTGTTTTTTTTTCCTTCTCCCTTCTTCACTCTTTCTCTTTGCTCAGTTTTAAAAAATGTAGGCACTGCAATGTAAAAAAAAGAGAGAGAGAGAACAAAAATTTGGTTAAAAGAGCATGGTAAAAAATAGTGTGTGTTTTTCCTCAATTTTGCACAGGGGAATGGCTGGATTAAAGCCCTTAGCCTGATCTAGTAACACATTTAAAGAGAAAGCAAGTAAATGAAAAAGAATGCTGAATATTAAAAAGCTTCATTTTTTCTAGTTAATAAATGTAGATTTAGTGGCAATTCTGTATCTGGTCCTCATGTCTCCAGGAGAAAATCTGATAACGAGAAACGGCTAGGATGTTCTCTGAGAGCATGCAAGTGTTTACTCATCTGGGAGAGCTATAAAAATAAGACAAAACCAGACAGCACTTAGTTGGAGCACAGGCTGCACCCGTGCATCTCAGTGGATGTGATGCTTTTTATGTAGGGATGACTATACGTACTCTCATGGAACACATCAGGGAACATATTTATAGTATCAAGACAAAGGATTCAAGAAACACTTTATTTAAACATGCTTTAACATGTGAAAAATACAAAAGGTTTTTATTTTCTGTATTAGAAATAGTAAGTGCAGACCATAGGGGTGGTGATTTTAAAAATCACCTGGAACAAAGACAGAGACTTTATGGCAAATAAAGTTGGGCACAGATAGACCACCCAGAATAAATTATTCAATAAATATTAAATGTCTTCTGAAATATAGAAAATTAAAAGTAACAAAATGACACAAGTATGTTTTTTATTAAAAGGAAAAAAGTTTTTATTGGTGGGTTTAAAAACTTTTTAATTAATTGTTTTAATTAATTGATTAATTATTTTATTGGTTATAATGGGAGATGCTATTTAAGAAGTGGTTCAGTTTCTCAAATGTTTATGTTTTCTGATGAAAGATGTATAGAGCTAAAGATAGTCCCGAAAGGATTGAGGTTCTTTAAATGCCCTAATGGAATAACAGCATCCGACCCGTTTTTTTTTTTTTACAGAACTGTCAACTTTCTTCAATGATGCAGGGCTGAAACTGTTACAGTTATTAATTGATAACAAGGGGTGTAAAATAGTGTGTGTGAAGGAAGAAATTTTAGTTCTGGATAGTGACGTGTCTTCCTTAATGGTCAAGGTGGAAAGTCAGCATGTATATGACCAGATGTTATCTAAAGTAGAAAGGTATGAAAATGATGTCATTGCACGTAAACATGGCAAATTGCTAAGAGTTTTAACAGCATATGAGTCATTTGAGACCAATAAAGTAAAAAAAGACAATAAATAAGTGACTAGACAAGGGCAGAATTTCAAGATTGCCTTAAAAAAGATTTGGGCAAGTGCTGTGAAGGATAAGGCAGTTTACCAATCAAAGAACACGGCCGTAATGATGACATTTTTCAGGTCCGAGGTTACAAATGATCCTCCCACAGGAGATGGTAAAGAGAAGGAAGTAGAGATGGTGTCAGATTCACAGAGCAATGGTTTCCTGAACACAAATACGAATGCATTAAGAAATTGTAATGGTACTAGACTGAAAACTTTTTTAATAAATAGCAGGACAATGAAAACGAGATAATTGAGAACAGGGGAGCAGTCAACCTTGGAGTCCTCAACGGACGAACTGTAAGTCAAAATTATGATGAGTTCAGTATTATTAATTTAAGTGACATTGTTTTAACAAACGACCAGCATAAGGTCCTTACGTTTGGTCTGAACTTTGTGCCTACAAGGAAAGCATATTATTCTAGAACTGTTGTGGACATTAAGTTGTTTACTCAAAAACTAAATTTAGAGTATTTGTTAAAAAATGTGAATAACACTGTTAAGAAATTTGTTAAACCGTCTTGCTTTACTCCAACTTTAAACCATACAATAAGTGTATTTGAAGAAGTGTGTTTAAATGAGGTGAAGAACACATTAGAAGTAAACAGAAAATGGCATGATAATTTAACCAGGAATGAGAGAAAGGCCTTATTGGAATTGAAAAATAAGTGTGAGTTAAGGTTCATGAAAAGTGATAAAGGTGGGAATATTGTCATAATGACTAACAAGGAATATACCAACAGTATGTCTAAATTATTAGACAATAAGGAGGAGTATCAGAAAGTGACAATGGCTGAGATATTTACACCTTTTGTATGAGGCATTAATGAATGGTGACACAGATTTTGAAATGTACAATTTTTGTTTGAATGAAAAGCCGAAAATGGGGGTATTATTCGGTATCCCCAAGATTCATAAAAATAGGGCGGGCCCACCATTTAGGCCAGTAGTGTCAACTCAAAATTCAATTATAGAAGGCATAGCAATGTTGGTAGATTCATTGTTAAATCCCATAGTACAAAGGCTACCCACCTATCTGAAAGATTCATGGGATTTTTTAGAGAAAATTAGAGTGTTTACACAAGGTTTTATTTTTGATCCTGAGAAGTGATTTCGTTATACACATGTATTCCTCATGAAGAAGGTGTTGAGGCTGTTAGAGCCTTCTTGTCACAGAATATGTGTTTTACTAATGATGAGACTATTTTTTTGTAGCATGATATTTGAATTGTTAAATAACTTTTTTACATTTAATAAAGATTATTACAAACAAAGAAAAGGGGTAGCCATGGGGTCTCCTGCAGCACCATCCTATGCCAATTTGGTAATGGCATGGTGGGAAGACACTACTTTACAAGAGATAAAACAAGAACTTTTGATACATTATTATGTTAGATTTGTGGACGATTTGTTTTTTTTTTTATTTTAGAAAGAACTCAAAGAGATGTGGAATTGTTGATATCCAAATTAAATGAAAAATCAAGTTTTATAAAATTGGTTAAGGGAGAAGCAGGTCACACTATGAATTTTTTAGATGTTAATATAACATGGGATAATGAATTAAAACAATTTAATAGTAAGATTCAAAGGAAAGATACTTTTACAAATGGTTACTTACATTTTAGAAGTTACCATCCTTCACATGTCAAGAAGAATATACCTAAGGGACAATTCATTCAAGTAAGTCGCATGACTACTGATGAAAATGAAGTTATGAGGGAATTTGAATTAGTAACTAATTTATTTAGAAATAGAGGATATGACAAGAGATATTTGAAAGAATTAAGTAGAGAAATTTTGGGAAAAAGAGGTTTATTTTATCCTAGCTAAAGAGTGCCGTATAGTCACAATGTACAAGCAAGATCGAAGGCAAGTGTAAAATCAGGTATAATTTGCACTTTAGATATGACATCTGATAGTGGTACAACTCGTCATATTTTAACAAGCAATTGGAAGATATTGGAAGGTAATTCTGAGTTAAAGAAAGTCATAAGAGATCAACCTAAGGTTGTACATCATAGTTTTTTCAACTTAAAATATTTACTACAAAAAGGTGGTAGTTCAAATTTGGTGAAGGAAGGTAATCTTATTAAAGCTAGTGGTATGCACAAATGCGGCCAATGTAGCTTTTGTAGATACATTCTGGAGGGACCAATCTTTATGTTAGGACATATTAATGAAACTTTTAAAGTTCCTAGATATTTATCTTGTAAATCAAGGGGGTGGTTTATATCAGTATTTGTAGTGGATGTGATGCTTTTTATGTAGGGATGACTACACTTACTCTCATGGAACGCATCAAGAAACATATTTATAGTATCAAGACAAAGGATTCAAGAAATGCTTTATTTAAACATGCTTTAACATGTGAAAAATACAAAAGGTTTTTATTTTCTGTATTAGAAATAGTAAGTGCAGATCATAGGGTGGTTATTTTAAAATCACCTAGAACAAAGAGAGACTTTATAGCAAATAAAGTTGGGTGCAGATACACCACCCGGAATAAATGATTCAATAAATATTAAATGTTTTTTGAAATACAGAAAATTAAAAGTAACAAAGTGACACATGAGTATGCTTTTTATTAAAAGGAAAAAGTTTTTATTGGTGGGTTTAAAAACTTTTTAATTAATTGTTTTAATTAATTGATTAATTGTTTTATTGGTTATAATGGGAGATGCTATTTAAGAAGTGGTTCAGTTTCTCAAATGTTTGTGTTTTCTGATGAAGTCTTGGTAGATGAAAGCATTAAATAAACTCTACACTAAAGTGTGGAATTATTCAGTCTTCATTCAGCCTTTATTGACCACTGGGAGCCTGTATTTTCTAGGTCTTGTTTTGGTGATACTGGTTACACTTTTTTTGTTATTTAGAGCTTATCTGGTGCTGACATCTCAAGAATCACTCCTTGCTTGGTCGGGTCTGGTCTCAAGCCTGTAATCGTGAACAAATGACCTACGTATGTATCTTCTGGAAGTCTGAATTTGCATTTTAGAGGACTGAGCTTCAAGTTTACTTCACATGCTCTATCTAGAACTTTCTTGAGGTTTCTGCCATGCTCTGCTTCACCACTGCCTCAAACCAATAAATCATCTACTATTATGGCACAAGGATAACCCAAAAATATTTGCTCCATTGCATGCTAAAAGTCCTCACTTGCAGAATTTATTCCAAATGGCATCCTTAGGAATCTGTACCTCCCAAATAGAGTACCAAAAGTAGTTAGAAATGAAGATTTGTGAGCAAGCATCACTTGCCCAAATGAACTCCTTGCATCCAAGAAAGAGAAAACAATAGCATTTGATATTAAGGCTGCAACCTCTTTGACTGTGCACATTGGATGATACGGTCTCTTTAATGCTTTCTTCAGATCTCTTGGGTCAATATATATTCTGATTTTGTCTGAGCCTTTTCTGTGACCTGCTACCATGGATGCACCCATTCAGTTGGTTCTGTGACTGGACAAATCACATCTTGCTGCACCATTTTATCCAACTGAGTTTTAACTTTATCTTGCATAGCTATCGGAACTCTTCTTGCTGGTCTGACTACTGGAGTGACCTTGAGGTCTAACCATGTAATACACAACTGGATGTTTGCCTAACTTGTCATCGAAAACATCAACATACTGTGAGAAAAAGGCTTCAGAAAAATTAGAACTCGGAAATGCACTTACATGATGGACTTCTTTATCAATAGAAAGCAGATTCATTCTTAAACTGTCTTTGAGACCCAATAAAGATTGCACTGATCTTTGGACTACATAGAATAACAAGTTGCAACAGTTCTTGGCCAAATAACATGAAAGCATCACTGAACCTTCGGTTTGAATTTCTTCACCTCCATAAGCAACAGGTCTCACACTGCTGTCTACATTGAGTTGTTCATTAGTTCTCACTTTAGCAAATGTGTCTGCTGATATAACATTACACTTTGAATCAGTGTCAACATTAAGCTCTGTGGATTTTCCATTAATCCGGACAGTACAAAATATTTCACTTCTTGTTAATAAATTCACTGCATCAACTCTTTCATCAAGCAATGATACACCATCTACATAGAAAGTTGTCTTCTTTGGCTCTACTTGATCAACTTGCTTTTGTGTGTGACCTTTCTTTACAACTGTGTGAAGCTTACTTGATTTACAAAACTTTTGGACTTTTTGACTAATGCTCTGTTTAGACATTTACAAATACATAATGACCGTAATTTTGGCTTCATAGTTATACAACAAATGTTAAAAGTTGTATAGGGTAAGAGAGTAGCTGAGCATTTGGATATTTGTGAACTCAAATGGCAGCTTAGGTTGAATGCCACCAAGTACTCCACTATTAATGAAACTGTTAGTATTAAATGTGTGCTTAAGATGAAACATTTGAAGGGTTAGTAGATCAAATATATGGTTTCAACATTTCTGTAAGGGTTAGTTCTGATTGTGAATTAACATAATTAAGTTTTTAATTGTTCTATTGATAATTAAATGTGCATTAATTATGTGTTAATGATATAAAAATGCTGGGTTATTTTCATGTTCCAGTTCTTCACTAAATTCAGCCTGTACAACAATATGATAGTTTTTAATTGTTCTATTGATAATTAAATGTGCATTAATTATGTGTTAATGATATAAAAATGCTGGGTTATTTTGATGTTACAGTTCTTCACTAGATTCAGCCTGAACAACAATATGATAGTTTTCACCTTCTCCTTCATATACTGCAGGTGCATACACAAATGAACACTCTCTTTCTATGGCCTCTGACCCAGCTAAGTTTAACAAAGTGAATGTCCTGGTGCATGCATCTCTATCTGTATAAGCTGCTTGTATAAAAATATCGTACTCTTGCTCAAATATTCTCCAATTCTCTGCAATATTCTGATCAAATACAAGTGGTAGGGGTTTTCAAAATCCGTCTGCCATATTAACACATACTAGTGAAGGGTTTTGCAAATAAGCACAAACATACACTCATGCATATATGCCAGAAATTTATGCCAGTATTTGTAACCTTGTCCAATGCCTTTGTGCTTATACCTTTTGGGCTTTTCAAAATAATGCTAATGAACAAACCTGTAGTACCTTTGGGTTATTGAACTTTGCGAAATAAACTTCTTGGGTGCTTTAACACTCTTGTAAAATTGTTTTGCAATACAAAATGCTAAAGTCATTCATCATCATTTTGCTAAAGTCATCTATCATCATTTTAAGAAATATCTCAAACAACTTTACTATGCGAGTGAAACAAACTCTCAGGCACTGTAATATTCTTGTAATATGATTTTGCATCGAATCACCTCTTATCAGTGTAAGAATCATATCAAATAAATGGACGAGGCAAATAATCTGGACCTCTCGTGCCCAAAACTCAATAACATTTCGAAGTAGTTGCATTTTGCTAATAACTGCATACTGCACACTGAAGTGTCCCCAAAATGGCGATACCTTGCTAGGCAACTTTTTACAGTGCAAGAAACACTTTGTAATGGTGGAACTTTGTGAATAGACCCACCCAGCACAAGAAACTTAAAAAAATGGCTATACTTTCACTGTATTTCATGAAATAGTTGCACTTCATACACAATAAACATTTCAAAATACATGAACAATAATAAGCACACACTGTAAGCACTTTTACACACTTTGAGATAACTTTGAATAACTTTAGTTATGCCCTTGATACAATATGAAGTCATAGTTATGGCAAAACATAGCACTTTGCCAAAACACATGCAGTCATCTTGCTTTATTTTTGCTTAATGTACCCTTTTTTTTGCCCTTATTATATTCGTTCTGCTCGTTTAAGCCCTTTTCATGCCCAATGTACTTTTCTTTTCTTGTGTTCATTTTACTCTAAACATCCCCAGTTTTGCTTTAAAAATGCTCATTTTGCTTTACTGTTAATCATTTCATCAAATACCTTTATTTTAAACATTTCTTTTTAGCCAGGATAAACGTTTTGTGCCTTCTGCTTGCTCAATAATGCTGTTTGTGCCCTTGTAATGCCTTGTTTTGTCTCTTCTATCAAATTAACAGTTTGTGCTACTTCTCATTACCTTTGATTCTTTTCTGGCTCGTTTTGTGCTCATTTTTCTTAGTTTTACCTTGATTGTCTTCTCTGCACCTCATGGCTCTGGATCTTATTCTCTTCGATCTCGGTTCTGACACCATGTCGCTCTCCTACTTTGGACACAATAGAAAAGTCTTTGTGGGTTCTGTTCAAGCAGCTTTATTTTATACAAACACATCACTACAGAAGTAACTTAAGTAACTTATATAAAAACTAACAACTGCGATCATGCATGCTCTTAGTCTGGCTGCTCTTACAAAATGGCACTAGGGATTGCACATGTTTAGAATTTATATGTGCACGTACAGCCTTGACATGTTTCTTAAAGATACAGCACACTTCACTTGCATTCTGATCTACACAGTAAAGCAAAACGTTTTGTAAAATGTGACATAGGCTCCAACAGATATGACAATAAGTAACTGTGTAGAAGAACTACCTTCCAAACAGTGTATGCATGTAACAAAAAAGCTTGAACTAGACATTTAATGAAAAAGCTGTTATACAGAAAATGTGGGAATAACTTTTTAATACAATGATGAATTCTGTAATGTCTTTAAATATCAATGATCTCATAGCTAAATACAAAAAAGAAAGAGTAGTCAACTATATTAAAAACTGGATAGTGCAAACAGCTATGCTACAGGAGACACATCTGGAAAGAACTGAACATATGAATTTGATAAAGAAAGGTTTTCAAGGTGGTTTTTCTGCAGAATAGCTAGGAAAAAGGAAAAGATGAGTACTTATATTAATTGCAAGAGGAGCTCCAATACTGGTAGAAGAAATTAAAAAAGATAATAATGGTAGATTTGTAGCACTAAGGAGCTACTGGCAAGGGAGGAGGATTACACTGGCATGTATTTATATTTCACCTAAAACTGCTACAATGGTGCTTAAGAAAATTCTGGGAGAAACAGTCAGCTTTCAGCAAGCAATGTTACTTATAAGTGGGGACTGGAATTCATTTGCAACAGTGAAGATGTGTCTGGGGTCCCAGAAGGAAAAATATAAGAAACGAGGGTAGATTTTTGAAGAAATTTATGAAAATATTTGGCATGGAAGATGTGAATTCAGTACTAGGAGTCTGGAGTGAATTTACATATTATTCCCCAAGATACAAAAAAAATCGGGCTAGGCTAGACAGAGTTTACATTTCACAGGAAGATGTGTATTTAATTGAAGGTCTTGGTACGCACCCAATAAATATTTCAGATCATGTGCCAATAATAACTAAAATAAAAACACAGGGTAATGAAATAAAAATGAGACACTGATGCTTTCCCACCTATTTTTGAAAAGAGGAATTTAAGGAATGGGTAGTGGAAATTATTCAGAAGCTATTACAGATAGAAATTTCTTCTGAATAGATAGCTAGAGAATAGGATAAAATTAAAGTGGAGTTTAAAAATAGAGTGGAAATAAAATAAAGGGAGATATGGTTAAGACGTAACAAGAATTATTTAGAGGGACTGACACGTTAATGTATTGCAAAATAGGGGGAATCTCACAGAACAGGAAGAGAAGCAACCACAGAATGCTAAACAGAAAATAAGGGAATACCTCGATAATATGCATGAGTTTAGAAATATTGCTGTTAAGCAACTGTTTTTTGATAATAACTCTTACAGCACAAAAACTTTTAGCAAAATAATTCAGACAACAGAAACTAGAAAGGGCTGTTGCCAAGCTTAGGAAGTCTATAACAAGGAAGATAAGAAGAGAAGTATTAGAAATATTTCAGACATTCTATGAAAGTCTGTATAAAGCAGGTAAATATGGAAATCAAGAAAAGGCAAAAATGGAAATGTTAATGGAGAAATTAAATATGCCAAGGTTAGACTTAGATGAGAATCAATTACCAACAGTTAGGATAGGAGATGAGATAAAAATGGTGATGTATAACCAATCTACAAGAAAGTTTCCAGGAATAGATGGTATTCATGTAGAAATTAGGTGGGAAAAAAATGACAAAAATCTGGAAGGTTGTGTTTAACAGAATTTTAAGAGGAGGAGAAGTAACACATCCCTCCCACCCCCGTCCCTGTAAAGGTAACCACCATGAAAAACTTCTCCAAAGCTAACTTTGGGCTCCTAAAAACAAAGGTGGCTAACTTCACAGCACCCATGCAAATAGAAAATAGTTGCATGACTGCCAAATCATACACCAATGCACTGTACGAACACGTACACAAAAGCATGGATCTCGCCATGCCCAATAGAACCAAGATGCTCTCCTCCAAAAAAAGGAAGCCAATCTAGTGGTCCCCTGCCATAAACAAACTCTACAACAGAAGGAGGAAACTGATGTGGAATAAGGTGAAGTCCCAAGACTGGAAAAACTCCCTTATTAGCCTCAACAAAAAGTTGAGATCCCTCATCAAATCCTCTAAAGCTAGCTATGAAAACAGAATTGCAGCAGATAGTAAAGATAACAACAAGGCCTTCTGTAGTTATGTAAAGAATCTCCAAGGCAATACCCAGATTTCCTCTGAGCTACTGCACAATGGTACCTCCAACACCGAGCCAACAGATATTGCCAATGTACTGGCCGACAGATTCAGTGCCAACTTTACCCCCCCCCCCTCCAAAGGACCAATCACAATACCAGTAGATTGCCAGGCACCCAGTATTACTGCTGCACAGGTTAAAACAGCACTGTCCAAGGCCAAGAATACAGCTTCTATGGGGACCTGACAATATCCCTGGCTGTGTTCTACATGAACTACAGAGTAAATGGCACCTCACCTGTGTACCCTGTTCAATCACAGCCTCACCTCAGGCTTTGTCCCTACAGAATGGTGCACTACTACAGTCATCCCTCTCCACAAAGGAGGAGCAACTACAGACCCTGGGAACTATCTCCCCATTAGCCTGACTAGTCTGATACGCAAAGCTATGGAATGCATCATCATGGACCTAATAAATAAGGATATAGGGAATCTCCAAACTCTGGATCCCACACAGTTTGTTTTTGTGAAGGCAGATCATGCCTGCTCAACTTGGTCGACTTCTTCGAGTCAGTCACCAGAGCTGTGGATGAAGACAAGGTGGTTCATACAGCCTACCTTGATCTGGCCAAGGCCTTTGATACCATTCTCCACTGAGGAATCATAGAAAAACTCACTAAGCTAGGCATCAACCCCTATATCACTAGGTGGGTTGCAAATTGGCTCACAGATAGAACTCACAGTGCGGAAGTAGCTGACTCCAAGTCAGGCTGCCGACCAGTCACGAGTGGAGTTACACAGGGATCAGTCCTGGGTCCTCTCCTGTTTGGTATCTATTTCTCAGAAGTCCAGGCCAACATGAAGGGACTCTGGCTGACAAAGTTTGCAGAAGATTGTAAGTTGGGGAGCCATCATTAAGTGATGTTGATATCCTACAGAAAGGCCTCGCTGAGACCAATGACTGGTGTCAGAACCATGGCCTTAAGCTCAATGCCAAAAAATGTGTCATCATCCCCTTTAGGAAAAACCCAATTCCCACGAATTACCACATCGATGGTAGTCCACTGAACAGAGACGGCATTATAAGAGATCTGGGAACACAGGTTGACAGCAACCTCTCTTTTGACCACCACATTGCAATTGTGGTCACAAAGTCCTTCTATATGGCACATCTCATTACTAAGGGTTTTGCATCCAAGAAGAAAGAAGTCATTGTCTCCCTCTACTCTTCCCTAATTAGGCCAATCATCGAGTACAATGCCCCATTTGGCATGTACCTCACTAGACACCTGAAACAACTGGAGAGGCCACAAAAGTACCTCACAAAGAGGATCCTAGGCCTTAAATACTTGTATTAGATGGACAGACTCAAAAAATTCCAACTATTCTCTGTTTCATATCGCCTACTTAGAGGTGATCTCTGTTTGACTTACAAAGCCATGTCTGACCCAGCTCTGTTAGAAATGCTACATCTAAAGAAATGCCAATCCCTCCATACCACACACTCCAGAGACCTCAACCTCATTGCCACAATCAACAGAATGTCCTGGAGGGACAGGTTCATAACCCAGAGACTGTCCATGTTATGGAACAGACTTCCCATAAATGTCAAACAGAGCACCTCACTGGCCCTCTTCAAGAGAAATCTTGATGAGTGGATGGGAAATAGAAAATTCACCCCGGGGATCACTCCAGTGGCTCTACTCGACAGAGGCACTGGGAACTAAGGTCAGGTGGCACGATGCCAGGGTAATCCTATGGGCTAGGCTTGCAAAGGCTCCAGGGCCATTACCTAGTACACACCTATGAACTTCCTAGAAGAAAGCAGTGGTAGCTGTAATACCTAAGGAGGGTAAAAATCCAACAGATCCAGCTTTATACAGGCCCATTTCAATACTAAATCATGACTATAAAGTGTTTATGTCTATAATGGCTAAAAGAATGGCAAAACGTAAGCCAAAACTGGTAGATATGGATCAATGTGGTTTTGTGGAGGGCAGGCAAACATTCAACAATATTAATAGAACACTGACGATCCAGACGGAAGCAGAATGTAAGAAAATACCACTGTTGTTGGTGGGTCTTGATGTAGAGAAAGCGTTTGACAGAGTAAGCTGGGACTTTATGAGCAGGGCAGTGGAAGCATTTGCATTCCTTGACAAAATTATAAGGTTAATTACGAGGATATTTGCGGGATCAGAGGCAAAAATTAAAGTGGGTGGGTTCTTCTCTGATAATTTCTGCTTGAGCAGAAGAATCAGGCAGGAGTGTCCTCTTTCCCCTTTGTTATTTGCATTATATTTAGAACCACTGGCAAAGAAAATAAGGAACTCAGTAATTCAAGGATATAATAGGTATGGTAGTTAAGAAAAGTTGACTCTATTTGCAGATGATATTACATTACAGTGTTGTGGGGATACAAACTTAATGAAGCTAAAACAAAGGCAACAGTGGTAAATTATGTACCCACACATGAATTGGTTCAACAATATCCATATTTATGGGGACATGATAAAATTAATTATTTAGGAGTATGGATTAAAAATGATTCAGGTGTGGCAGCTAAGGGTATGTGGGAATAGACTACTCAAAGATAATACAAAAACTGAGGAATTAGAAGCTCTGTTATATGGATAGTAAGATACAAGCAATTAAAATGTTTTTAGTTCCTTTAACCTAAACCAACTGTACTAGAAGTAGTGACTATAGTAATATAGATAAACAACTGAAATTGGGATCTTTAAAAATGGTAAGAGCAAATTACATAGGAAAAATGGGAATTGTAGGAACAATACATACAAGGGAGGAATAAGGTTTAAATGAAGGAAGGATATGAATGTTTGACTGACAATGATTGGGTAAATTATCAGTGATGTATAATGTTTGCAAGTGGAATTATATCAATATGGTTTGTGACGTAAAATGATTGCAACTAAGATTATATCAATATGGTTTGTTTTCATTTATATAAATATATGATTGTCTATGTCAAAAGTGGCAATTTAATAAAAATGTTTCTTGTTTAAAAAAAACACTATAACCAAAGACATAACACTGTTAATCATAGTAAATCAACATGACACAAACTTATGCATGCAGACTAATGTAACTGCCTGGCCAAGTGAAGCAATGCTTGTGTTAACTTGCATTTAAATCTCCAGCATTGACTGCAACACTATATGATATGTTTGCACTTCTTTATTAAGTTTATACTATACAAAAAAGAAGTAGCAGCATGTCAACACTATTAAAAGTAAATACCTTTTACAATTGGATGAGGTGAAGTCATGGAGTTTGGAATCCTTCTAGAACTAGATGGGGAACTCTCAGTCTCTCCTTGATGAGCTTCTAACTCTGTAGCACAAGAACTTTGAAATAAAAAATGAAATACACCATTTCATTATTTGCAGTATTATACAAGGTTCAAAAGCACATGGCTATAACTTTTAAATTCTAGCTGGTCTCACTCAAATGCCAGTATTATATGATCCTAATATTACTATTTCCTCACTATAACATTACGCACCTCATAACAACCACACTTGCTCAAGCCTCACTCTTATTTTCACTTAATTTCATGCTATATCTTGTCCTACAAGATTTGTTACCCAAGCTTTAACTCTGTTAATACCTAAGTATTTAAACTCTTTAACAGTTTAACTCTGTTCTTTCCAGCTTTTAAAACCATAACCTTCCCTTTTTAGTTCTACTATAATTTGTTATGGGTAGCCTTTTTGTTACCCTTCTTCTCAGAAAGTACAGTCACATGAGTGAAAATAAAAATTAATTCTCAAGATACACTACAACAGCAAGGGGGGGAAATGCAGTCTAAATTTGTATAAACTAACTGAAATGGTGATTTTAATGTACACACACACACACACACACACACACACACACACACACACACACACACACACACACACTTCTTAAAGAAAAATAAATCTGAAAGTGCTAAGTCTGCAGATGAAATGTTTGTAGGTAACGCTAACGAAGCTTGCAATATTGATGTCTATGTCAACATTGGAGACAAATCTGGTGTTTTGGATTCAGTGTGATATTATGGGGTACATGTCCAATTGCTTAATGGCCACAATGTCGAACAGTTAAAGATTGAGCTGGGAATATTGACACCCATGAAGTAAGCATGTAGAAGTGAATAGTACTCTTGGGGTTCATCAGTGATATTATCCCTTCCAAAGTGATAATCAGAGACTCCCTCAGTGAGCTCATAGAGCTCCAGCTCACATCAGTGAAAGTCAGACTTTCAACTTAGAACTTATCAGTGATCACCATCCATTGCCCACAGGATCATGAGAATTTCCAGACATTCCTTGAAAATACCCATATAAGATATTGACCTTTAACTCTCAGTGACATTAACTACTCCTCCTTAGACTGGAGTACTTATACTTCAAACATTAGGTCCCTCTTTAATCAGTTCAGACAACCAGTTGGTTACCTTTACTCTGAGAGCAGTCACCTTCATGGCAACTAATGCCATGCTCTTTGGAGATTTCAGAAAGCAAACATTTTACAATTGTATGACAGAATCTCCAAATTCACCCAAAGAAACCCCACAGTGGACCTGGGATATGTAGCCACCTATGTCAGGGATCCACATGCATTGATAGTGCAGTTCCTACCAGAACTAAATACCTTGGTAAATTCACTAACAAACTATCTTGTTGATCAGTAGATATAAACAAATTTTATAACCGAAGAAAAAAACTCTTGTAAAGCCAGAACACCTCAACATGAAGAGAATACAAAAAAGGTCACCAAAAAACTGATGGTAGCTATCAAGACCAGCAATGCTTTCCGTTAATTTAGGCTAATTTCTGAGGTCAAAGATAATTGCAAGTCTTTGTTTAGCTATGTTATAAAATTAAGGATTAGCTCACTTCACTGCTCTGTATTTATCTATAACAGTGGCTCCAACTGAAATCCATATGCCATTTCTAACATAGTAGCAAACAAGTTTACTGCAAATTTCTTCCCTGAAACTATCCGCCCCACTACAAATATCCATGATTCACTCCCACCCCACATATCTCAAAGGATCATCTCCTTAAAACACTCTCCAAGAACAAAAACACTTGTTCCGTGGGTACTGAGAATATATCAGGCTATCTAATAAACAGTGTCAAGCATACCCTCATTGATCCTCTCCTTGAGCTGTGCAGCCTAAGCCTGGCTACCAACTATGTCCCCAAATCATGGCTTACTGCAGAGGTAATGTCCCTCCATAAGGGTGGCCCCACCACTGAACCAAGTAACTTCAGACCATTAGCCTTATGAGTCTTGTCTGTAATGCCATGGAACACATCAACACTGACCTCATAAATCAAGACATTAAAAATGTAATCAGGTTCAAACTGCAACAGAGAGAAAAACAAATGTGAATTAATTTAGTAGTAAATATGAGAGAGAAGCAGCAGCGGACAACAGAGGGTCAAAGTGGAAGTAATGCAGATGAGGAAAGAGTTAGCTTATGTGTCCAGTGGAAAAGCACTTGCAGTTAGATTTTTGCTAGAGGTGTCTTTTGAGTTGTGCTCTGTACATGGGGAAAGAGGAGAATTATTTTAAGTGTGTGGGAGGGATTGCCAGAGTTTGAATGCAAGAATGGAGAAGAAATGGTTGGTGCAGTCCAGTTTGGTTTGGGGTGCCTGGAGTCAGGGGATTAACTGGTAGAGGGTGTGGTAGTTGTAGGGGGTGGGTTTATTATGAAGTTTGGCAAGACATGGGAAGGCATCTGGCTGAAGTAGTTTTGAAACAAGAGGCCCTAGAAGTAGCTCAGCTCTGTAGAAGACTGATAGCCGTTTGACTTTGATTTGGCTTTGGAGAGGGTGATGCAGTGGTGTTCTGAGGGGAGGGGGTTAGAAACAAATCAGCATGTTTTACTTTCAAAGGCTGTGGCTATGATGGGAAACCTAGATTCAAGTTAAGCAAGGAGGACTTTTTTGCTCATTGCAGCTAGAGTTGGTCTGGAGAGAGAGATAGAGAGAGAGAGAAAGTGAGAGACTGAGAGATTTTCCAGGACCAGAATAAAAGTGAACTGATGTTTTCAATGTGGCTTTGAAAGTTAAGTGGCTGGTTTATCCATACACCTAAGTATTTAAAGGGCATGATAGTTTCTGTTTTGAAATCATTGAGATCTGCTATATTGAGATTTTTAGGATTTTTTTCAGCTTTTGTGAGTCTCCAACTATGATACCCTTTGTTTTGGTGGGGTTTAGGTGTAGTTTTTGGTTGTTTAGCCAAGAATTAAGAGTGTGAAGGTCCGACGGATACTAGGTTTCAACAGCCGAATGTAAGGGACTGGATCGAAGAAAACCATGTCATCTGCATAAACAGTGATAGCAAGGTTAGGGAGATAAGAGAGTAGTTTGTTAAAAAAGACTGAAAGCAGCAGGAGGTGAGTATGGATCCCTGGAGCACTCCTCTGGTAAGGACTGCTGGAGGTGATGGGAGTGAGCCTATTTTGACTCTGAAATACCTACTTGTTAAGAAATATTGGAGCAATGTAACCATGTTGGAGCTAACCCTGATTTTTTGGAGGGAGTGAAACAGCAGGAAGTGGTCAATAAGATTAATAGCTTTGGTAAGCTCAATTAGGCGACCTCTCGAAAGGTTTCCTTTATCCATTTTGAGAAGGATAAGGATCTCATCTGTAAGTGACCATGGTACTATCATTGTATCTCACTGGATATAGTATTTCACCAGACATATTTAAAAACTCAAAAGACCATACAGGGTCCTAACAAAAAGTTTCTCACACCTCAAAAATTTTAGTTATCAGGAAAGGCTGGAATCCCTGTCCCTGAATTCTGTGTCATATGGGCTCCTAAGGGGAGACCTGTGTCTTGCTTTCTGTGACCTCTGGGATGACCCTTAACCTCTTTTTTTCCTGTGAAGTCAAACAGTGCAGCCAATACTACAACAAGAGATTTCAGTCTTCACTGGGTAATAAATAAAAACTAAATGCTGGGATACATTCATCAACCAGAAACTAAATGCTGGGATACATTCATCAACCAGCATCTGCCTTACTCTAGAAAAGGCTTCTCTTGCATGTTAGAGTGATTCCATATCAGCCTTCAAACATAGCCTAGACAATTGTATGGATACTCATCAATACACTGCAGGATTTACTGGCCTTGTTCTTCTTGAAAATGGTGGTAGAGCTTGAGAGTGTTTTTTTTTTTTTTGGCAAGGCACACATGGCCACTGGTCAAACAGCCTTTTACTTCCTATAATTCCAATGATTCCTATGGGTCTGTCTCTTTATGTCACTGTGCTTGATGTTCATCATTGTGTCTTATACTGTAATAATTGCTTCTACCTTCATATGAATGTAATCTAATTAGCAAATCTATGTGTAAGTATTGATGTATATTATTTAATGTTTATTCATGTATAATTCTACAAATCTGTTTAAACACTGTAATATATTGCAGCTTTTCTTCCTGGGCAATCCAATGAAAAGGGTTTTTTGATTAAACCCAGTCATACAAACCTGGTAAATAAAAGTAAAATAAAATAAAAATAAATATAATAAATTTAGCTACTGAAGCTGTTAAACTTTTATTAGTCATCTATTTTGACCTTGGTATTTTGAGAATATTATTTTATAAATGATGTATGACAAAACTGACATCATCAGATTATTTGGCCCTTGTTCAATGACTGCTCCTGAAAATAAATATACATAGTTTTTGGTGGTGAATAGAGACAGCCAAGTGACCTGGCCATAATGAAACTGGTAATGTTTGACTGAAGACCAACCCTATGAATCATAGTTCTTTGTAGTTGACTGTGCAAAGTACCAGCACTCTAAAGTCTCTGTGACCTTTTCCCCAATATACAGCAACACCATAGTTAGGTATAATTAAATGGGGAAAGCAGGGGATATCCCCCTGAAACAGTGTCATGGGAAGAACCCATCCCCCCAAAAAAAAAGTATAAATTTGTGTGTACAGAAGGTTTAGTACACTGTTTTTAGAGCAATTTGGTTTGTAGTAACAGTCTTCACAGTATTAATTTACATGAAACCAGCACACATAGCTGGCCTTAGGCATAGGCCAACTAGGCGGCCACCTAGGGTGCCGCTGCAGCAGGGACGCTTTTCCAGTGTTTATTTGGTGTAGGTAGACAGGATGGGGGCATCAGATGGTGTGGTAGGAGGCGCCATGGAGCCATTTTGCCTAGGGCACCAGTTGACCTAAGGCCACTCTTGCCAGCATATATCTGACCATATTATCTATCACATACAGTTTTATACTAAAGTTCCTGCATAGTTCAGCAAAATACTATTAACTCAAAGATTACATAGACAGTTATTAAGAATGATTACTGGGGCCGCAGCTGTCTATATCAGTGTCTGTAAAGTTGTCTTGGTTTGATTTCTACCAAATTATAAAGGCATCTGTGAACTGTGTAATAAAATTAATGCCAAGTGCTTGACTGTAAACAGACAGTGCAAGATCTACTACTGCTTTTGGAGCCTACAGCAGTGGTCAGGAGCTTAGGTTAGTAAAGGAGTGTATATGTGTGTAGGAGGAGCATTATGCTACAGTTATTACTATCTGAGTTGGTAGTGTCAGACACATATTTTTATTCCAGTAATGAAGCCTGCTCTACCTGTCTATAAATAATGCTGATATATTCAGGTTGACTTAGATCGGCAGTTTGTTACTGGTGTGTGAGAAGAAGCTATAGGAGCGAGGACATGTCACAGTAACTGCATGCCTCATCAAGCCACTATGGGTAAGCAACTCATGTCCATTTTCACACTCTAAAATGAAGCATTGACACTACTCTTACAAAAAGCCCACCAAGAGGCACCCCAAAAAATTTTGCCCAAAAAAGGCAAAAGGACCCAAGAGGAGAGGAGACAAAAATTTCCACAGGATCCTGAATACCTGAATTTGCACTGGAGCTGCAGATTTTTATTTCACAAATACACCTGCTGCAGGCATTGTTTTATAGCACAAAGTTTCAAGGAAAATATAAGGCATCTGACAGAATAATGTGGAATAATGCCCGCAGAAAGCAAACTAAAATCCCATGCAGTAAAGTGATAGGCAGTGATCTGGTGCTCAAGCCATCCAATGGTCTGTCACTAGTTACATTAGCTTAAGAGCAGACTTGCAGTGACTGGCCAGACCAATAGATCGAAATGAATGAATTCCCCTTTTCAAACCCATCTCTTGGTGAACTATCAACCCACAAGAAAATGTACATCACAACTGCAGCCCCTTCTTTACTACAGAATGACTCAGTGTACGACCACCAAAAAGTGAACAGAATTTCTGTGTACATCATAAACAGTGTAGAAAATGTTGGCCCTGTCAGACTTCCTAAATTTAAATCATGCTGTTTAGCATCTTGTACATATAGTGCTATCTGAAAACAAATGCAGATGAAGCTGATCTGTGCTCATTTCATTATTTGTGCATTTTCAAACTATCACCACCATCAACTCCCTTTTTTCTATTTCTACGAAGATTGAGCTGCCATAGCAATTGTCAACTCCTCTGTTTATCCATTGCCACATTCCCACCTACTTCAACAGTCTTGCCTGACTGTCTCAGGTTTTCTCTTACACACTCCCGTTCATCTCTTGGCTGGACATCCTCACCTCCTCCCACCTTCTTCTTCCTCTCCCAAATCACCTTATTTCCTGTATCATCATCTTCTTTTGGCTGTTCCCCGTTAGGGGTCGCCACAGCGGATCATCTGTTTCCATTTCTTCCTGTCCTCTGCATCATGCTCTTTCACACCAACCACCTGCATGTCCTCTCTCACCACATCCATAAACCTCATCTTAGGCCTTCCTCTTTTCCTCTTACCTGGCAGCTCCATCCTTAGCATCCTTTTCCCAATATACCCAGCATCCCTCCTCAACACATGTCCAAACCAACGCAATCTCGCCTCTCTTGCTTTGTCTCCAAACTGTCCAACCTGAGCTGACCCTCTAATATACTGATTCCTAATCCTGTCCATCCTAGTCACACCCAGTGCAAATCTTAACATCTTTAACTCTGCCACATCCAGCTCTGACTCTTGCCTTTTCGACAATGCTACCGTCTCCAACCCATATAACATAGCTGGTCTCACTACCCTCTTGTAGACATTCCCTTTCACTCTTATTGGTACCCGTCTGTCACAAATCACTCCTGACACTCTTCTCCACCCATTCCACCCTGCCTGTACTCTCTTCTTCACCAATCTTCGACACTCACCATTACTCTGAACTGTTGATCCCAAGTACTTAAACTCATCCACCTTTACCAACTCTACTCCCTGCATCCTCAGCATTCCTCTACCCTCCCTCTCATTTAAACACATATATTCTTCCTGTATATGGGACTGAAATACCACAGTTTGTTGTTTTCTTTGACCTTCTCTACAACTGGGCTACTTTGACTTCAGCTCTGATGTTGTAATTTCTTCCTCTGCCCCAAAGTATACATCCTACTACCCATTTCAGGCAGTTTGTCTTCATCACCTCTTCCTTAGCTGCTCTGCCTTCACTCTCCAGGCTTTTGTGCCATACAGAAGCACTAGTCCCACCAACATTTTGTTAATCTTACTTTTCAGCTTCTATGGCATTCTTGTCATGCACCATCCCTGATGTTTGGCTGCAGCTCCTCTGATTCCAGCTCTGACCTCCTCAACCATACCTCCCAGATATTGAAGCTGTCAAACCTGTTCTGATATTTTTCTTTTTATTTCAATTTTCAGCTTCTTTTCATTTCCCTATTTGTTACCATGACCACTGTCCTGTCTGCACTTAATTTCAACCCATGTGCTTTCAACTGGGCATTCCAATATCCTATCATCTGCTAAAATTACTGTTCAGAATGTGCTTGTACTGTCACATTGCCTGCATACAGGAGAATTTTTGACCTGTTTCCTTGAATTTATTTTCTGATGAAGTCTGACACCAATACAAACAAGAGCAGGTTAAGGGCTGAACCCTGTAGCACATTCACTCCTACTGGGAACCCCACTGTGCGTGCAAACAATGTTCATGCTTGGGTCATGGATCCTTGTACACAACCAGCATCAATTATACTGTTTCCAGAACTTCAGATCTTTGCAAGACTACCCACATCAGCTTTCTTCTGACCTTGTCATGTGCTTTTCAATGTCAAGAAATGCCCAGTTAAATATTTTCCTAATCTCTAGCTTATAATCCACATGCTGTCTCACTGCAGACATCAGATAATTTGCACTGCATTCTTATATAATTTGAATCTAAACTGCCCATTTCCCTTCTTACTTTCTAGTACTGTGCATATTTATTTATCAATCACCTTCTCCAGCACTTTCATGTAGTGTGATGGCAGTCTGATACTTACCTACTCCTGTTGTCTTTGTACACTGGCACTCAAATGTTTATTTTTCAGTCAGCTGGGATATGGCTCTCTCCATACCATGAAAAACACCCCCAGGAGGCACTTCTTTCCTAATGCACCCAACATCCCAATTAAATCTGGTGTGACTACATGTCCTCATCTGTGCCTGCTGCATTCCCTGACTTCATTTTCCTAAGTCAACTTTGTACTTCTCCGTGTGGTGTTTTTTCTCTATCAGACTGTACATGCAATAGTACATTTTTTTTCTGGGTTCTTCTTCATCCAAATGCTTCTTCAAGTACTCCTTCCGTCTGCATTTGATGTCCTCTGGGATGGTAAGCAGACTGTTGCTGATATCACTTTTTAAGTATATATTAAAATCTCAAAAATAAAAGTGTCATGGTGACATCCAATATGGCTGCACACTGATCAACAAGTTAATTTTAGCTCTCCCAGTGTTAAAAAAGAAACTCAGAAGAAATAATAGCAAGTGATATTGTCAGCTTGAGTAAAATTCAGTTACTGGCTAGTAAGCACAAGGCTTGGATACCAGCAAAGAAGAAATTTAGAGAACCTGAAAGAAAATCAACCAGAAAAGGTGAAATAATGGGAAGATGTCTGCAGCTGTTCAGCAAGTATCAGTTCAAGCTTCAGCCTTGGTACAAGGGATAGTTTCCAGTAATTTAATGGAAAATAAATCAAATGTACTCAAGAGGTGATTCAAATAAATGAAACATTGAAGGACTATATTAACTCAAATAAGGAAAGGCTAGACAAATAGAACTGATAAAAGTGCACTAAATCAGAGGATGAAATTAAGAAAGGGCTGGCTGAGTAGGAGACTTCTCAAAAGCTGCTTCAAAAATGGTAGAGTTAAAGTCAGCATGTTGAGAAAACCTGCGATTTTCTGATGTACTAGATAAACTAGAAGAAACAAAGTGTATTAATTTTATAAAAACACAAATAAGCAACTGGATTGGTATTCACAGCAGAATGTATTAATTGAAGGGTGCATCGAGTGTATGCTCCGAACCTCACCATGAGAATGCAGCCAAGACCTGTATTTGTAAAGATGTAATCATAAAGCAGAAAGAATTGATCCTGACAAAACTATGGCAGAAAGGAAAAGTACTGAAAACTGGAAACATGAGAGTGTTTGTGGAAAATGAATCTTCACTGTACATTAGACAGAAGAAAGGCACATTTATCCTAGCAACAAGGGAATGTCAAGAGACGGGTGTGAGATTCAAGTTGCTGTATCCTGCTGTCTTTGGAATATTTTTTCCTGGAGGATTAAAGACATTTTTGTGATGCAGAACAAGCTAAGGAGGAAATAAAAAAAGGTTTACCCAATAAAAAGTGAGCCAGCAAACAGAATGGGATTCTGCTTCTCATTCTTCTGACAGCTCATACAGAGAGACTTTGCCAGTGAAACAATTTCCACTGTTCTAAAGGAAAATGCTTGAAAGATAGAAAAAAAAGGTACAGGAGTTGACTAGAAGAATTGGGAGTACTTTGGACTTGAAACAGACTTGAAACAAAGTCTGGAATTGGGAGACGGAGATGAACAGGAAGACCAGCAACACTGAACTTAGTCAATAAATGGGAAACTATAAAGCATCTTTCACATTTGTGAAATACATTTTTGCAAGAAAAAGTGGCTGAGAAAGACTGTACTGTTGTTGACTTTGTTAAACTTTTGGGTGGACTGTAAAACATATACCCCATGTTATGTCATTAATGTTTAGGACACTAAAAGGGGAAAAAGTAAGTGTAAGTAAAACATTTTTGTTCTTATTAGTTCTTGTATAAACATTGCATGATATAAACTGCATGCTATATATAGCAAATTAGTTTTGCGCAGTGTGTAGTCAGGGAGATTTTAAATGTGGGGGCAGTCTCTTCAGTGACTGTCCTATGTGTTAAAGATAATAAAAAAAAGTTATTTTTTAGTTGTAAGAAACATAGGTTTTACAGTATAACTGGGGTGTGTGCATGTCTGTGCACTTGCTTGACATTATAGACAGCATTTAAGGGGGTGGGATGTTGGCATAATGGTTAAGGTGTTTACCCTACACACACAAGGTGCAGGGTTTGATTCTCACATGGGATAATTGGCTAGGCTTAAAATGGGCCACAAAGGCAGTTAGCCTACTACTAACCTATGAAGCAAACATTTTCTTAGGGCTAAAAGTTTATGTTTTCTGAAAGCATCACATCTGGGAGGGGAATAGAAATAAGAAACAGACAGACAGAAATCAGTCTAAGTGGGAACACAGGCTGTAGCATGTGCTTTAGCACAGGTAACCTTAATTTTCGGTTTGGTAATGCCTATGGGTGCAGCTGTTGATTTTGGAGCAATTGTTCCTATCAGAAGGGATAAACTTCATTTTCTGAAGAAATACATAGTTCTGTGTGTTTTTTCTTAGTTAACAGGTGATGAGGTATTTTGAAAAATGTATTTCGTTTTTGTTTCAGGGTTTTCATTAAAACAAAAAGTCTTAAAAATGTAACATAGGTTCAAATGGAGAGGATAAGAAACAACTGTGTATAAGATAAGTTTGCCTAACATTAGTGTGTACATGTTAACACAAAAGTTGGAAATACACATTCAGAAAAATGACGGATACGTATAATAGGTGGGAACAAAAGCTTTTTATCATAATGGCTATGCTATCCATGTTATTTGGAATGCAAATTGCCTTACAGGTATAGACAAAAAGTTGAGGGCATTGAATTATATTAAGAAATGCAGAGTGCAAATAATAATGCAGCATGAGAAACATTTCAAAAGAAATGAGCATGCAAATCTGACAAAGAAAGGGTTTTAGGGACAAAGAAAATGGAGAGTAATTATACTCATTGTTAGAGTGCTTCCAATGGTGATATAAGAGGAAAAACAAACAATAATGGTAGATTTATTGTAGTTACTAACTAACTAACTAACTAACTAACTAACTAACTAACTAACTAACTAACTAACTAACTAACTAATTAACTAACTAACTAACTAACAAACCAGAGATCCTGTCGAAGTATTAGAGATATTTTGAAATTTTATGAAAATTTTTATAAAGTAGAGACGTGGAAATCAAGAAATACCACAAATGGAAATATTTATGGAAGACTTAATAATGTCAAGGTTAGAGGTAGTTGAGGCTCAGCAAATAACAGTTAAGATAGGAGGAAATGACATAAAAATGGTGGTGCATAACCAACCTGTTGGAATGTTTCCAGGTACAGATGGTATTTCTGTGGAAGTTTGGAAGTCAGAAATGAAGAAAGAGAGAGAGAACAGTATTTTAAAAGGAGGAGAAGCATCTACATCTTAGAAGAAAGTTGTGGTGGCTGTATTATCTAAAGGCAGTAAAGACCACTCAGACTCAACTTCATACAGATCCATTTCAAATTTAACCATGAATATAAAGTGTCATGTCTATACTCTCTAAAAGAATAGCAAAAGTGTTGTCAAAATTCATATATAAGCCAATGTGGTTTTGTGGAGGGACAAACATTTGACAACATTAATAGAATAATGGTGATCAAGTGGAAAGCAGAATGTAAGAAAATACTATTGTTGATACTGAGTTTTGATGCAGTGAGAGCATTTAATAGAGTAAGCTGGGATTTTATGAGCATTTTATGAGAAGAGTAATGTTAGCAGTTGTATTCTGTGATACAATAAGGTTAATCAGGAGGCTGTATGAAGGACTGGAGACAAGAATTAAAGCTGGAAGGTTATTTTGTGATAAGTTGTATTTGAACAGAGGAATGAGGCAATCATGTCCCCTTTCCCCTTTGTTATTCGCTTTATAGTTATATCCACTGGTAAATAAAATAAGGGACTCAGAAATTAAAGAAATAATTGGCATGTTAATCAAGAAAAGTTGATTTTATTTGCAGACAATATTATTTTGTGCCTAATAAAACCAAAAAAGGACATCTCAGTGTTATGGAATATCTTGAGCCAGTTTCAAGCCTTTTCAGGATATAAAATTAATGAAGATAAAGCAAAGGCTATAGCTATAAATTATGTACCCACACATGAATTGATTCAGCGATACCTATGTTTAAGGGTACATGGTAAGATAAAGTATTTAAAAGTATGGATTAAAAGGCTTCTGTTAGGGCAACTCAGGATTTGTGGGAAGAAACAAATCAAACAATAATACAAAAAATGAGAAATTTGAAGCCCTTGTTTATGGATATGGATAGTAAGATACAAGCAGTAAAATGTTTTTAGTCGTTTTAGTTTTATATATTGGTCAGGTATATTATTATCAACCACATAAGTTCTGATCAATAATTACTAAAGAGTTGAAGGAATTTAACTGGAGAGGAAGATAGCAAGAGTTAAGTGGGATAAGTTGATCCTTCCAATAGAACAAGGTGGTTTAGGATTACTTGGTTTGAAGGGATATTTTAGAGCTACACAGTTAAGGTACATATACACAACATAAGCAGAAGTTTATAATTCAAAATGGAAAAAGATGGTGATGAAGCAGTACGGGGGGGGGGGGCGGATTCAAGAAATAAATGAGAGTGGGATTTTGGATACAGATAATGAAGGAGAATAACAACAACCATGCACAGTATTGTACTAATAAAATATCACAAAGTATTGTAATAATTAAGCCATCATGAGAATGGAGAAAGGAGATTTTGCCAATAGGGATGACTGCAAGTAGGAATATGGAATATAGTTAAGAGGGGGCTGTAATTTACTGGAGAAAACTGTCAATAGAACCAAGATATTGAGAGCAAATAATCAGAGACGGAAAGGTAACAGAGTGGGATGAAGCCAAGAAGACATGTGACCCAACTCGGGCATCATAAATAAGCTTACCAGCTTAAATATCAACCCCTATGTCACAAGATGGGTTGCAAACTGGCTTAGGGATAGAACCCACATGGTCAGAATTGCAGGTGCCATGTCAGACTCTAAACCAGTTACAAGTGGCGTCCCACAAGGCTCAGTCCTGGGACCTCTCTTGTTCGGTATATATTTCTCTGAGGTACAGGCTAACACAGGAGGACTATGGCTGACAAAGTTTTCAGATGACTGCAAACTGGGGGCCATAATCGACTCACTGGCTGACACAAGCATCCTCCAGAAAGGTCTCACAGAGATGGATAACTGGTGCCAGAGCCATGGCCTAAAGCTAAATGCCAAAAAGTGCATAGTCATCTCCTTTGGGAAAAACAAAGTGCCCACAAATTACCACATAGGTGGTAATCCATTAAGTACGGAAGAAGTAATTAGGGATTTGGGGACCCAAGTAAATTGCAATCTCTCCTTTGGCAATCAGATTGCCAAAGTGGTTAGAAAGACATTCTATATAGCCCACTTTATCATGAAGGGGTTCACATCTAGCTCAAGAGAGGTCATTGTGCCCCTCTACTCATCACTCATCAGGCCCATAATTGAATACAATGCCCCATTTGGGATGTACCTTACCCGACACCTGCTACAACTAGAAAGACCCCAAAAGTACCTCACCAAGAGGATCAAGGGACTCAAACAGAAGCCCTACGCAGTTAGGCTAAAGAAACTCCAGCTCTACTCAGTTGCTTACCGCCTACTCAGAGGCGATCTGTGCCTGACGTATAAAGCCATGTCCAACCCAGAATTAATGGACATGCTCCACCTCAAGAAATCCAAATCCATGAGAACTACACGCTCCAGTGACTTAAACTTGAGCACAGAAATAAATAGAACATGCTGGAGGGACAGATTCATATCCCAGAGGCTCCCCTCACTCTGGAACAAAATCCCAATCCATGTCAGACAGAGCTCCTCAATGACCCTCTTCAAGAAGAATCTTGATGTTTGGATGGGAGATCATAAATTTACCCCTGGGATCTCTTCTGTGTCACTGCTAGACAGAGGCAAGGTAAACTAACTTTAAATGGGCTGTCTTCTGTGACCTACTATACAGAGGCACAGTCAACTAATCTAAGAAGGGTGGCAAAAGCCAAACACACTCTGGCTAGGCTTGTAAATGCCCTAGGGCAGATAGCCTAGTATCAGCCTATGAACCTATGAACTTCAGGCTAAAGACTTCTGTCCCTACCAACAATTAATATTAGAGTATAGGCAAAAAGAAGAAGATACAGGAATCCTTAAGTAAATGACCTGCTCTGTTAGAGTTTTTAGTTGAATCTAGACCAGAAACTGATATTATAAAGGGGGATAATTAGTGAAGCATATACAATCTTGGATGATAACTGTAAGAATTATAGGGAAGTTAGAAAAATGTTGAAGAGAGACTGGAAAGGCAATTTACAAGAGAACAATGGGAGGATATATGTATGTCTCCCAAGTATTCAATAAAGTCCAGAAGGTTTAGAATCTTTGCTTGGAAGTTTTTGCATGTGTATTTTTATAACCCAAACAGACTTAAAGACTTTTTCCTCAGGTACATAGCAAATTTTGGAGGTGTGATGGAGAAGAAAATGGTAATTAAGAAAATATTTTTGGGAGTGTAATAAGTTGGCAGATTTTAAAAAATTCCTTGAGAGTACTCTGTCAAAAATATTGGGTCTGCAAATGGCTGTAATTAAGGAAAATATTATTTTGCATTGGGACACAGGATCTGAATTTCATAGACATAGTTAGGCCTTATTAAGTTTAATTCTGTGGCTGTTAAAAAAGCAATCACTAGAAAATGGAAACCCAAGTCTTAACCAATTATATTTGAAGTACTGAATATTATAAAAGAAATAAAAGAACTGGATGAAGGATCTTTAGAAAAAGGGAAGGAGGGAATGAAATAGAAATAAATGGAAATTGATACGAAAAATACATGTAGAATTCAGCAATTTATGTAATATCGGACTGATGATAGTTATACAGAAAGAAAAAATATGCAATATACAGTGTATGTAAATGGGAAAATGTTAGTATGTTTTTTTTCTGTTAACGTATGTTTGTCCATGTCTTAAGTGATAATTTCATAATGGTGTTTAAAAATATATGTGTCAGAACAACTGTTAAAATAAATTTCTGTATTTCTGAATTATTCCTGGGTAAGCTAGCTATAAGACATGTTTATATTCTGTGAGGCCTAAACAGCAGATGTATGTTGCAGGTTTAGATAAAACTCATACTTCTGCTTTGTTATAAAAATAAGATTATGGTTTACTGCTTGCCTGAGAGAAGTCGCTAGAAAAAAGAAGTTATGTACTCACCATAATGTTCCATCTGAGTAAGTTCTTCATTTGTCTGCAACCTGTGGGTATCGGATCTGAGCCGGCAGCTTTACTAGCTAAAAGATCCAAGCTCCTGGCTCCTCCCCTTCACCCATAATCCCCTGCTACATGCGCCCTTTCCTCAGATCGAGTTTGCTTAATCTAGCAACTAAGACCCTTGACAGAGGACCAAATAATGCCTAAACACATGACACAATCTCAATCATGATCAGGAACCACGATAATGGTTAGGGGGCATGGAGGGGGGGGGGGGTTGGTTGCAGACAAATGCAGTACCTATTCAGATGGAACGTTATGGTGAGTACATAACTTCTTTATCTGAAGTAGTTACTTCATTTGCTCTGAAACCTGTGGGAGAGAGTCCCCAGCTACCTAAAACCTTGGGAGGCCCTCAAGGAAGGATATTCCGAAGCACTGCGGAGCCAAAGGAAGCTCTACTCCTGGATATCATATCCAATTTATACTGAGAAATTAATGTATGGGAAGAAGACCAAGTAGCTGCTGAACATATGTCGTCCAGAGGAGCCGTGGACCAGAAGGCTGCTGAAGTGGCGATGGATCGGGTTGAGTGGGAATGGACTCCGATAGGAGAAGGTTTACCTGAGGGTACATACGCCTGAATGATGCACTGTGAAATCCAATTTGCTAAGGTAACTTTGGTAATAGCTCTTCCCAGAGCAGATTTGGCAAAGGACACAAACAACTGATCAGCCTTGCGAGTATCCTTCGTCCTGTGCAAGTAAAAACGTAGTTGTCTATGTACATCCAGCTTGTATAATTTGTATTCCCCTTTGTTCTGAAAGTTGGGAAAGAACACTGGTAAATTAATTGACTGATTAATATTTGACTCCGAAGCCACCTTTGGTAAGAAGGAAGGGTTAGTCCTGAGAGACGCTCTATCCCTATGAAAGATTAGATAAGGGGGTTTCATGCAAAGGGCTTGAAGTTCCGAAACCCTCCTGGCTGAAGTAATAGCAACTAGAAAGGCTGTTTTCCATGATAAGAACTTTAATGGAACTGAGGCGGCAGGCTCAAAAAGTGGGTTTGTCAATGCCTGTAAAACCAAAGTTAAGTCCCATGGTGGGACCGCAGTCTTAACTGGTGGTTTCAAAAGAAAAATACCTTTCAAGAAGGTTTTGCATATCTTCGCCGAAGCTAAAGATCCCAGAACATCCCCCACACGGAAATGGGAAATGACTGCCAATTGTACTTTAACTGTAGATGCACTGACTCCCTGATGAAAAATGTGTGACAGAAAATCAAGAACCGCCGGAATAGAGATGGTAAAGGGATCTAGGCCCTTGTCCTTAGCCCAGACAGAAAAACGCTTCCATTTACTTCTGTAAATTTTTCTGGTAGCAGGCTTGTGAGCCACTACCAGAATGGCCTTTACTGGTGATGAGATGCCGGGAGTCCTTGCCATCAGTTGAACTGGATCAACTAAGCCGCGAGCTTGAGGTTTACCAGGTTCGGGGGTTGCAATCCCGCAGGATGCGAAATCAGATCTGGAATGGCATCCAAGATCCATGGAGGAACTACACTGTGAGACTGCAGACATGGGAACCAGATCTGGCGAAGTCAGAATGGGGCTATGAGGATAATTCTGCTCCCCAACCGACGTGCTTTCTGAATGAACTTCACCATAAGAGGAAGGGGGGGATAAGCATAGAGAAGACCGGGTGGCCAAGCATGAACCAGAGCATCTCTGGGGCTCTCCCCTGGTGGGGGAAGTATTGCAAAAAACTCGCTGCACTTTGTGTTTGACAGAGAAGTGAAAAGATCGCAGCAAGGTAGACCCCATTTGAGGAAGATCTGTTTCACAACTGATGGTTTGAGAGACCACTCGTACGGTGTAAGGATCACGCGACTCAGTTTGTCCGCCAGAATGTTGGACCGACCCGGAATGTGCGTTGCTACCAGAAAGCGGTTGGTGGATATCGTCCACTCCCAAACTCTCATAGCCTCCCGACAAAGGGGATAAGATCTGGTTCCTCCCTGTTTGTTTATGTACCAGACTGCTGCCATGTTGTCTGTTTGAACCGCAATAATCCCTAGGGGAAGAAGGTCGTGGAGAGCTTGCAACGCCAGAAGCACCGCCCTCATCTCTAGGACACTGATATGCAAGGCGGTCTCTAAGGGGGTCCACGTGCCTTGGACGGTTCTGCCCAAAGAATGCCCCCCCACCCGAGGCGAGAAGCATCCGTGGTCAACGTGGCTTGGGGAGGAGGCATCACAAAGGGTCTCCCTTCTTGCAGCTCCCGTAAGTGAAGCCACCAGAGGAGGGAGTCCCTGCAAGCCCTGCTCAGGGGGATAGGGGTGTTCAACGGATGTAGCAACAGAGACCATTGGACTTGAAGGGTCCATTGCAGAATCCTCATTCGTAGACGCGCGTGTAGACAAAGACTGATTGCCGCTGCCATAGAGCCTAGTGCTCTCAGGACTAACTCTGCTGATGGAGCCGGGTTCTGAAGGAGGGCTATAACCTGACATGACAAACTGTTCACCCTGTCCGATGTTAGTAGGGCCTGAGAGAGGCGAGTGTCCAATTTGGCCCCTATAAATTCCAGAACCTGCACAGGATGAAGAAAGGACTTTTGAAGGTTTACCGAAATGCCCAAACTCTGGGCAAGAGATACAGCATAATCCCTGGCAACACACAGTTGATGCCTGTTGGAGGCGGTGAGGAGCCAGTCATCCAGGTATGGAAAGACCTGAATTCCCTGGAGTCTCAGGTGGGCTGCAACCACTGCCATGACCTTGGTGAACACCCTGGGGGCTGAGGTGAGGCCGAACGGAAGAACCCTGAATTGATAATGACTGGCTCCCAGCCGGAAGCGGAGAAACCTCCTGGATCATCTGTCCATCAAAATGTGGTGGTACGCACCTTTGAGGTCTATGGAGCACATCCAGTCATTCTCCCGAAGGAGGGGGAAAACTGATTGAAGAGTGACCATCCAGAATTTCTCTTTGGGAATAAACAGGTTCAGGGAAGAGAGATCTAGAATTGGTCTTAAGTCCCCCGTCTTTTTTGGCACCAAAAAGAACCTGGAGTAATAGCCCAATCTGAACTGGTCTGGGGGGGACGTGCTAGATGGCTCTTTTTTCTAGCAGCTTCGAAATCTCTGAAGCTGCCACCTCCCTTTGATCGGGTGGGACATCGGGCGAGGTGTTTCATGGGGTGGGGAAGATTTAGGAAGGGAATGGAATAACCTCTGGATATGATTCGGAGCACCCATCGATCCGTCATGATGGACTCCCAATTTGGTAGGTGCTCCAACAAACGCCCCCCGACTGCCTCCAGAGAGGGACAGCCGGGTAAGCCCTCAGGGCTGTTGTGCGGGCCTGTCCAAGAATGGTTCTCTAGCCCCGAAGTTACGCGGCCCTCCTCTGCCTCTGGGCCGGCGTCCACCTTGTCCTCCTCTGCCTCTGAAGGATGAGGGGTCCGAAGCTAGACGGGACTGCTGAGACTTCTGGAACCACATCTTCTTTTGTCCCCTCTGATTCCTCGAAAAGGATCGTTGGGGATTAGAGAAGTGGACTTTGACAGCAGACAGCGTCTTCCCGTCCTTTTTGCTTTGGACCAGCGTCTCGCGTACGGTCTTGCCAAAGAGCAAAGAACCGTCAAAGGGTGCATTCGCGAAGGATGGCTTAAAGGGTTCCGCGAAATTGCAAAGGTGGAGCCAGGCATGACGCCGCAAGACGACCCCCACTCCGCTAGCTCTAGCAGCTCCCTCCATAGCATGGGTGAGTAGCCGCATAGACGTGTTCGAGATAGACTTCAGAGTGGCCATACGAGTCGAGAAAGTCTTCTTATCCTCGACCATCATGGACTCTGGGGGAGCTGCAGCGTATTCCTTTATTAGGTCTCACTGTAGCCTGATAATGTGTGCCATGTAGTTCAGTGCCCTTACAGAGAAGGTGGCTGAAGCAAACATCTGCTTCTCAATGTGGTCCAACGGCCGAGATTCCTTATCTGGAGGGTGGACCGAGGAACTCTCCTGCGCGAGTTACTTCTTCGTGGCAGCCGCCACCAACATGGCATCCACAGGTGAACTGTTAGACCAGGCCTGCCTATCAGAGGGAGGGCTAAGAATTTTGTCTGGCCATCTTGGAATGGGCTCCACGGTGTCGGCTCTTTCCACGCCCTGGTAGCAATTAAGTCTACCAGGGGGTCAGCCGGGGGGGACACCCAGGAGGTAGACGGGCCTGCCCCAAACGCCTCCAGAAACACGGACTCGTCCGAGGATGGTTTTTGGGCAGACCACCCCCCTCTAATTTGCAACATTTCCATGATGTCTCCAAAGGAGACATCCTCAGGGGGTGACCTTGGGGGACCTTCCCCTTCATCTAAATCCGTGTCTGTCGTGAGGGACTCAGGGGAGTCCAGGTGCCTCCTTTTACACTTCTGTTTGCGAAGAACCTCCTCGGTGGGACTATCCAAGGAGGGCTCACCTACGGGGTCCTGTTCCTCTAAGGGAATTAACTGGAGAGTTTGAGCAGGCTGTCCCAGTGGTCGGATGATGGAGGATAGACCCAAATGCATAGGGGGAGCGGGAGGATCCGACGCCCGGACCGGGGATCTGGAAGAACTCGACAAAACCCTCTCCACTACCTCAAAAGCCGAAGGCGAGCTGCTTTCCCCAAGCTCCGAAAGCAGTCTCAGTCCCAGGCAGAGTTGGGGGACCTAAAGGCACGGGGACTGCAGTAGTAGCCTGTGCCTTAGAGGGAGAGGAAGAAGAAGTGTCCTGCCAGGATCAACTTGTTCTTCCTATCCCTGATGGCCCGAGGGTTAAACGCTGCACATATCTGGCAGCTAATGGATAAGTGGGCCACCCCTAGACACAAAATGCACCGAGTGTGGCCATCAGCCGGGGAAAGCTTATGGCCACACTCAGTGCACTTAGAAAAGACGGCCTTGGGCCCTTCAACCATCACACTAACACACACACACACACACACACACTAAGGGGAGGGACAAAAACAATGTATAAAACTAAAAATTACCACAAAAAAATAAAACTAAGGCTATCACTCGACGAATAGGACTAAATCACTCACACACTAACAAATAAATAAACTTTTTTCTAATTTTTTGACAAGATTCACTGAAAAGATCTCACCCAAGCCTAAGGAGCTCTTCACTAGAAGCTTCTTTCAGCCGCGGCAAACTCGATCTGGGGAAAGGGAGCATGTAGCAGGGGATTATGGGTGAAGGGGAGGAGCCAGGAGCTTGGATCTTTTAGCTAGTAAAGCTGCCGGCTCGGATCCGGATACCCACAGGTTGCAGAGCAAATGAAGTAACTACTTCAGATCATAAATTATATATCTTTATAGTTTGCACTTGCCTTATTACAACTGCTGTAATGAATACAGCATTGTTTGTGTAAAGGAACAGTGCTGCATGGATAAGGTAATGGGAAACAGTTCAGAGATGAGAATATTCCAAAGTGTAAATATCTAACATATACTAATTGACAACTGTATTTATTCTGCTGTCAGTTAAGAATATGAGTTATGATAGGATGGAATTTTCTTGAAAGTGCCATGTGGACTTATTTATTGTACTTAAGCCTGTTATGTTAGAGATGAGTAACATTACTCATGTTTTTACTTTATGTGCAATTGCAGCTTGCTGCCATTCTATTCTGAGCAATAAATATCTTGTTGTAAACTGCTTTAATGTGTCAGTGAATTCACTGAAGATAGATGTTAATAAGGAGCATTTTAACTTTGGTGAGCTCAGCCTGTTTTTTTTTTTTTTTTAAGAAGCTAACATGTTATCTGTCTGTAAAGTTTATGATGCAGATGAGCTGTGGAAAGAAGAAGCAACATGGAGGGAAAACAAATTCCATTTCTTTAACTAGCCAAAAAAATTGGCCTGAAGTATCTTCAAGATATTTTTTCGTACACAGGGGCGGCTAAAGGCAGCGGACATCGGTTAGCAAAAGTATGCTAGACGAAATTGCAGGCAGGTACTAATTTCAGTATTTTGTTGTCAAATGCACATAATTTGCATTTATCTTTTCTCTAAGACTGAGAAAGTATTTCCAGAGAGTTTCCCAGCAGATAAAAAGCAAATAAATTAATACTTTTCAGTCTTAGAATTAATGACATGCTGCATGGTCTGGTACAGCACATGGTAAAATAATCACTGTTGTTGTGTATATTAACAGAAAGAGAAAAATGCATGAATAGACTAGACTGATAAATGTTAAGTTCTCAGAATTCTCAGAAAATGTCATATTTAAAGACAAGACCCTTTTTTGCCTACCCAGCTATTATAGCAAAAATGCTTCAAAGTATGACTTTTTTGTGGTATGAATTTGACATAAAATGGTTAAAAGTCTAAAAATAGTAGCACGTTTGGGTTTGTCACATGGTCTTGTTATTATGAGTTGCCCAAGGAAGATGAATGAAAATATGTCATAATTAAAAAAAAAAATACAGTATTCTGCCTAGCAGTATTTTTCAGCTTTTGGACCCTCAGATAAATCCAAGATTTCTGCAGACTGTTCTCCCAGCCTATAAATATGAGAAAACTGTTTTGAAAGCACAAACTATATTTTGCTTATTTCTAGCTTACAGCATCATTCCTACAATACAGAGAAAGACTTCTGCAAGATGCCTATCCAAAGGTGCTGCATTCCATGCTGTGAAAGACAGACTTCTGATCACCAGGCTGTCTGCTTTATCAGGAGAAAAAAGAATTTTACACAAGGAAAAGACTGATTTATTTTTCAAAATTGTTGCTTTACAAATGAACTATTAAAACCAGCAAAAGTTTCCTTTGCACGTTCTCGGTCATTTACAATATGAAAACAGCATTTAAAGCTGGTTTAATGCAATAATTTCAAGATGTTAACAGTATGTTAGATGTGTCTTATTTGTAAATCACCAAGTTTTCATGAGCTTAAAATAAAAAAAAAAATCTTAGTGATAGTGCTGATGTTATACTGCTATTTTAATGACAGGACCTCTGTTGCAAAGTGTAAAAGGTATTTTACTGTGTTTCTCAAACACAGTGAAAATGCATATTACACTGGCTTTGAATAGTTAATGTGTTTAAATGTTTTGACAAGATTGCTGCAGGTTACTGTAAAAAGCATACACAGATTTGTGATGAAATGCACATATGGGTGTATATGTACACACCCATATGCACAAGAACATATAGAACTTTGTGCCTCCACCCCCTTTTATTGACAATCTAAGGTTTATGCAGGTGTCTTTGGGTTTTATCTTATACAGTATTTTTTAGTGCTAAACACTTCATAGGGGGAATGTAAGTTGCTTGCACATGTTAATGTCATTTACTGTGATTTTACTTATTTACTTATTTATTTATATTTGTTTACCGAGGTAGTGTACTGGTCAATACTGGCCAATTTCATACTCAGAATGGGCCTTAATTTAAACCCCATAATTCAACTGCAAAAATGCATGTATACAAGACTGTTAAGTTACTGGTAACAGGAATTCATTTGTATTCAAGATATGCTTTCTTTAAAACATTAAGCACTTGCAGTGTGCAAAAATACAGAGTTTATAAGTATTAAACAATAAATCAAATGTTTTGTCTGTTTTGGAAGATGCAGTAAAGAAAAGAGGTGCCTTGTGTGTCTAAATGTGCCCGGAGATATTACAAAGCATACTTGGTTTTGATTTACTGAATTTCCAAGGAAGACAAACAAAGAGTATTCAGATCTCTCCACCAGACATACCCCAAAGCAAACCTATCACCAGTCCTCTACCTGGTATCTTGAAAGAGCAGGTCATAATCGCACTCTCCATGGCCAAAAACAAAGCCTCTATGGGACCAGATAACATCCCAGGCTGCTTAGCAAATAGTCTAAAACCGGTCCTAGTGGAACCACTTGGCACTCTCTTCAACCACAGCCTACGCACTGGCTTTATCCCAGCAGAGTGGAAAACAGCAACATTAATTCCCTTGCATACAGGAGGTCCATCAGCTGACCCTGGGAACCATAGACCAATAAGTCTAACCAGCCTTATCTGCAAGGCCATGGAGTGAATCATCATGGACCTTATCAACAAATACATAGGTGGCCTAATTGGGCTTCATTAAGGGTAGATCATGCTTATTAAGACTGGTGGACTTCTTTGAAAATGTCACCAAAGTCATGGATGAAGGCAAAACAGTACATATAGCATATCATGACTTAGCCAAGGCTTTTTACACAGTTCCCCACTCAGGCATCATGGAGAAACTCAGCCAGCTGGGAATTAACTCATTGTCACGAGATGGGTAGCCAACTGGCTCACTGACAGAACGTATACAGTCAAAGTTGGGGATTCCGCTTCTACCAGCACACCACTTACCAGTGGTGTACCACAAGTATCTGTGCTGGGCCTCCTACTGTTTGGAATCTATTTATCAGATGTCCAGGCAAAAATAGATGGCCTGTGGCTTACCAAGTTTGCCGATGACTGCAAACTGGGTGCAATCATTGAGTCCTCCAACAATGCTGACATACTACAAAATGGGCTTACACAGACAAATGATTGGTGCCAAGGCCATGGACTTAAACTAAACGCAAAAAAATGCATTATCATCCCTTTTGGCAAAGGGGAAGTCTCTCCAAATTACAATATCAACAGTAACCCCCTTAGCTCAAACTCTGTGGTGACAGATTTGGGAACACAGGTTGATAGCGACATTAACTTTGATCACCATGTATCCACAGTGGTAAAGAATGCCTTCAACTTTGCACATCTCATAAGTAAGGGCATCGCATCCAGTGCTAAGGATGTTATAACTCCCCTGTACTCATCCCTCATTAGACCATTAATAGAGTACAATATTCCCTTCTGTATGTACCTTATCAGACACCTGTAGCAGCTGGACAGACCTCAGAGGTTTCTCACCAAGAAAATTCATGACCTTTAACACATGACCTACATGGAAAGACTGAAGGCCCTGTCACTGTACGCTGTATTTTATAGGCTTCTGAGAGGCGACTTGTTCCTGGCTTATACAGCAGTCTCGGACCCTGCCCTATTGTGGAAATGCTGCACATCCACAAGTGAAATGGGACAAGATTAATTCACTCTAGGGATCATAGCCTAGCCTGTGACATTAACAGCACATGCTGGAGAGACAGATATGTTTCCCAGAGATCGCTACTCCTCTGGAACAAATTCCCAGTTCACATAAAACAGAGCTCCTCAATGAGCCTATTAAAGCATAACTTAGACAACTGGATGGGAGACCTTATATTTACTCTGGGGGTGTCACCTAAGTCCCTCTTGGATAAGGGCAGTTGGTGCTGATTATAGACTTGCACTGCAAATATAGACCATACAACTTGGTCAATAATGGAACAATGGTATTTCACAGCTAGCCTTATAAAGGTCCTATGAACCTATATTTGTCATTTTTACAGACTGCATTTGCTAATACGAAAATAATTAACAAGTGGATTACATGTTTTATACTAACACATTCATGAAATGTTCTAGCTACACAGGGGGTGATTTGTGAGCTTTGAATCATCAAAATATTAAATTAAACCACTAAGTATGGTCACAGAACAAATTGCTTAAAACAACATTAATGCCAAGGGGGGAGGGGAATATGCAAGTGCATGAAACATTCTTTGGCAAAAGTTGTTTTGACTGAATTCACATTTTTTCTTACTGTTATAAGGTAAATATCCCAGGTAAACTGGGATCAGCAGTAGATTTAATTACTTTTTATTACAAGAGGGATAAGTTTGCTCATGCATATGTATGGTATCAAACACAGTCATTTTCCAACATGCTTAATCAGGGTGGAGATGTAAAGACAAATCATGTATGTCTCCAGAGCCACATAAAGGGTACTTGCATACTAAATCATAGAAGTTACTTCACTGACCTTTTAGTGGGGTGAAAAACAGTAATGTTTTGTCTTATCAGTTCTAAAATTTCCACAAATTTGGGGTCATCCAGAAAGGACTGTGGGGATCACATCCTTTCATCAAAGTCTTAAACAGGGATGAGAGAAAGTGCTGGGTTTGCTTTGTACTTCCTTTTCCATGTCCCCTTCCTAGGCACATCAGATGGGGTGCCCACCGAGTGACTGGAAGAGGGATCTAATCCTGAGAGTGCTTTCTTGCGTGACCGTTTCAAACCTCTGACGTCATGACTGGTGCTCAATCGTCTAAACCTATGGGTGTCAATGGGTGGAGCCAAAGTTAGTGGTAAGTAGGCTCTTTCTGCATGGACGTCAATCTTTCCAGGACTTCAAATGTGATGAAGTACTTGTTGAAGATGCTGAGAACAGTACTGAATCAGACATTGACACCGAAAAGGTTGAAGTCAAGGGCTCAGCACTGATGGATATTAATCTCAAAGTCACCTTTGGACCTAAAGCTTACTTTGGTACTGACAGGTCAAATGTCAGAGTATCAGCGATGGTAAATGGTCCTGATGGGGTCAATACTGACAGCAATACCAAACATGCAAAGTCAACCTCCTAGTACCTAGTTCACTCTGGGCATTAAGGGGGTTAAGAATCTAGAATGACAGAATCAAGGAAGTCACACTGAAACAGACCACATGAGTAAAACTATCAGCTCCAAAACTCCTGGTGTCAAAACTAGGTCTGGAAAATTAGCTTTTGAAATTAATGATTGGGGCCATTCCTATCCTCCTTATAGATAGAGAGGGGGAGGCGGCATTATACCTACATCAATTTGAGCTTTATGAAGACTACTGCATGGAGGAACTCCTGAAAGATACGGCAGAAGATAGCCTAGAATCAAAGTACATAGAGTGCTGCTTCTCAGAAGAAAAGCTCCCTACTCTTTCCCTTGAAGGGTCCTACACTATTGGAACTTCAGTGAGGTAGACTTCCAAAAGGGGAGGTCTGGAAGGTAGCCTGTGATGGGAGGCTTCTCAGAAGGATCCAACTTGACTGGGTAGATGGTTCATTTATTTTACTTACCTATTGCTTTTGTTAGCTCAGGTAGTTCAGCTAGGCTGTGGTGGCCCTTTTCAGTGGAAGCCCAGGGAGAGAATGTTCCAGTTGCAGAACAGGCAGTTTTATACAGTAAAGAAAAATGTAAAGCTTATTGTTACAGTATGGGCATACAATAACTGAAGGTCAGCTATAGTACAGAAAAACTACAATCAGTAAAATATTGTCATTACATATTAATATATGATAAATTAGCACATACAGTGATGTTTAGAATGTTAAATTACAATTTTACATTTATGGTTAAGAGAAATAAGAACAAGAAGGTGTGGAAGGTACAAGGAGAATGCAGGCAGTAAGTGAGGAAAGGTGAGTAGTGTGTATAATTGTTAGATGACATAGGGAAAAAGAAAGTTGCAGTAATGTTGAGGTAGATGTAGCAGGGAGTGAGTATGAACTGGAATAAGTGCAGGAGAGAAAAACTTGTCAGTGGTTAAGTTGAAACAGCAGAAGTGGAGTTAAGGGCAAAGAGATAGAAGATGGTAGGACATTTACTATGTAAAATTGCTTTGTTGAGGTATATAGTGGTAATGTAGGTGTGTAAGGATTAGGTAGTCTAGCCCGGGAAAGTGTAAGACCAGAGCCAAATATTTTTTAAGTGTAGCTGTAGCAAGTTTTTGAATCTAGATACACTGGTTTGTTGTCTAATGGTGGCAGGGATAGAATCTCAGGCTTTGGAAACATGAGTAAAAGAACAGACCAGCAGAGTTGTGGATTTTAGTTATGGTTAATATGGACTTGTCCATGGAGTGCAGTGACTGTGCAAGGGTGTAAGAGTCTACTAAGGTTTGAAGTGCAGGACAATTTTGAGTTTTGTAGATTATAATATAAATACTTGCTAAATGAGTGATAGAGTGATAGTGTGGAAGTTCTAGCCAGCCAATCTGGTCAAAGGCTAGGCGATGGTGGGATTTATCAAATTGGTTAGTGGCAAATTTAGCTACCTTGTTATAGCATTTTTAAATTTTTATTAATAGAGATTGCTGAATGTTGGTGCAGTTGGGGGCAACGTACAGTAGTGAAGGTAGTATGCAGAGACTATTGTTTGTTTTTTGGCATTGTTAATTAAAAAGTGCTACAATATAGGAGTCCAATTTTTCTGTGGATTCTTTTGTTTGCGTGTTGCATTTGAGTATTAAACTTTAGGCAGCTATCTATAATGGCATCTAGTAGCTTAGTTTTGGACACAAGTCCAGTATTTATTTTGTTTGCTGAGGTGCTGGAGAAGTTTTTTTTTTTTTTTGTACAGGGTGCGGATTTTGGAATGAAAAGCAATGACTTGGTTTTCTTAGCATTCAGCTGGAGATGAGAATGGCTGAGCCAGGTTTCTCTAGAAGAAAACCCTTTTGACTCTTTTTCTGAATTTCTTGGAGGGACTTAGCAGTGGTTATTAATGTAATATCATCAGCATACTGAAGATAGTTGCATCATCAGTATAGAGGTCATTAATAAAAATGTTAAATAGTATGGAGCCCAAGACTGAGCCTTGTGGCACTCTGACTGAAATGGGCAACAAAGGTAAGTAGGTCTAGTAGATTGGGTCAACATCCTAGATGTTGTTGGGTGAAAAGGCATACTTTCAGATGGCTACTTAATTTTCCTCTTTTTCTGGTTTGAACCAGTCTTAGAAGCCCTTTAAGGATTAGTCTGGTCTTTCTTTCTTCAATCATTTGGTGACCAAAGGCCTTAAAAATGCCACAAGGTGCTTTGAGGTGATGCAGGCCCAGGCACACCACAGACAGCTTGTGTAAGTCCTTGAGTGGGATCTTGTGGCCACTGCTGCTGCTGTTGCTGCACTTGTGAATGCCTAAGGCCTTGTTCATGGGGAAAATCTTTCAAAAAAGCAAAAACGGAAATCCAACTACATACACTAATCCCAAAGACTGGTACAAAAACAGTAATACTTCAACTCAAATAAACCACAATACACAATAATAGGAACAGTGATTTCTTTTGAACAGAACAGGCCCAAAGGCCCTTAAAAAGGAATGGGGAGGAGACTAGTTAACTAACTCAAAGAATACAAGTATCCTCTTAGAGAAACAAGCTACAATTATCAGCCTCAAAAAAGAACTGGCAAAAAAAAATGACATTGCTTATCTTTACTAAAGTGTGATACAGTGCATCCACTGCATATGGTGACAAAGGAGATCTGAAGTAAAGAGGGAAAAAATAGGGCACTATGGGAGACAGAGGAGGCGTTCAAGCTGTGTAGAGTAACTTTATTTATAGATTCAGACATTATAATTGAATTTTCTGACACCTGAACTAATTTTTTTTGGGGGGGGGGGGCGGGTTTACACTAGACACGGATCTACTGCACAGTCCGTGTTGCGAGGAAGTAAACCCTTTGACCTTTTTTGCTTGCCATCATTGTTTTTTGAAAATCAGTTCAGTGAGGTTAAACAAGAATAGTAAATTTGGATTATATCATTCACACAACGAAGTGCTGTTTACCATTTTTTTCAACTTTACTATGCTTGGCACCGAATTAAGTCACCAACTGTACGTTTACAAACACATAGCTTTTTATAGCCGCAGCTGGAACTGAACGATTTACTTTTGTGTGGGACTCACTCTACTTGCTTTGGATGACTACATTTTAAAGATTTTACACTTGGCTTTGTGGCCTTATTAATGAATCAGTAGATAGGATAATTCACATGGATTGTTCATATTTAACTTAACTTTTTGACATTTATTGATGTTTGATAATACACCCTATACCTGCCTAAACACTGCACACACCTTTCACTCCCCGCACCCACATCACTGCAACACATAGATCTCACTGACAATATGACTCAGACCCCTACTCCCATCACTATACCATCCCCATATTCCTGTTCTCCTTAACCACCTGTCTATACTTAATCTCCTTTAGCACCCCTTATCACCACCCACTCATCAATCTACACTGCTTTAGATCCCCCACCTCTCCTCATACCACATGCAACCCCCCATACAAATAAACACTCACCCAGTCACCCATCCTCCTTTTCTCTTCCAACTTGCCTCTCCACTTCAATACACCTCACAACCCAAAAAACACCCCAACCTCAGACTTCACTTCTTAACTATACTCTGCCTTAAAACCATTACCAGCATAGCAGCTCAACTGTTGCGAGGAGGGGACATCCACCCCAACCCCGGCCCAACAACTATCCCTAATGACCCACCCAACACATACCTTTCATTTAAGCATAAACCCACTGACATATTTGTATTAAACCTAAATATTTGTAGTATCATGAGTAAACAAAACAGTTACATTCAGCTATTTTCGTATACAACCCAGATAATAATGATTATTACAGAAACATGGCTTAAGCCCCATATTAAACACAACTCTATAACCCCACCCTGCTATAACATACTAAGAGTAGACAGAGACCAAAGAAGATGTGGAGGCATCACTCTTCTACTACAAAAGCAATCCCCAAATTTTTAGAAATGCTGAAACCCTATTCGCTAAACTCCTTCCTCACCAACACAGACAACTAAACCTACTCAGTATGTGTGTGTATATATATATATATATATATATATATATATATATATATATATATATATATATACATACATATACCACCAGAGGAAAACCTTAATACCCTAGAATCAAAATTCCATTGGGCTTCCCACATCCTCTCCCAAGAGACCATAGTTCTAGGCGATGTCAACATAGACTGGAACAATATACACACACTAGCAGCCACCAGCCACATTAACCTATATAGCTTCGCTCAACTGTTATACTAACCCACTTATACTGACAAGAGCACCAAAAGAGAATCCAGCCTAGACTGGATCTTCACTAACCAGCCCAACTCTGCCCACCAAAGCGAAACACTACCCAACTCTCTCAGTGATCACAATCCAGCTTTTCTCCTTCAGCACAAACTTAAATCTAACAACTCACCCTCCATGCTAAAAACCTGTTCCTGGAAAAACTTCCCCCAGAGCAATTTTCAGAAACCCTAAAATCCTGTAACTGGGCCCCCCTCAAAACCCTCCCCCTGGATAATGCAGTTGAATACTTTAACTCCACATTCCTATGGATACTAAACCAATTAGCCCCTCTCAAAACAAATAGGGTTCACAATAACCCTGCCCCTTGGCTAGAGAAATACACAAAATCCCTCCTAAAGGATAGGGATAAAGCTTGGAAAATGTGGCAACAATACAAAACACCCAAGACTAGGCAAACCTTTTCTGAAAGCAAAAAAAAACAGGTCAAGATGGGCAAACAAAATCACTATATTTCCTTACAAAGGAAATACAGTAACAACACACAGAAATTCTGGGCTGCAGTGAACAACATCCTCCAGACCGGTAAAGCCACTACACTGCCACCAAACAATGAAGGCACAGACCTTGACGTAGCCTCAAACTTCAACCACTATTTTACCTCCTCCATACTGAAATTCATAAATGATATATCACCCTTAACCCAACCACAACCCCCAAAATCCCAAACTAACTCCACCCCTTCTCACTCAAACCAGTACCAACATCAGCCGTTCAAAAACTCTTACCAAAACTCAAACCAGCTACTCTCGCTCCCGACAGTCTACCAGCCAACTATCTCCAAATTGCATCCAAAGCCATTGCCTACCCCATCTCCCTACTAATTGATAGATCTATTACTGACTGCATCATTCCATCCTTATGGAAAACATCATATATCAACTCCCTCCACAAGGGCGGCCCCTCTACTGACCTCTCCAACTACCATCCCATTGCAATCTTATCACCACATCAAAGATTCTAGAAGGATGTATCCACCACCAACTCCTTAACCACCTACTATCCAACAGTCTACTATCTAAAACCCAACACGGATTTAGACCATTCCATAGCACCACCACTGCCCTAATTAACATCTCATACCATAAACTCATACAGAAACCAAGGGAAACTTCTCTGCCACCTTCCGAGATTTATCCAAGGCATTCAATACAGTTTCCCACAACAAACTCCTTGCCTGCCTCTCTAAATTCAACCTCGGTAATCCCTCCCTGCACTGGTTTAACAGTTAGCTAAGCCACCGCTCACAATCTGTCAAATGGGTCAATTTCCTATCCCCCCCACTCCCTGTCACATGTGGCCTCCCCCCCAAGGCTCAATCCTAGGCCTCCTTCTCTTTAACATATTTACAAACAAACTCCACCTAGCAACCACTAAAGCTGAAATTGTCCAATATGCAGACAATACAGCCCTAATCAGGTCTACACCCAACACTCATCTTCTACAAAGTAAAGCCCAAGAATCCTTCACTGAGATGGAGGAGTTCCTATTACGTTATCCAATTGCTGAAACTTCAGAACTATAAACATCAAACACAGTTAAAAGTTTCAGCAATTCGGACTAAAAAAAAAAAAAGTCAACAGTTAAATAACTGTAGTAAGCAGGGGGGGCAAGCCCCCCTGCACCCCCCACACGCACCACTCTTTAAATATACCAACTCCGAGATTGCACTACAGTACAGTAAAGGGAAATATTCCCTTTCTGCACTATAGAGCGATCTTGGAGATCGTATATTTAATGAGCGGGGGGGGGGGTGCAGGGGGGCTTGCCCTCCTGCTTACAACAGTTGATTTATGTTTTTCGTTTTTATTTAATTTTTTTACGTATTATGAAACATTGAACATACGAGTCTGATCTTGTAGTGTTCGATGTTTCATGATTTCGATAACGTAATAGGAACCCGAGATGGAGAACTGGCTAAACCATCACCAACTGATACTAAACCCAAAAAACACAGTTAATATTATTCCACCCAGCTAACCCCAATGGTCCCACATTCTCCATTCTCTCAGCCAACAATACCATCATCACCCCAGTACCAGAGGCCAAACTACTAGGTATTACTATTGATCAACAACTTAAATACAATAAGCACATATTCCAAACTATCTCTAAAGTCCACAAAAAGCTGGGATGCCTCTATCATAGTAAACAGTTCTTAACCTCCAAGTCTAGAACTACCATAGCCAGAACCTATCTATTATCAACATTACTGTATGCCTCTCCAGTTCTAACTAACATTACTAAATCCGACCTGAACAAACTCTCCACATGCTACTACAAGACAGCTAGGTTCGAAGCCAGTGCTAAATCACACTCCCATCACTGTCAATCCCTACACAAACTACACTGGTTAGAATTTCCAAACTTACCAAGCTACCACCAACTCAACATAGCTCATCAAATTCTATATCACCCTGAGAGAGCCCCACCCTAGCTGGCATGTTAATTTTCTACAACTCCAACAGAGAACTATGATCCAGTAACAAAGCCCTGATTGAAGTCAATCCATGCAAGAACAGCTCTGAAGAACCCCTATTCTCCCATGAGGTCGCAAAAGCATGGAACACCCTCCCTCCTGACCTCAGGCTACAAAATCGCACAACCACATTCTAAGACTTCCTTAAATCTCACCTTTATACTATCCCTCTTTGCAACTGCAATGACCCCCCTGAATTATCACCCTACAGTAGGAGGAGACGCCCTTAGGTCTCTGAAGCCTAATTCTCACTATCTTTTTAGACCACCTATGTGCATTGTATAACTTTTTAAATATTGTAAATATGTACCTACTCTGAGTACCTTATGTTCATATATGCATTGCATTTGACTGTTTGCATTTAACTGTCTCTGCCTTTTACATGTTAACATTCTACCTCTTGTTATCCGACTACTATTATTGCATTCAACTGTCATGCCTGCCTAAAATGTCAATATTCTACTTAATGTTAATCTTTAATCTTTAACAACCTATGTCTTTCAACTGTAACTTATTGGAGCTTTTCTCCCCAGGACTCCGCTGAAAATGGGCACTAGCTGTCCAGTAGTTGGACTATCCTGGTAAAACAAATGTTAAATAAATAAATATCAACAACTGACAGTGACCAAATCCATTCTTGAAGTCGATCGACTAGATAATCTTTTAATATTTGAAATGTGGCAGATAAATTTTGATCTGTCTTAAAATCTGACAGTGTTTTGGGTCCTGTGTTATCTAACAGGTGTTGTATGGTTTCTAAGTATAATCAATATGTTGATTTGGCTTCCAGTTCTATTACCATGTCTATGGAAAGGGCTGGATTTACAGGTGTGGTTCCTGTACTACATGCCAGTGCACTCTTGAGGCACAACATTTTAATTATTTTAACACTAGTAAAGGTTAACATGTAAAACAGAATATATTGCTTACCTATATCATAGGTGATTAGCAGTTTAATGGCACAAGAGCCTTTACAAGTCTAGTTAATTATACCCAGGACACAACGATGATATATCTTAATTCCCCAGTTATGGGATGGGGTAGTATCGGGGGAGTGGGTCTTTGAGTGTTGGAGCCCTGAGTCATTTTATAGACTGCCTCTGTCCATAAGAGACATGGGCAGTACCCTGGGAATGAATTTACGGTTCGCTATCCATTTATCCAAATTCTTTTTGAAGAGAGTGAGGGTAGGGCTTTGTTTTATGAAGATGGGAAGTTTATTCTATAGACAATGTAGCCTTTGGGATATGACTATGTCTCTCCAGCAAGTTCTGTTAGACTCACAAATAAGGTTACGTAACCCTCATATAATTCTTCTTGTGAATATGTAACATTTTTGTCAGGGCTAGATCAGAGAATTCCTTGTCAGTCATGCATACGTCACCACTTAATAAACGATATGAGACAGAGTAAAAGGACAGGGCCTTTAGTTGATCTGCATAAGATATGTGTCTTACACTTTGTATATTTTTAGTGAGAACCCTCTGAGGCCACTCCAATTGATGTAATTGCCTGGTTAGGTACTGGAGTGAGAATATTAAATAAGGGGGGGTGTGGGGGGTATCGCCCCCACATAATCTTAATGTATTCACTGTTATAAGAAGGTATATCCATTAAAAATGCATTGATATATATATATATATATATATATATATTTAGTAAAAACTATTACCATAATGTGGGGGGCTACGTCCCAACACATCCCCCAATGTGGGGGCTGTGCCCCCAACACCCCCCTTATTTAATATTCTCACTCCAGGGTTGCACTGCAATGGGGCAGGGGCTATATTCCATTTTTGATCAAATGAACTTCGACCAAGTGAGCTTTCAGTCAATGAGCTTTCAGTGAAGTGAACTGCCTGGAATCATTTTCGACCAAGCGTAATTCGACCAAGTGAATGGAATCCATATATATATATATATATATATATATATATATATATATATATATATATATATATATATATATATATATATATCTATACACACACATATATACATATATATATATATATATAGATAGATGTACATAAAAATAACTGAAACAGCATAAGCTTGACAGTAAAAAGGCTGAAACAAAAAAAGACTGACAAAATTGAACTTGTACTAGGGAGGAGTTATGCTCTTTCCCCCACTGCTGTGTGACTTATAATTAGCGGGGGGGGGGGGGCTTTACCCCCGTCAAAAACACTGAAAAATATGACAAAACCTAAGTACATAGAAAACCACTGAAAAATATAACTACATCGAAATACATTTTACAATGTCTTTGCGGGGGGGGGGGCAAGCCCCCCTACACCCCACAACTCACGCTAATTATATATTCCAAGTCTGAGGTTGCACAACAGTGGGGAAATGGCATAAACCCCTCCTAAGTATAAATTCCATTTTGTCTGTCTTTTTCAATGTCAGTGTTTTTACTGTCAATCTTCTGTTGTTTCAGTCATTTCAGGTACACACACACACACACACACACACACACACACACACACACACAAGGCTCTACTTCAGAAACTCTAACACTCACTTACCCGACTTCCAAACCACCAAGACAAAAAGGTCGATGACCGCACAACACCAACGTCCCAGAACACCGACTTTCTACTCCAGGTAAGTAACCGCTTGGCCATCCTGACAAAAAAGTAAAACCGAAGGAAAGCAAACGCACCCATGTGGGGGGGGGGGTTGTGCCCCACTCCCAACACTCCATGTGGGGGCTGACCCCCCACACCCCCCTAACTAAATATACCAACTCCGATATCGCACTACCGCGGGGGTAAGGGGCAAAGTTCAACAGGATGGCCAAGCACTTACTTACCTGGAGTGGAAAGTCGCTGTTCCGGGATGTCGTGTAAGGGAGCGTTCGGGTTTCTGAAGGAGACCCATAAATATACACATATACACACATTATATATATATATATATATATATATATATATATATATATATATATATATATATATATATATATATATATATATACACATACATCAGTGGAGGTAAAAGATTGAAAGGTGCTGTTCAGGGCAAAGTAAACATTTTTGTTGAACTTGGAGCACATTGATTATGTTTTAAAATCAAGAAAAAAAGGCAACCTTGTTATAAATTTCTCTGATGTCAAGGGTATATAACATTTCATATTGATTGTAATGGTATCTTATGCTATACCATATAACCATGGAAAAGCAGTGTAAATGGAAATAGCTTTAAAAATTGTAAAACAGTTCTCATACACAATATGCACGCGCACACACACACACACACACGAGCGCACACACACACACACACACACACACACACACACACACACACACACACACACACACACACACACACACACAAACACAAACACACACACACTCAAAGGCAGACCATGGTGTGTATTAGCTGTTAGTCCAGAGATACACATAGCTTCTAGATACTGTCCATGTGATATAGTTAAGTGTTACATGGCTTTTATAGCTGTAAAACACTTTGCACTTTTACACTTTTTTCTATACCACAAGCAGTACAGCAGAGCAAATGAAGCTCTGAAGGGTTACAACAGGGTTTCTCCCATGAATACTACTTATGTGTTTTTGACAGGCATGTCTCAAACACATAACAAGCTTGTTATGAGCAAAGACTCTCACAAGCCTTAGTGTTATATTTGCATTTAGTATTTATTCAGCCTATGTCAGTCTCATGACTGATACTGGTCATGCTACCGTGTTAGTGTTTTGAATTGTGTTCATCAACTCCCCCAGCAAAAATGGTTGTAAAAAAGTAAACTAGTGTTCTGGCAATTGTTTTCATAAAAAAATGAAAAGAAATGACACCATTATTTAAAGAGTTTACATGTTACTAATGGACTTACATAAAGAAAAAAAAGTTTTACAGACAGACTACCTTGAAGGCACAGCATATTTTAACTCTTGCTGTCTGCTACCATCTGGCTTTATTTCTCCAGTCTCCTTTTCTTGTTTTTTCTTTTTGGACTGACAGTTCAGTTCAGAAGTAACTGCAGTTAAGCGTTCAGCCTCCGTTCTCAAAATCTTAAGTTTCTGGTCTTCCTGCAACTGCTGAATCAGATTTTTTTGCTCCATCAGCTGCTTTCTCTGCTCCTCAATAAGTTGCTGTTGAAACATGTGCCGATGTTGGAAGTTGCAGCCGTAAGCAGGAGTACTTCTGGGGTACATGCCTGGCAGTTGATGTGAATCGCTGAAGCCCTTGGCTGCTGTGTCAAAAGTATTTTCTCTGAATTTCTCAAGGTCCTGTGGTTGTAAGGCAGCATGTTTCCGGGTAACTTGCCAAGCATGCCTGGGACTTGCATGGTGGCTGGTGCTGTCCTCAGGCACTCCACCACTGCATATTCTCCCGGTAGCATCCAAAATTTCATCCTGTAAAATGAAAGATACATGAAATAAGCCCTCAGGGCACTTTGAAACAACCATACAACAAAAAAAGCTTCTTAAACAGGACTTTTAATTTAAAAGTTTTTTCATGATTAGAACAGCAAAATACAATTTGAGAATAATGAAAGTGAAGCTGCAGTTAAAGCAACTTTCACATGGAGACCAAACAGTGAAGAAATGTTCAGGGAGACTAAGAAAAGGAGAAAAGATAAATTTAGCCTTTGGAAAAAATGCCTACAGAAATGCCAGATTAGATCAGCACCTTCGGCTAAGTGTATTGATATAAACTCTATCATTCTAAAGAAAGGCACCCGCAAAGGATGAAAAAGTATTGCTTCATAGTTTTGTCCCATAACTGCAAAACAGGTTTACAGTTATAATGCAATTTACATGTTTGTGTATGTAGCTAAATATGCTGTACTGTCGCACACCCTTATGTTACATGACAATAGCTGCTTTACACTACTCCCTGTATATCAGTGGTCTGGCTATAAATTGCTGAATTCTGAGTGTACATTATAGTAATTCTTAAAACTATCTGCAGAGTTCAGGCTGTCATTCATAAGGTTGGCCTACGCAACTGTATAAGACAATAGTATTCATTGATAAGATCACCAAATGTTGCTGATTGCTGGGCCACTGTTATAAATGTTGCGCTATTCTGCAACATAGTTTGTGACATTCTCTGTCCTAATGCTTCAATAGATTGCATTGCACGCTTGCAAAATCTATCTATATTCCATTGTTAGATCAGTCTGCATTACTGCTGTTTCAATCCCAATTGTTTTTTTGTAGTAATCTATGGTCTACACTGCACCTCATTTTACAGTCTTCTGAATATCTTTCCTGGTTCTCTACTAAATCTAGGGGGCTCACATGCTAGGTTGGAGTGATATGTGTTGCCTATGGACACTTCTGTGAACTGAAAATAAGTGCCCTCCCCCATAGCATCTATTAGATGGGATTGTTTCTTCCTACCTCCTTAATACATTTCCGCAGGCACTCACTGCTATTTTTCATGATATAACAATTTACAAAGAATGTGGCAGAATTTGTCATGCTGCTTGTTGTAGCCTTTCCCCTTAATTACATACCACTGTTTCACAGCTTTTAGCAGTTTCCCTGTAACATTTGTTTTCTTTATATATTTTTTTTCACTCCAGGACAAGAAAAATATTATACCATTTATGTTTTCACACTTGAAACTGTACACATAATTTTTGTTTTGTATTAACTTGCTAGGACTGAGTCCTTTGCCAAACCAGTATTGTTTCCAGACTTAACTGTTCATGCACAGACTGACAGACTTGTGTTAAGTCGAAAGGACAAAAAAGATATCCCATTTTCCAACTACTGGTGGCAAAGCAGCCATAGGAAAAGGAACACTTCTACCCCAACTCAAGCATGTGCTTCTAGTCATTGCTACATACTCAAAAAGGAATCTAACAACTCTACAGTCCACTTCAACTAATATCTGCTGGTTCAAAACCCTCTTACCAAAAGGCAGTGTCACCATTCTATACTTTCAAAAGCAGAATGTACTCCTATTCCAAGCAGGACAAAACTCCTTCTGTCAACGCTGGTCTACAAATTCATCTACGATGCAGGCAGCCTCTTAAGAGAGAAATGTCCCACACTACTTCAAACCTTCAAACCTATCACATAGAACTAAAATGCACAGAAGCCTTCCTAACCATATAAAAACCATGAGCTCTGTACTAGAATTCTACTACAAGCTAACAAAGAAAAGTTGTTAAATGGACATAGTACAAATGCAACCACAAGGATTCAGTTACATCATTTGCAATATTTTCACAAATGAGCGTCATATAAACCCATTATGTTATCCTTTTACAAATGGAATGTTCACCATGCAAATACTGATTACCTTCTGTCCAACACACATTTCCATCCCTTCTTTCTACTGGCCACCCCCTTTTTCTTTCTTCTTCCTTTTTTGCCATCTTCTTGCCTGATCTATACTAAATTTCCTTTCTTTTTGTTTTATTTGGGTGACAATGTGCAAGTAGATTCTTACATTATGATATAGAAAAAGAAGAGAAGAGGAAGTTTCTGTAAACATTTACTGAACTGCTGTAGCAGCAAAATCTACCTAGACAAACTTGAAAACTTTAATAGTAACTAAATGCATCTAAGTGAGTGAACACTAGGAAATGAAGGTATTTAAGAGGAAGTTTCACTGACAAACATTTAGGATTTGAAAAATGTATTATACCAAAAGAGCTTATCCGGTTTATGAGCCAGTGTGTTTATTTTATTTTATCTTATTGTATATTTTATTGAAGTTTTCAAGTTTCAAGTGTTTTTAAGTGGAATTGGTGGCAGAACCATTTGTTTTTGGAGTTTTATATTTTGATGTGCTCTGCCTTTGCTGACACTACTTACTACTACTTTTTTTGCTATTTCCTGATAGCTGAAGAAAAGACTTAAATGGTAACTAAAATTTCAAGGACAACTGCCTATAAATAGAACGGATGCACTTGTTCAGACAATAAATAAATAAAACAAAGAAAATAGAAATAAGAGGAATGCAGTTCCTTCTGTAGTAGAACAAAACAGAAGACTCAATAGCTCTAGTTAAAGAACACAAACGAAATCTGATAAACGCAAAAAATAAAAATTTACATGACAAAGTGATCATTTCAAAAGACAATATGTATTTTTTAAAATGTTTCACAATAAACAAAGTTTTAATTAAAGTAAAAGGTACATCAGGCTAAACTGTAGAAAAAATACTAAAAAAATAATTAAACTTGCCAGGGAAAGAAAATGAAAGTAGAGAACAAGTTAAAAAACTGGTTGGAAGCTAGTGTCTTTAGAATATAATAGTGCTAAAGTTGGGGATATGCCTTTGTTATATAACTTTCAACCTCTAACAGCAAGAAATCTGAATGAAGAAAAGAAAAAAATGGGGGATAAAGGTACAAAATCAGGGACAGATTTTAAACACTGCTCTTATAAACGTAGCAATTTACTAGAATGATAGTTTTTGCATTAACATGCATTTTCTGAAGGATTTGAAGTCTGCAACTCATATTTCTGCCATTATTTAGTGACTCCAGTGCTCAATGACTTGTTAGAAAACCACAAATTTTATGAGGAATAGACCAAACATATGATGCAAAAATATGGATATTCTGAGAAAATCTGAACAGCTGAGGAATGCTTCATGATCGTCTCTTCTGTACTTGGTGTTTGGTGCCATCTACTGGGTATATTATGCAGATACAGGCAGTTCTATAGTATTTATTTATAGGAACACTAGGGTCAGAAACTGAAAAAAAATTCTATTTTTTATTGTCATGAAGATGTAAAAGATCCCAAAACTCATACCACTCAACTGTCCAGATTTTCACCTTATATTTTTGGTCTGTCACTTGTAAAATTTGTGTGTTTTTGGAAAATCACTGAGGACTGAAGTCACTAAACAATGACATGCATTTAATTTTCATACTTTATATCATTAAGAAAATACATGCTAACACAAATCCAGTTATTTTAGCAACTTTCTAAGTTTATAAGAGCAATATTTAAAATTTGTCCCTATTTTTGGGCCTTTTTCACCCCATAACATTAAGCTTTATCCAGATTTCTTCTGCTAAAGGGCTGAGAGGTATGTCCACAACACCTACTGAAAAGAGTAGGGGGATTTCATAGGATCATAGGAAGTTACTAGGCTAATGGCTCTAAGGCCCTTACAAGCCTAGCCAAGTTATATTCTTACTTCCACTATCAGCACCTACCGCCCCTCTCCAAGAGGGACAGGTGGAACCCCTGATGTTAATTTACGGTTACCCATCCAATCGTCCAGACTGCATTTGAAGAGGGCCAATGAGGTGCTCTGTTTGATATGAAGTGGGAGTCTGTTCCAAAGGTGTGGTAACATCTGGAAGATAAATCTGTCCCTCCAGCAGGTTCTATTAATGTCACATACCAGGTTAAGGTCTTCAGAACGAGTAACTCATGTACCATTTTACTTGCAGATATGCAGCATTTCCAATAAAGCAGGGTCACAGATTGCCTTATATGCAAGGCAGAGATCACCTCTGAGTAGTCTGTATGAAACAGAATAAAGTGACAGTGATTTCAGACTTTCCACATAGGGCAGATGCTGAAGACCTTGAATTTTCCTTTAAGGAACCTCAGTGATTTCTCCAATTGCTGCAGGTGCTTGGAAATGTACATACCAAAAGGGCCTTGCACTCAATTATTGGCCTCATGAGAGAAGAGTACAGGGAGGTTCTAACTACTTTTTTTCTGGAGGCAATGCCCTTACTTATGAGATGAGCAATACAGAATGCCCTTCTTACCACTGTGGAGACATGGTGGTCGAAAAAGTACAGTTGTGTACACTTAACCATAAATGTAGATGTTCGAGTGTATTCACTGTTGCAGTCATTACACTAAGGTTATCCTGCTGGCAGGCTACCCCCAGTCAGGGTGAATTCCAAAGTCTAGGTCCGGTGTCAGTTGCTGTTGCCTCTTCCCTGACGTCAGTGTGCCACGGGTATAAAAGGTGCAGCCGACGCCATTTTCTTCCGTTTTTCTTGCCCCAGATGTCAGATGCCCCCAAAGGGTAGGCTAAAAATATGCCAATAAAACATGCATGCACCAAAAAATATAATACCTTCATCTACAAGCAAATACTTCACATACATTGTATAGATTAGAGAAGTGTAGATAAGTTCCAGCAAAGAGATGGGGGATGGAGGGTGGGTAACCTGGACTGCAACAGTGAATACACTCGAACATCTACATTTATGGTAAGTGTACACAACTGTACTATGTTCTTCGTGTTTCACTGTTGCAGTCATTACACTTGGGTTGAATCCCAAAGCTATGGTTGGGAGGCTGGAGCTAAATCGCATTAGGAGCGGCTATGACGCCCTGCAGGACTGTAGTGGCAAAGCCTGCCCTGGATTTAGAGTAGAGTGGTAAATGATAGTGCTTTGTAAAGGTGTGCACAGAACTCCAGGTAGCAGCCTCTAAAATGTCTTTGGTTGGTACTCCCCTGAGGAAGGCTGCTGAAGTGGCTGCTGCTCTGGCTGAATGTGGCCTGATGCCCTTAGGCACTGGCTTGCCATGGTGCGAATAGCAGAAATGAATGCAGTGGCCTATCCACTTTGAAATAGTCTGCTTTGAAATAGCCTTTCCTTGTGATCCTGCAGCATATGCCACCAATAGTTGCTCAGTCTTTCTGAAAGCTTTGGTTCTGTTCAAATAGAAGCGTAGCTGTCTGTGTATGTCCAAAGAATGCAGAATTCTTTCCCCCTTATTCTGTGGGTTTGGATAAAAAGTAGGCAGATTGATAGTTTGGTTAAGGGCCACACTGGACACTACCTTAGGCATAAATGTCAGGTTTGTCCTCAGAGAAAACCTGTCTGGATAAAAAATGATAAAAGGTTCCACAGCCAAGAGTGCCTGTAGCTCTGAGACTCTTCTTGCAGAGGTTATTGCTGGGAGAGGTTATTGCTGGGAGCAGAGCTGTTTTCCAAGATAAAAACTTTATATCAGCTGTAGCAGCTGGCTCAAAAGGGGGCAGAATGAATTTTTCCAAAACATAATTGAGGTCCCATGCAGGTATTGGTGATCTCCTTGGAGGCCTTAAGTTTTTGGCTCCTCTGAGGTATTGCCTTAACAAAGGATGAGAAAAGATTAGTGGCTCTGTGTTGTAATGAGCCGAAATGGCAGAGGCATGAATTTTAATTGATGAAAAGGATAGGCCTTTGTCCCGCATCTCAGTTAAGTATTGCAAAATCTGAGGAATGTTTGGTACTGCTTTGTCAATTCCTTGTGCCTGGTTCCAGGCACAGAATCTCTTCCATTTTCCAGCATAGGATTTTCTAGTACTAGGCCTCCTGGCCTCCAAAACGACATCCATCACCACTTTAGTGAGAGATGTGTTTTGTATGACTACATTATCCGCCATGCTGCCAGATTTAAGGTCTTGAGTTGGCTGTGCCAGATCTGATTGTTTTGTTGGGACAGTAGGTGAGGTATTTGAGGTAAGGTCCAGGCTGGGCATTGAGACAAGTTCCTTAGGATTGGATACCAGTACTGGTGGGGCCAGTCTGGGGCATTCAGTATCAGAATCTCTTCCATTTTCCAACATAGGATTTTCTAGCACTAGGCCTCCTGGCCTCCAAAATGACATCCATCACCGCTTTAGTGAGAGATGTATTTTGTATGACTACATTATCTGCCATGCTGCCATACTGTAAGTTCCTCGCACACGCTATTTCCGATCAGCGTTCTGCACGTGAGCCTTCCTCAAACGGGCATTTATTTTTGTATTACCTGTTAAAAAGCAGCCTTTATTTAGACTACCAGCATAATTTACCTTAATACTTCCCAGGAATGCATAATGTGTAAGTTTTTACTCTGATCAATAGCAGTAAACAGTGCGCTTCTCAATGTAACTTTCTCGCCCACGCTACTTTACTATCAGCGTTTTGCACGTGGGCAATCCACTAACAGGCATTAATAACTAGTCAGATTACTAAAACGCATTATACTCTCATTATTTAGTCATTAGTTACAACCTGTGGTTCTTTAACTACTCTCTACTGTTAATATTATGTAAAAAGGCTGTGAGTATATCCTATTCTTTTATTGCTTTAGCGGAAAGGAACACAGCTGACATTACTATTATTTTGGTGCTGTATTCACATTTAACTGCCAGCGTTTAGCCCATGGGACCTAACAATTTGTGCTATCCTTTACTAGAATCTGCCTGATATGCTATCACTATATGTTTGCCACACACGCACGCTATTGTTTTACATCGAGTTTGCATATAGTAAATTCACTATATAAATGTTTTGCCTGTGTAGTATACTATTGTCTTTCCTGCTGAGTTTTGATATACTATAATGTCGATTTAAAGGTTTGCCTGTGTTGTCTAGCTATTATATTGCTTCCCTCACTACCTGTTTCTCTCTCTCTCTATACACTGCAGCTCTGAGTTCCTTGTTCTAAGCCTGATTGCCTGAAACTGACCTGCTTTGATTCACATGGAATCACTCTCAGTGTAAAGTAGTTCACCTATCAGCTCCCTGAGAGTACACTCAGGAACACTGAAACAGAAAGTATGTTTGCTATAGTCAACTAAAGACTGTATCCATAATAATACATAACTACACTGCCAGGTTAAGTGAGTCTCCCGAGTTTGGTTTGGCAGCAGCCAACCACCCCCCCCCCCCCATAGCAGTCTGCCATATCCCCACTTCCAGCCTATCTCACACTCTATTTCCCATTATTTTCTCCTGCCTGCCCAACTCTATACTGGATCCTCTCCTCTATCTCCTCATTCTCCTTCAGCCTGAAAATACCTCAGCTGCGGCATACTCCATAATACTGGTGACTGCCCACTAGGTGGCGCCTCTTTACTTGCTGTCTACCTTATATCCTTACACTCTCCCTTAATATCTTACTAGCTACACCTTCTGTTCTTAACTATAGCTCTTCTCGTACTAGGCCACCATTACTAAATTCCTAGCTCTAGTTAAACCCTGTCTCTTTATAGTTTTACTGTGCCCTAAGGGTCTAATATCTCTATTCACCCCTCTAAGCATCCTAAATCTCCCACTGCTAAACCTCTCACCTCTCTGTTACACTTTCTGCCTTTACACTCACCTGTTGCCTCTCTATTTTCACTGATTGTCTTCTTGGATATAGGACTCCTTGTCTCTTCCCACTCCGTTCGCCCTGAGGGCTCACTCCGCTCACCCACCCTACCCCCAATTCTCACCCACCCCCAGGGCCCCTACACTTATTCCTCCTACACCACACCCCCTTTAACACTGCACCAATACCACTGCTCACATCATTATTACATCACACCTCCCACAACACATTACTATTAGTCACACCCACCCCCAATTAACTCTGTTATTTACTTCCCACACTACATTCACCACTACACCAACTTACCTATCACACCACACATTCAACCACCAACTATTTAACTCCACAATGCCAACATCTCCCACCCACCTCCTAACTCAACTACTTCTTTTTCTTACACTACTTCCTTCTCTTTTTACTATCTATCTCTTAACCTCGTACGAACAACCACTTTACTCCTCTACCCCCTTTCCCGCAAAATATACTTCTACATTACCACTATCCATTACTCCAATCTCTCTAAATATTACATCCACACCCATCTACATACTTCCCAAATTTCATAGACTAGCTCCCATTAAATATAATCATACCAATAACAAAAAACTACTTAACCATTCTTACAAACTACTTTACCATAAATACATTACATACCTTCACTCCCTACTAGATGGAGACATTCACCCAAACCCTGGTCCTAATCATACCCCTACCACTGATAAATATACTCTAATTAATAGTAGCTCCATAACCCCTTCCAAGCCAGCAAACTCTCTCCTCATAGCACATCTTAATATACGCAGCATTAATAATAAAATCCCATACCTCCATGCCCTATTAGATGTCAACCAATTTGATATCCTATGCCTATCTGAAACTTGGCTTAAACCCACAATCAAAGATAATGAAGTTACCCCTCCTGGTTATAATATCATTAGAAAAGACCATACTACCAAAAAGGGAGGAGGGGTCACAATCCTCTACAAAACCAAACTACAAATTAGCACCATTGACCTTAACCCACACTTAGACAACAAAACTGAATTACTTATCACTAAACTTCAGGTCAACCCTAATAAAGCTATAAATGTCATCTGCCTATACCTACCACCAGGAAACAATATTAATACCCTTGAAAATATCCTGAATTGGCTTACTATCAACCTCCCTCAGGAAACTATAATTTTAGGTGACCTCAATATTGACTGGCAGTCCTGTAATAGTTCACACCCTTCTACCCACATTAACCTATATGGCTTTACTCAAACTATCAACTCCTCTACCAGAACTCACAAACCCAACAACAAAGAAACTATCTTGGACTGGATACTTACTAATAATCCTCTACATACCTACAAAGTAGGGACCCTCCCAGATGATCTAAGTGACCACTCCCTAACCTATTTTATTAGATCTAAAACCAACCTTACACATCCCAACATTGCCAGAACTGTTCGCTCCAAAAAACAATTTAACCATGATCTATTCCTAACAGAACGTAAACAATGTAATTGGTCACCACTAAAATATCTTCCACTTGATGAAGCTGTAGCATATTTTAATTCCACATTCTTATCCATCCTGAACCACCATGCCCCATTACGTTCTATTAAATGTAAAGCTAAACCTGCACCCTGGCTTTCAAACACTTCAAGGCATAAAATCCATCTGAGAAACAAAGCCTGGGTTAAATGGAGATCTAAAAAACCCATTAGATCACTTAATTTTCAGACAACTAAGAAATGATACTAAAAAAGCCATAGTGCTAGATAAAAAGAACTTTTACCTCCAAATACAGCCAACCCATTTTAATAAACCACAAATGTTCTGGAACAGCATTAACAAAGTTCTTCATCCAGGACAATCAGTCACCCCCAACCCTCTATGATCCAACCCAGATAATCCCATTCACACTGCCAACTCCTTTAACGCCTTCTTTACCAATGCCATCCAATCTCTTGCTAGCCATCTTACACCAGACACCGCAAACCTGCCTAATTCTTCTGTAAATCCTCCTCCTTCATTTCTATTGCAACCAGTGTCTACTTCTACTATTTGCTCGTCTTCTACTAAAACTTAAACCTTCCACCCCCTTAGCTGACCAACTCCCAGCAGAATACCTTCAAATAGGAGCCAAATCTATAGCCTACCCTAAATCCATTCTTATCAATAGAACCATTAGTGAAGGACATATCCCGACCATCTGGAAAATTTCTTATATTATTCCTCTACGCAAAGGTGGGAACTCAAATGATTTCTCTAATTTTCGTCCCATAGCCTTGCTATCTCCCCTGGCAAAAATTATGGAAAAATGTATTCAGAAACAACTTCTAAACCACCTTCTCCAAAATAAGCTACTGGCTAACTGTCAACATGGCTTCAGACCTTACCATAGTACCACCACTGCCCTGCTATCTTTTACAGACTGTATTAACAATAATCGTAACAACGGCTTTCATTCCTCTGCAGAATTCATCGATTTATCCAAAGCCTTCGACATGGTTCATCACCAGCTGCTCTTGCATATCATGCAATCTCTGTCTCTAGACCCATTAACCATCAACTGGTTCAAATCTTACCTTAATAACAGAAAACAAGCGGTACTCTGGCACAATAATCTATCAAATCTCCTACCTATCTCCCTTGGTGTCCCTCAGGGCTCCATATTAGTGCTGCTCCTATTTTCCATCTATATTAATGATCTTCACTCAGCAATTCCTCATTCTACCTGCATTCAGTATGCAGATGACTCCACTATTATCTGCTCATCTACCTCTCAAATTGAACTGCAAACCATAACCCAGAATGCATTTAACACTGTGGAACAATGGTTTACAAACTGCTGTCTCCTCCTAAATCCTAGGAAAACAAAACTGCTACTCTTCTCCCCAACACGCAAGTCCACCCCCACACAATTTACACTTACATCTAACAATGGTACTATTATCTCTCCAGACCCAACTACCAAGCTCCTAGGAATAACTATTGACAATAACCTCAACTTTGGCACACATATTAACAGTACAATAAAAACAGTCAACAAGAAACGTGGATCCCTCTATAGAATCAAACCCTTTCTTACTCCAACAGCCAGGACTGCTATAGCCAGAACTCATCTCATTTTTACTCTACTCTATGCCTCACCCATCTATACAAACCTTTCTAAAACCAACATTAACAAGCTAACTGTATCCTATAATAATATTGCCAGATTTGCTGCTGCCTCTCCTTTCCGAACTCATCACTGTCTAAATCTTATACAACTTGATTGGTTAGAATTTCTGCAGCATCTTCATTTTTCACAGCTTACTATTGGCCATAAAAGACTGTATCAACCCTCGAATACTCCTATACTCTCAAGCCTACTTACCCCCTACCATAATCCTAAAAACTTACGCTCTGCTAATAAACTACTGTTTAACACCTGCAGAGCTAACAATTTAGCAGGCGACTCCCTCTTCTGTAACACCGTTGGTAAGCTATGGAATCTTCTACCCACTGAACTTACAACTCTCTGCTCTCATAAACTTTTCAAAAAGAAGCTCAAGCTTCATCTCAAGAAACACTGGTTATGTTCCTGTATTATCCCTGACTGACTGCTGTTTCTTCTCACTACAACCACCTGCATCAACTACCCTTCCCTTCTAAATCTGCTTATTATGAATCCTGTGACTGAATTCTTCATATTTACTTCTTTACTATCATCTCTGTTTAACTAATTTACCGTCGTATACATTGCATATATTCTTCTGTAGACTTTTTAATGACCATACTTAAAATTTATTTTTATTATATTATTCTTTAGACTTTTTCATGACCATACTTAAAATGTTTTCTATTATATTTTGTTCTATTCTACTTTGGTCTATTATATATTGTTTATTGTTTTATTCATATTGTTTTGCACAAGGAGCTTTTCTCCCTGGGCCTCTACTGAAAATGGACATGTATCCAGCTAGACTAGCCCAGTCAACAAATGTAAAATAAAATAAATAAATAAATAAATTTTTGGCTTCTCTTGTCTGACCTTTAGGAGTACCTTGTGGAGGAGAGGCAGTGGAGGAAAGGCATATACTGTTAAGTTTTCCCAGCTGAAAGATAGGGCATCCACTTTCCATGCTTGTCTGTGATAAGTCCTTGTGCAGAGTTTCTTTAGTTGGCAGTTGTGAGGAGAGACAAATAGGTCTATGTCTGGGCATCCCCATTTCCTTGTTATGTTGAAGTCTTGTGGATCCAATTTCCACTCGTGGGGATCCTTAAGGTTTCTACTTAGTTTGTCTGCCAGAGTATTTATCTTTCCTGGCAGGAATTGTGCCTGCAGATGTATTTGGTAAGTCAATGCTGTGTCCCACAAAGTCATGGCTAGTCTGCAGAGGGTGTAAGAATGAGTGCCTCCCTGCTTGTTTAAGTACCACATGACTGTGGTATTGTCTGTCTTTATCAGTAGTTGTCCTGGATGAAGTAGGTCCTTGAGGGCTGTCAGGGCATTCTGAACAGCTAGCATCTCTTTTTGATTGATATGTAGATGCATTTGGTTGGCAGATCATGTGCCTTGAATACATCTTCCTGCCATGTGTGCCCCCCAGGCGTAATCTGATGCATCCGTTGTCAATGTCTGCCTGGCTGGGGGTAAGGTGAATGGCTGTCCCTTGTTCTGGTGACAGGCCTTTGCCCACCATCGAAACTCCTGTTGCAGGCAGGGAATGAGAGTAATTATTGTTCCCAGGCTGTGGCAATGTGGAGTCCAAACACTTTTTAGGTACCATTGAAGTTTCCTCATATGCAGTCTTGCATATGGAATTAGTAGACTGCAGGATGCCATGAAGCCCAAAGACTGCAGAAATGTTCTTGCAGTTAACTGGGATTTTGTTGCCAACAGTTTAAAATAGGTAGTCAGTTGCCTTTGTCTGGCATGACGTAAGCCATCTGGGCAGTTGTATTTAAGCTTGCACCCAGGAATATTATCTCTTGAGAGGGTACTAGTTTTGATTTTTGTTCATTGACTGTGTACCCTAGACATGGTAGTAATCTCTTTACAAACGCCAGATGCTGTAGTAGAATGTCCTTGTTCTCTGCTTGTATGAGGCAGTCGTCCAAGTAAGAATATATTTGTATTCCTCTTTGTCTGCAAAAAGCAATTACTGGTGCCAGGAACTTTGTGAAGACCCTGGGCGCAGTAGATAAGCCAAAGGGCAGTGCAGAGAATTGGTAGTGCATTGAGCCTGCATTTAATCTGAGGTATCTTCTGCATGTTTGTCTGATTGGGACATGCAGGTATGCCTCTTTTAGGTCTAAAGTCACAAGCCAAGCCTTCTTGCCCAGCATGGGCAGAAGCTGCTGTAAGGTCAACATTTTGAATTTTGGTATGTCCAGATATGTGTTTAGAATACTAAGGTCCAGTACTGGTCTCCAGGCTTTGTCCTTTATGGGTACCAAGAACAGTCGTGAATAAAACCCTTGTCCCTGCTCTTGTTCTGGTACTTGTTGAATGGCCCTCATGTCCATGAGGGATGAGACTTGTTTTTGTGCCTCTGCCCATTGTTTTTTTGGCAGGTCTGGGCAACCGTTTGCCCTTGGCAGGGTATGAAAGTGAAACTTGTAGCCCCGTGACTATGTCTAAGACCCATTTGTCCTGGGTTATTATGTGCCAATTTTGAGAAAAAAGTGCTAGTGTTAGAAAAATGTGTATTTGAATATATGAGAAATGCTAGTTTAAAAACAAAGTAGTATATAATGCATTTTATTCTATTAATCATATAACAGAAAGGATTAATTCATGTGTAAATGTAAGTAGTTTTGAAACTGCAGTGTGGCTTGAAGCAAACTGACCTCCGACCCTGGCAGATGCTAGCTTAGCAAGTTTTAATGTTTATGCTTTTCACAAGTGATTATCTGCTGGGTCAGGAAATTAAATATGTGAAATAATGAAATCTTCTGCTCTTTCCTGCTGGGATGATTTGGCCTTGTATATGTGTTACTAAGATAGCATGCAGCTGGTGGGAAAGTGTTACAGTGAACAAAGATGTGTATTAGAAGATTGAATCCACTATTGTATTCGAACTGATCTGAAACCTTGAAGAAGTAGCTTTACAGAAAGACATTATGTCTGACCAGGTGGATAGCAAGGCCGTATTGTTACCAGAGGAAAACTTTTTTAAAATATACAGCATCAGCAGTTTTTATGAATAGAGGACTGGAAGCTAAAGTGATGCAGATGCCCTGTGACATACCACGTCAGTAAGGTGGGCACAGCTTGAATGCAAAGACTATATAGAATTGTGTGCTTCCTGTTTCATGTTAGACAAAATTCTGTACTTGTACGTTTTTTGCCTCCTGGTGTACATTAGTAAACTTTTGAACCTGAACCTCCTGAGTATTGAATTCTTAATTTTATTTAACAGCTAGTTTGCCCCCTAAAGCTGCTGCCAGAAGATAAGTGCTTGGCACAGGCAGGGGGAAGTCATTGGGTCTGTTTCTTGTAAGGCTGTGATTTGTCTTCTCCACTTTTGGAGGTAGAATCACCCCATTGTTTAGACCTGTATGAACCTTGGGGCTGGGATCTGCCTCTTGGGCGTCTGTATCTGCCCCTTTGTGGTCTGTCTGACACTGGAAAGGACTAATTCTTTGTAGACCAGTGTCTGCTAAATCTTGGAGGCTGTACCTGTAAGAAATCCTTGACTGTTTGCATAGATTTAGCATTGTCCTCCATTTTCTTTAACACCTCTTCTGCTTTAACACCAAACAAAGTATCATGCTGTAATGGAGCATCTAATAATTTTGCTTTAACATGATCTGATAAATTTTGTTCCTTTAACCAAGCATGCCTCCAAATGACCGAACCCGTGACAGCAGCCCTGCAAGAGGCCTCCAAAGAATCAAAACCACATTGCAAAGTATGCTTTCCAACTTGCTTAGCTGCATGCAATAAATCCTGCATTTCTTTGTTTTCTGCACCTTCAAAATTTATCAACATTTTCTGTTTAAGCAGTGACATAATATATTTCTGATATTTGAGCATATGAAACTGACAATTTAAAGCTCTTATAGCCAAGGTAGCAGAGGTATAAATCTTCTTTCCCCATCTGTCTAATGCCCTTGAATCCCTGTCAGAGGGGGAAGGGTTTTTTGCAGTGGATGCCTTGAGCCCTTTGGGACCCTGAGAAATAGTTTCTGGGTTAGCAGCAGGGTTCTTGAAAAGGAATTTATGAAAGTCAGGTACTCTGTAGTACCTGTCCGGTTTAACAGGAGCTGGAGGTAAGGAATCAGGGGTCAGACTGGGCTCTGTAAATACATCATCTACAATGTCTAACACAGGCGGAATAGCTAGGGGCCTGTGTTGTGGGAGTAAAAGGAAGTCCCTGAGCCTTTTCTTAGATTCAGAATAATCTTGGCTCTCCCAGTGGAAATGTTCCCTCATGGTATGCAAGGTTTCCCCAAAAGAGTAATCCTCAGAAGGAGAGGCTGAAGGGATAGATTCTTCAGCATCAGAATCCTCATAGGGAGGAACAGAGTATTCCTGATCAGAAGAGGAATCTGAAGAAATGGAAACCTGATCTGAAGATTCATATTCTGTCTCTTGCCTAGGCCTCTTATCAGGAGGGGGATGGGAACCCCTGATCAGAGTAATTAAGTCTTCGGCCATTTTGAGCATCTGTTTTTTGGGCATGGAGGCCTGACCATGAGGCTGTTGTACTTGTTTCTTTGTCTTTAAAGATGTTTTAGTCTTTACCTTTGTTGCTGGAGTCGCTTTAATATATAATTGAGTAGGTCTGAAAACACCCTCAGAAGCTGATGCCTGCTCAGCTGCTCCGGACCCATCTGAGGGAATAGTTTCTGAAGGTCCAATACCTTGAGCTTCCAGCGGCCTAGGCAACTCCACATGGGAGTCTGTAGCGGCCTGGGGTTCCAATGTAGCGGGCATCAGGGGCTGCGAAAGTGCCTCACTGAGAGCCAGCGAACTGGCAACTGGCTTGGTAGAAACTTTGTTGTCGGTTTTAGACCTTGGATGCCTGTCCTTTTCTTTTTCTTTGCGTTTCTTGTGAATTGCGGTAGTCGGTTGGCTATCCGACAGCATCGTGTAATTAAATCTTCTGCCAAAATTGTGAAAAGCAAAATTGTACTGGCACTTTATAGTGCGCTGGTTAAATCTAGCACAAAACCGACAACAAGCAACGTCATGGTCAGGGCCTAGGCAAGGAATACAGTAAGAATGATGAAAATCCTTATGAGGTATTTGCTTCCCACAAGAAATACAATTATTAACTTTTTCTGACATCAGTCTGGAGCAAGAAAAATGTTTTCCCCAACGGGGTACTTAGCTTTTTAAGTTGACTTCGGATCTGAAATTCGAACACGAAAATCTCAGGAGTCGGCCGAACGGCACTTGCGAACTGCTTCTGCTTCGGGCACCGCGCGGCAAGAAAGACTGAAGAAAATGGCATCGGCTGCATCTTTTATGCCCCTGGCGCACTGACATCAGGGAAGAGGTGACAGCAACCGACACCGGACCTAGACTTTGGAATTCAGGCCGACTGAGGGTAGCCTGCCAGCAGGATAACCCTAGTGTAATGACTGCAACATTGAAACACGAAGAACATCTGTGTGCCAAGGCTTCTCACCACTGAGTGCATACTGCAGGTATTGCTATTGATGTGGTAGGTAGCAGGAACATCGCCCCTACCAAAAGGGATAATAATACATTTTTTTGCAATGAGTTTAAGGCCATTACCCTCTTGTAGGATACTGACATCATTTAGAGACTCTATGACCACTCCCAGTTTGCATTCATGAGCAAACTTTGTCAGCCACAGACAAAGAAGTTATATACTCACCATAACAGTCCATGTGAGTTGTTCATCTCGCCTTCATTCTCACTGATGGGTTCAGAGATGATCCTCAGCTCTGACTCAGCCCAATGCTAAAGCTCGAAGTCTTCAACCAGCTCGTGGCCTACTCCCTTATCCCATGATGCACTGGTACTTCCCTCAGATCTTGTATGCTGCCAACAAAGCTGACTAGATAAGTGCCCCCCCAAAAATTAGTATCCAAGGATACACTAGATAAGGACTACAACCCAAACTTGTTTCAACTTCTCAGTCCATAAGACACTGGCAGGGGATTGGAGGGTGGGATGTAAGAATGAAGGGGAGATGAACAACTCACATGTAATGTTATGGTGAGTACATAACTTCTTTATGTGAAGTTGTTCTATCTTGACTTCACTCTCACTGATGAGTTAGCATCCCAGGCACCATCTTTTTCGGGTGGCTCATGGGAATATATTTCTCAGGACAGTGGAACCAAAGGAGGCCCTGTCCCTGGAGGCCTTGTCCAATTTGTAATTACTGATAAAGGTATGAGGTCTAGACCATGTAGCTGTTGCACAAATGGAATCTATTGGTAGTTTGGCCAGAAAGGCTGAAGATGTAGAAACAGCTGTAGTTGAATGGGCCTTTACTTTTTTATGTACGTAATTGTACGTAAAAGAGATGCAATCTAATAACCATTTTTGAAAATGTGGTTTTTACCACTGGAGTACCTTTCTTTGACTCTGAAAATGAAACAAAGAGCTGTTCTGATTTTCTAAAGTCTTTAGTCCTGTGTAAATAGAATTGAAGCTGCCTGTGGATGACAAGCTTGTGCAGCATATGATCCATCTTATTAGTATAATTAGGGAAAAAAAACAGGTAATTCTATAGTGTGATTGAGATTTGTCTCTGAACAAACCTTAGGTAAATAAGATGGATTTGTCCCAAGTGAAACTCTGTCATTATTAAATATTAAATATGGAGGTTTAATGGACAAGGCATGTAACTCTGAAACACTCCGAGCTGAAGTAATACCTACTAGAAAAATGGTTTTCTGTGATAGATATTTCAGGTCACAAGATGAGGCTGCTTCGAACTGGGGTAAAATGATACGAGAAAGAACAAAATTTAGATTCCCTGGTGTAACTGGGGACCAAATAGGGGGTCTCAAATGAGAAGTGCCCTTAAGAAAGGCTTTAGAGAGTTTGTGGGACATGATATTAGACCCCTGATCACCAAGGTGAAAATTAGAGATTGCTGCTAACTGAACCCTAATGGTTGCAGCAGTTGCTCCTTCATTGAAATGTTTGGTCAAAAACTGTAAAATGGATGAAACTGAGGCTAGGTATGGGTCAATATTGTTTTTGAGACACCCATATAGGTTCATAGGTTCATAGGTAGGTACTAGACTATTGGCCCAAGGGCCTACGTAAGCCTAGGTATAACTTCCTGGTAGATGATTTATGGGAGGATATTATAATGTGCTGGGCAGAAGCTGATAGATTTTGAAACCCGGCTATTCTTGGAACTGGAGCAGACAAGCTGTCAATCTGAGAGTGTGAAGTGTGGGATGAAGAGCCCCTGATGAATGAATGAATCAGAAGGTCTGGAACTGGGTCCAGGATCCAAGGTTCTTCCAATAGATGAGGTTGAAGAAAGGAGAACAAAATCTGATGAGGTCAGTTTGGCTGCTATCACATTGGACTTCCCCGGGATGTGCATTGCTATCAGAAAGCACGGGGTGGAAGTTGCCCATTGCCATACTCACAGGGCCTCTCAACATAGGGGGTAAGATCTAGTTCCTCCTTGTTTGTTTATGTACCAGACCACTGACATGCTGTCCATCTGAATTGCAATAGTCCCTAGAGGAAGGGAATCTTGAAAGGACTGCAATGCAAGAAGTACCACTCTCATCTCTAGGGCATTGATATGCAGGTGAGCCTCATGTTATTTCCACGTGCTTTGGGCTGTTCTTTCCTGATAATGCCCTCCCAGTCTATCAGGGATGTGTCCATGGTCACAGTGGCAATGGGAGTGGGTAGAACAATGGGGCGAACTATTGTTACTTGTTGAGATGTGAACCACCAGCGAAGGTCGTTCTCGCACGAGTTCATTATCATGATTTGATGTGACATTGGAAGTTTTTGAAAGGTTCATTGAGTGAACAGAAGCCATTGCAGTATACATATGTGCATCCGACCTAAAGGAATCTCCACGAGTGCTGCCACCATTGTCCCCAATAATTTGAGCACCACTGACGCTGGGGCTTTTTCTTTTGATAGAAGATTCAGGACCTGTTTTCGTAGAACACAATCCCTTTCTGGTGCACGTTTTATGGTTATGGAAAAGGTATCTATATCTGCTTCTATAAAAACAGTACGCTTGGATGGCAACAAGGCAGAGTTTTCTGAGTTTATGGTGATCCCCAACTGACTATAGAGGTTTAAGGTTGTGTCCCTTGTTTGTATGAGTTGATGCCTAGTGGTGGCAGTGAGGAGCCAGTCGTCTAAGTATGGAAACACCTGGAATCCTAGATGTCTCAGATAAGCAGTGACTACTGCCATGCATTTAGTAAACACTCTGGGGGCTGTAGTGACACCAAGGGGCAGAGCTCGAAATTGGTAGTGACTGGCTCCCAGCCGAAAGCACAGATGATCTCTGGATAGTCTGACCATTTTGATGTGGTAGTACGCAACCTGGAGATTTATCAAGCACATCCAATTGTCTTTTCTGAGAAAGGGAAGTATCGACTGTAGCAGTACCATCTGGAACTTTGTCTTTTTGACAGATTTGTTTAATCTGCTGAGATCCAAAATGGGTCTCCAGTCCCCTGTTTTCTTTGGAACTAAAAAGAATCTTGAGTAAATGCTGGATCCTCTCTGGCCTGCCGGGACTGGTTGGATGACTCTTTTTTTCTAGCAACCTTTGAATCTCTAGGGATGTCCAGGAGTTTTCTTACAAGAGGTGGTGGGGTGGCAAAGGGAATGGAGTATCCTCTGGATATGATGCTTTGTACCCAGTGATCATTTGTTATTTTTTTCCAGGCATCTGGGTACAAAGATAAGCATCCCCTGACTGCCTCCAGAGATGGACAGGTGGGCCTCCTGTCAAGAGCACTGATAGGGCTTTCCAAAGAGCTGATCTCTGTCACCCTGATTCTATGGACCCCCTCTGCCACATGGACAGCGTCTTCCATTATTACCCCCTCCTCTGCCTCTAGAGGGGGGTTCACCATGAGTGTCCTGGAAAGCTTCTTGAGTTTTACAGAACCACATCTTTCCTCCCTTCTGACCTTTGGGGTAAGGTCTGGTATGGGTGGAAAAATGGACTCAGATGGCAGACAGTCTTTCCATTCTGTTTACTCCTGGTGTTTCCTTCACTTTGGGTCCCTTGGGAGGGTGTCCTAATGGTTAAGGTGTTTGCCTTACAAACACAAGGGTTTGAATCTCACAGGGGATAACTGGCTAGGCTTAAAATGTCTCATAAGGGCAGTTAGCCTGGTACTAACCTATGAATACCTATGAATACTAAAAAGGGATGAGCTATCGAAAGGGGTGTTCACAAAGGATGACTTAAAGTGCTCCATAAAGGAACATAAGCACATCCAGGAATGTCTCCTAGGAGCAATTCCTGTACCCGCTGCCCTGCTCATTCCATCAGCTGTGTATGAAATAAGATGCATGGAAGAGTTTACAAGGACATTTAGGGTAGCAAGCTTGGAAGTTACTTCATTTGAAACTCCTGCAGCTACTGCACCCTGTAGAGTATCTCCCGACTCTTTAAGGAGATCTCTTTGCAGTCTAGTAAAATGCATGAGATAGTTCAGGGATCAAAGAGCAAAGGCCGCTGAACTAAACTTGTGCTTACCATACCTGTCCATGATCCTAGAATCATTGTTAGGAGGATGAACAGATGTAGAGGTCTCTGACAACTCCTTCTTGGTGACTGCCGCCACCGCCACCACCATAGCATCAATGGGTACTCTTTTGGTTAGGAAAGCCTTGTCATGCGGGGGGGGGGGGTCATGAATTTGTTAGGCCTCCGAAGGACAGGTTCCATGGTATCCGGGGACTCCCATGGCTTTTGAGAGATGAGTTCCATCAGCTTATCAAAAGGTGGAGACACCCAAGAGGTGGAGGGTTCAGACCCAAAAGCCTTCAGGAGAACTGACTCATCATCAGTAGGGTTAATGGGCTTCCAGCCACCCATCTGCTTGAGAATTTCCAACATATCCCCGAAAGAGATATCATCAGAGGGGGACAGTGGGGACCCTTCTGACTCATCTAAGTCAGTATCTGACGTGACGGATTCCTGTGGGGAGTCCAGATGCTTCCTCTTGCAAAGTCTCTTCCTGGGAACCTCCTCAGTGGGAGCTTCTGGTGAGGTCTCGGAAGAGCAGGGCTCACCCAATGGGGTGACCTGAGGCTCTGGGTCTCAACACTTTTGAGGGACCAGTGAAGCAGAGGTAGACACATGTGCTTTGGGGAAGGAGGTTGCTGGTTCTGATGATGTGGGTGCCCGAGGGGACAACACTCTCCTCATGGCATCAAAAGCCCCCTGGCTCTGATGAGGAGAGACCCCTGGATCCGAAGAAGCAGGTGATCTTCCCAGCACCAAAGTGGGGAGATCTGAGCCCGAGGTAGGCACTAAGCTCAGCTGTGCTGAAGCCCCGAGAGGTAAAGTCAGAACCAAGAGGTCATTTCGACTACCCTCCCCGGACTCGACCAGTGAGTGTTGGCTGCTAGACTCCAAGGTTGGCACTGAGGAAGTCAGAGTACTTGAAACCGATAGTCCTGGAGCAGGTGTCGGCTCTGGCAGTTCCACGATCAGCTCCGAACAGTCCAGCTCCGAAACCTCAAGTCGGATCAGAGGAGGAACAGAAGTAACGGACTGGGTCTCAGTCGGGCCCGAAGCCCCAAGGGTCAGCACCGAAAAAATTTTTGCTAGTGCTGGTGTCTGTAGAAGCCTCTGCACCACACGATCCACATTCTTATCAGAGAGTCTTGAGGACCAAGAAGAAGCTATGGAAGAAGCCACTGATTGTAAAAAAGGTTACTTAAGGGTAGGAGATACTGGCTCCAGAACCAGGGACCAGCTCCTACCAACAAGCGTAACTGTCGGGTCCAAGGCTTGTGGCGCCAAGGTAGATGGTCTGTCAGATTTTTTTGGAATCGATGAGCTTTTCTTCGGCTCCGATCCAGAAGTCGTCTTTGAAGATTTTGAATGCCTGTCTTGTATTGTCCTTATCTAATGAGACTTGAAAAGTGGACTTTACCAGTCCTCTAGCAATTAGTTTACTTTTTCTCTCTTGCAGCACTCTAGTACTGAACGAGTGACAAATGGAGCAATTTTCTTGGAGATGAACTTCCCCCAAACAATATACACAGTCAGAGTGTCCATCAGTGATGGACATCTTCTGTCCACACTTAGGTCATTTTTTGAAACCAGATTTTGACTTCTCCTGGGACAGGTCTACAATTCTACAGAGAACACAATATCTACACATTATCTGTCTAAGAAGAATAACACCTAGACTAGAAATACAACTGAAGCCTTCCAACTTAAACAAGCTATAATATTAAGGAAGAAACAGCCCTAATAAAAAATGGGCTCACAAAACAATACTTAAGCCTTTTTATAATACAGGAAATCTCTAACTCTAACAACAAACACACCCCACATAGTTATATATATATAAAACAGAAATCTAATCTGTATACAATTACTAAGCTAATAACTACCAACACTTAGAAGAAAAAGGGAAAGGGAGTTAAACTAAGACTAATAAAAATGGCCACAAAGCTGAAAAAGAGAAAAGTACACTATTGTAATTCTCTTAACTAACTAGCCTGATTAAACTAACAACTACTATATACAAGAGGAAATTGTTGAAAAGTACTAAAACTAGAAAATACTTATATTCACTGGCCAGAGCTGGTTAAACGCCCGATCTGTTGCAGAGGCAAATGAGATCTGAGGGAAGTACCAGTGTATCATGGGATAGGAAGTAGGCCATGAGCTGGTTGAAGACCTCAAGCTTTAGCATTTGGCCGAGTTGGAGCCGAGGATCAGCTCCAAACCCATCAGTGAGAATGAAGGCGAGATAGAACAACTTCACAGCTTTAGTTTTTGCTTGTATTTCGGAGAAATAGATTCCAAACAGTTGAGGTCCCAGGACTGATCCCTGTGGAACATCACTGGTTACAGGTCTGCTGCTGGAGGTGGATTCCCCTATTTTGACTATATCAGTGAGCCAGGTAGCGACCCATCTAACAATATAAAGTTTGATTCTTAGCTGGGTGAGTTTGTCAATGATGCCTGAGTGGGTGATAGTGTCAAACACCTTGGCTAAGTTTAGGTAGGCTGTATGCATAGATTTCCCCTCATCTAGGGCCTTGGTGACTGTCTCGAAGAAGTCCACCAGGTTTAACAGGCATGATCTCCCTTTGACAAATCCAGACTGAGTAAGGTCAAGTGTTTGGAGATTACATATATCTTTGCTGATAAGGTCCATGATGATTCGCTCCATGGCCTTGCAGATAAGGCTAGTCAGGCTAATAGGTCTATAGTTCCTGGGGTCAGTGGAAGCACCACCTATGTGGAAGGGAATAATGGTGGCTGTTTTCCATTCAGCTGGGATGAAACCAGTGCTTAGATTAAGATTGCAAAGAGTGCCCAATGGTGTTGCTAATTCTTGTTGGAGCCCATGTAGGATGCAGCCTGGAATGTTATCAGGTCCCATAGATGCTGTGTTTTTGGCCTTAGAGAGGATGTTTACAAGCTGCTCTTTAGAGATATAAGGTAGGGGACAGGTGGTAGGGATGTCATGGGGTATGTGTGGTGGGGAGTGAAGTTTTCACAGAACCTGTCAGCCAACAGGATAGCGATGTCCACAGGCTCAGTATATGCGGTATCATTAACTACGAGTTCGGCACAAACCTGGGCCTTTCCTTTTAGGTTACAGATGCAACTAAAGAATGCCTTATGGTTCTCTTTAGTTGAGGAATCTAATTTGGATTCATAGTTTGCTTTGGAGAACTTCACAACAAGTCTTCTTCGCTTGTTTAAACTGACAAGGGAGTGTTTCCAATTTAGGACGAGCTCCCTCTTCCTCTTAGATAGCAATTTCTTCCTCTTATTGTAAAGCCTGTTAATGGCAGTTGTCCATCAGGCAGGTTTGTTCTTCCTTGAGAAGCTTATTTTAGTCTTATAAGGTACAGATGAGTCAATGCAGTTATACAAGTGATTGTATAAAGCATTGGTGTAGAACTCAGCATAGCTGTCAATTCCATATGAGGGGGGAGGTGCAGTGAAGCTATTTATTCCATTCTGTAAGAGGTTAGAATCTGCTTTGGGGAAGTTTCTTAGTTTAGTTGCTACTTGGGGGGGGGGGGGGGCAGGTTTGATAGTTACTTTAAATGAGACTGACTTGTGGTCAGATCTCACCAGGGAAGACCTCACAGCGTGGGTGCTACAGTGGTCCCCCATATTGGTAATCACAAGATCCAGGATGTTGGCACCCCTTGTGGAGGTGTCAACCAGCTGGTCTAGGGCACTGCAGTTAAAGTCGAGCAAACTTTGGGTAAATGAGTTTCAGCACTGGTAATTTACCCAGTCAACGGATGGGTAGTTAAAGTCACCCAAAACCATGGTGCTCAGATGTATCTTGATAAACTCAAGTAGATCCAAATAGGCAGAGTGGGTACCCTGATTCATGGAGGGGGTCCTGTAGCTGGCTATTACTTGAATAGGTGTCCTACAAGTAGTTAATTGCACCTGAAGTATCCCCAGGGAATCATACTGATTAACCAATCTGGAGGTGTATTTATCTTTAATGAAAATCAATACACCAACCTCCTTTAGTTTTCACACCTTCAGTTTGTGGTCTGAAGGTGGGGAAGGAGGTGTAACTCAGTATGGCTGGGGTGCTCTTCACAGTCTTGAACCAGATCTCTGTGACTGCACAAATGTCTGTGTCTTCCAAGATCTTTCTTTGGCATCCTGGACATAGTTTCCCCAGTGAGTATGATTACCACAGATTACATATGATAAAGAGACAGTTAACCTAGGGGGATTAACCCACACAGCAAACAATATATATATATATATATATATATATATATATATATATATATATATATATATATATATATATATATATATATATATATATATATATATATATATATATATATATATATGTATATATATATATATATATATATATATATATATATATATATATATATCCACACATATAAAATAAACATCTACACAGTCTACACATTCAAACAACACAATAACTACTTATTTTGAATGTTCCTATTTTATTTATCTAACCTTGAATGCACTCATGGGACAGACATGCTGGCATGATCATATATCTTACAGGGTCATAGGTTTACACAAGAGTGTTGATCCATAGGACTATTAGTAACCTAGCCACAATATCCCAAATCATAGGCACCCACTGGCATGACTAATTTATACCTAGTTTAACTCTTTCCAGTGAGGGTTTGGGGAGCCAGTGATAGTATATACTTACAACTGCCCAGCCATTCATCCAGGTTATGATTAAAGAGGGTCATGGGAAAGTACAGTTGTGTACACTTACCATAAATGTAGATGTTCAAGTGTATTCACTGTTGCAGTCATCACATTTGGGTTATCCCTGTGAGGGTAGCCCTCAGTCAGCCCGAATACCAGAGGCTTAGTATTTCTGCTTCGGTTGCCGTCGCTCCAGGACTGACGTCATGTCATCAGTAGTATAAAATAAGGCAGCCAACGTCATTACATCAGTTTTTCTTGCCCTAACTGTCAGGAGCCCCCAAGAGGGAGCTAGGTTATGGTGGAAGAACACCACCATTAGGAAGTAAATACCAAAAGTTCTTTGTAAGAAGCGAGAGAGAGAGAGAGGGAGAGACAACGGGGATGTAGGGAGGAAAACCAGGACTGCAACAGTGAATACATTCGAACATCTACATTTATGGTAAGTGTACACAACTATACTATGCTCTTTGTGTTTCACTCTTGCAGTCATCACATTTGGGTTGATTCCCAAAGACGAAGAAAAGGGTGGAGGGAATCAAGAAGACTGGGGGCTGGCTAGGATGCCCTGCAAGACCGCAGTGGCAAAGCCTGCCCTGGATTTGGAGAAGATAGGCAGGTGGTAATGCTTGGTGAAGGTATGAACTGATGTCCATGTTGCAGTCTCTAGGATGTCCCTGGTGGGACCCCTCTGAGGAAAGCTGCAGAGGTGGAGGTTGCCCTGGTAGAATGTGCCCTGACCCCCTTGGGGGGAGGTTCCCGTGTTGCTTGTAGCAGAAATGGATGCAGTGTGCTATCCATTTGTAAATGGTTTGTTTGAATATGGCTTTGCCCTCTGCTTCTGCAGCAAAGCTGACTAACAATTGATCGGTCTTTCTAAATGATTTAGTCCTGTCTAGATAGAATCTGAGCTGTCTATGCACATCTAGAGAGTGCAGTAACCTTTCCCCCTTGTTTTGTGGGTTAGGGAAAAAGGTGGGAAAATGAATGGATTGGTTGAGAGCCACAATGGACACCACTTTTGGCATGAAGGATGGGTTAGTCCTGAGGGGGACCCTGTCAGCATGGAAAATGATGAAGGGCTCTACAGCCATTAGTGCTTGTAGCTCGGATACTCTTCTTGCTGAAGTGATGGCCAGAAGCAAGCCTGTCTTCCATGAGAGAAACTTTAACTCTGCTAAAGCTGTTGGTTCAAAGCGGGGCAAGGCGAGCTTTTCCAACACAAAGTTTAGGTCCCAAGCTGGGGTAGGTGTTCTTCTGGGTGGCCTCAAGTTGTTAGCCTCTCTTAGGAACTGTTTGATGAGAGGGTATGAGAAAAGAGGTGGCTCTGTGCTGAAATGGGCAGAGATAGCAGAGGCATGAATTTTAATAAAAGAAAAGGACAGACCCCTGTATAGTAGGTCAGCAAGGTAATCCAGGATGAGAGGTAGAGAGGGCTCCCCTAGTCTGGATCCAGGTGCAAAACCTTTTCCATTTGTCAGCATAAGACTTTCTAGTGCTAGGGCATCTGGCCTTATGTATAACATCTAGAACTTGTTTGCTGAGATTGGCAGCTTGTGCAGTGGCCAGGCTGCCAGACTGAGGGTCTGCAATTGGGGATGCATGAATTCTCCTTCCCTCTGGGTCAGGATTATTGGGATTTTAGGGAGATGCCATGGTGGCAGAGGTGACAGGCTGGGCAGCAGTGGGTACCAGTGCTGGTGTGGCCAGTCTGGGGCAATCAGGATTGTCCTTGTTTTTTTCTCCCTTATTTTGAGCAGTACCCTTGTAATGAGCGGTAGTGGGGGAAATGCATAGACAGAGAGATTGATCCACTGGAAGGATAGAGCATCCACTTTCCAGACCTTGCAATGAGGCTCCCTGGTGCAGAACTTCCTGAACTGATGGTTGGAGTGGGAAGCAAAGAGGTCGACCTTTGGGGTGCCCCATTTCTGAGTTACAAGGGTGAAGGTTCCTTGGTCTAGCTGCCACTCGTGAGGGTCCAGAAGATTTCTGCTTAAGTTGTCTGCCAGAGAGTTTAGAGAGCCTGGCAGGAATTGTGCTAACAGGTGTATTTGCATGGCTGAGGCCATGTGTCAAAGGGTAATGGCAAGCCTGCAAAGAGGGCACGAGGGAGTCCCTCCCTGCTTGTTGATATACCACATCACAGTGGTGTTGTCTGTTTTGATCAGTACAGCCCCCGGGGAGAGTAGGGGTCTGAAAGCTGTCAGTGCATGCTAGAACAGCTAACATTTCTTTTTGGTTGATGTGGGCTCCACTGGCCCTGTATGCACCTGCCGTCCAGGTGTGCACCCCAGGCATAGTCTGATGCATCTGTGGTGAGGGTCTGGGTGGCGTGGGGTTGTGAGAAGGGTAGTTGTGGTAGCATGCTGCTGCCCACCAAAGAAAATCTTTCTGTAAACAAGGTATCATTGGTATAAGAGTTTCCAGGTCTTGACAGTGTTGACACCAAAGGCTTTTTAGGTACCACTGTAGTTTCCTCATATGCAGTCTGGCATATGGAATGAGTAGAATACAAGAAGCCATGAACCCCAGAACTTGCAAGATTTCCCTTGCAGATAACTGGGGTTTGGTGGCTAGTTGAGAGAAATAGGCTGGCAGGTAGGTTTGCTTTCCTGGTGTAGGGAATACCATCTGGGATGCTGTGTCCAGGCTTGCTCCCAGAAATATAATTTTTTGGGTGGGTACTTGTTTCGATTTCTTTTCGTTGATAATATACCATAGGGAGGTCAGTAGGTCCTTTACAAAGGCCAGGTGCTTGAGCAGCTTTTCCTGACTGTCTGCCTGAATTAGGCAGTCGTCTAAGTATGGGTAAATTTGAATATTTCTTTGCCTGCAAAAAGCAATGGCGGGAGCCAGATATTTTGTGAAAACTCTTGGAGTAGTGGATAAGCCAAAGGGAAGCACAGAGAACTGAAAGTGCAGTGATCCTGCCCTGAAACGTAGATATTTCCTGCATGATTCCCCGATTGGGACGTGTAGGAAGGCCTCTTTTAGGTCTAGGGTGGCTAACTAAGCATCCTTGGAAAGCATCGGTAGTAGTTACTGTAGGGTGGGCATTCTGAACACCAGAATGGTGTTTAGAATGGATAGATCGAGGATGGGGTGCCAGGTGCCTTCTTTTCTGGGTACCAGGAAGAGTCTGGAGTAGAAACCTTGGCCTATCTGTTTTGCAGGAGCATGTTCTATTGCCCTCATAAAGAGCAGGGAAAGGACTTGCTTTTTGGCCTCTGTCCACTGGTTTGGGGGAGATCTGGGAACCCTTTTGGGGTTGGTAGAGTGTGGAAATAAAATTTGTATCCCTGGGACACTATGTTGAGGACCCAGCGGTCGTTGGTAATGGTGGCCCAGGTGCTTGCATGGAAGGAGAGTTCTCCTCCTAGGGGCAAGTGTAGGTGGGCAGAGGGAGGGGGTGGAAGTGGAAAGTCATTGTGAGTTCTTACCATGAGGGGGTGGTTTAGCACTCCCTGGTTTTGAACAGGAGTAACTCCATTGCTGAGACCTCTGCATTCCCTGGGGCTGTTGTCTGGGGGGCCTGCTTTCCTGGGGTCTGGGCTGAGCTGACCTGAAGGGGGCAGGAAAGGACCAGTGCTTGGAGGGGCAAATACTACTGAACCTGGGTGGCTGGACCTGCAGGAAGTCCTTAACTGTCTGCATAGATTTAGCTTTTTCTTCCATCTTTTTTAAGACCTCCTCTGCCTCGGTGCCAAATAAGTTGTCTTTGTGGAAGGGTACATCCAATAATTTGGATTTGACATGGTCTGGCAAGGTCTGTTCCTTAAGCCAAGCATGCCTTCTAAGAACAGAACTAGTGACTGCTACCCTGCAAGATGCTTCTAGGGCATCAAAACCACATTGTAATGTGCGCTTAGTTCCTTGACTTGCTTAATGCATTAACTCTAGTAACTCTTTATTTTCTGCACAAGCAGGAAAAGATGATATTTTTTGTTTGAGGAGTTTCATGGTATGTTGCTGAAATTTTAGCATATGGAACTGACAATTTAGTGCTCTAATAGCAAGAGTAGCAGAGGTGTATATTTTTTTACCCCATCTGTCTAATGCTCGGGAATCCCTATCTGAGGGGGTGAGATTCTTAGCAGAAGTTGCTTTAATTCCTTTAGGCCCTTTAGAAATAATCTCAGGGTCAGCAGTAGGATTTTTGAAAAGAAATTTGTGAGAGTCAGGGACTCTATAGTAGCTGTCATGTTTCCTGGGAGCAGGAGGGAGGGTGTCAGGAGTCAAGCTACATTCGATAAAAACATCATCCACAGCATCCAGGACAGGAGGAATGGCCAGAGCTCTGTGCTGTGGAATACCTAAGAATTCCCTGAGTCTCTTTTTAGACTGATGGTAGTCCTGACATTCCCATTGGAAATGCTCCCTTAAAGTATGTAGGGTTTCCCCAAAGGAAAAGTCATTGTGTGGAGAGGCTGAAGGACTGGATTCCTCTGAATCAGAATCCTCATAAGCAGAGAGGAGATGCATGTCTTCATATTCAGATGCATCAGAGTCATCGGACTCCTGTTCAGATAAAACTACTGGGTACAAATCTCTTTTTCTTTTGGAAGGAGTAGCTTGGCTTCCCCTGATCAGTATTACAAGTTCTTCCGCCATTTTAAGCATTTGAGACTGAGGCAAGGAAACAGGTGCCTGAGATTGGGTAGTCGGTTTCTTGGGTGTGGTTCATACCCTGGGCCTTAGAAACTTGGTAGTTTTCGAAAGAACAGTAAAAGTGAAAGAAGTCATTGATCTCTGTTGAGATTCAGTAGTGCGAAGTATGTCCTCGGAAGCCAGTGCCTGCTCAGCGGCTCCAGACCCATCCAATGTAGAGACATCCGCAGGATCCTTAGTCAATGAAGAGTCTTGCGGCATACCGGACTCTGAAAGGGATTTGGTAGTGGCCAGCGAATCCACAGAAGCAGATATCAGGGGCTGCTAAAGCACCTCACTGAGGACCGGAGAACTGACGACTAGCTTAACGGAAGCATCGTGGGTAGCTTTGGACCTGTGCGGTCTGTCTCTGTCTTTATCCTTAAGTTTTTTCAGAAGATCTGCTGTCAAATGGCTTACTGAAGCTATATCGGAATTTGAGGAATGACAGCGAAAATATTTTGCTACAAAAAGGGCCCGATGATGTATAGTTCTGGCATTGAACAAAGCACAAAAGCAACAGCAGGGAACTTCGTGGTCTGGGCCTAAGCAAGTGACACAGTAAGAATGAAAGTCTCGGTGTGGTATTTGCTTTCCACAGGTGAGACAATTGTTAACTATAACCTGACAAAATTTCAAACCCCCATAAACCTTGAGAACACTGCTGACTACATGGAACTATTCACAGAAACCCTATACAAGCATGTTACTGGTTGCAAAGAGGCAGTTGTACTTAACAGGAATAAACACAGAACTGACTCCTAAAATAAACCACTCTGGTGGAATCATATCATCAATAAGGTATATAATAGAAGGAAGAATATCATGGCAAAAATTAAGGGGATGTAACACCCAGCAGAATAAAAGCACTCTCATCAGATGAAATAAACAACTCGGAGGACAAAGTCTACCAAAGCCAAATTTGAGGCAAACTTGGCCTCTTAGGCCAAGAGCAACCACAAGCCATTCTTTAGCTATGTCTACAACCTCAAAGGCAATGCACAATTGTGTGAAGAGATCATTGTTAATGAAGCCACCTATACTGAGCCAGATGATATAGCAAACCTACTGGCAGACAAATTCATCTCTAACTTTATCCCTCTCTCCCCCCATCAACCTTCCTTCAGGAAACACCATCAAATATAACTCCCTCTATCATGCCAAGGGAACAGATCCTCAATTCTCTCTCTAAGGCCAAGAAGACTGCATCAGTGGGCCCAGACAATATCATAGGTTCATAGGTAGGTACTAGGGTATCAGCCCTGGGGCCTATACAAGCCCAGCCAAAAAGGTACCCTGGCTTTTGCCACCCAAGAAAATTATTTTCCTGTGCCACTGTCGAGCAGAGCCACAGAGTTGATTCCCGGGGTGAATTTCCTATTTCCCATCCAGTCATCAAGATTTTTCTTGAAGAGTGCTAATGAGGAGCTTTGTTTGATATAGATAGGTAGTTTATTCCAGAGTATGGGAAGTCTCTGGGACAGGAATCTATCCCTCTGGCATGTTCTGGTGACAAGGTTTAGGTCCATAGAGCGTGTAGCTCGGAGGGATTGGGATTTCTTTAAGTGGAGCATGTCCAACAGCTCTGGGTTTGACATAGCTTTGTATGTTAGGCAGAGATCACCTCTGAGTAGGCGATACGTGACGGAGTAAAGCTAGAGTGTTTTGAGATGGTCTACGTAGGGCATCTGTTTGAGGCTGGTAATCTTCTTTGTGAGGTATTTCTGCGGCCTTTCCAGCTGTTGTAGATGTCTTGTGAGGTACATACCAAAAGGGGCATTGTACTCTATAATGGGTCTAATGAGTGATGAGTAGAGGGGAACAATGACCTCTTTTTTTCTGGATGAGAAAACTTTTGTGATGAGGTGTGCCACGTAGAAGGATTTCCTGACTACTGTGGCGATGTGATTATCAAAGAAGAGCCTACCGTCCACCTGTGTCCCAAGGTCTTTTATCACACTTTCAGTGTTAGGTATACTACCGCCTATGTTGTAGTTCATGGGTACAGAGTTTTTACCAAAGGGGATGACAGTGCACTTTTTGGCATTGAGCTTGAGGCCATGGCTTTGACACCAGGCATCTGCCTCAGTGAGGCCCTTTTGTAGGATGTCCACATCGTTAGGAGTTTCGATTATGGCTCCTAGTTTGCAGTCATCTGCGAACTTCGTTAGCCAAAGACCTTCTGTGTTAGCCTGTACTTCAGAGAAATAGATACCAAACAGGAGAGGACCCAGGACTGAACCCTGTGGTACTCCACTTGTCACTCATCTGAAGTCGGATTTGGAGTCTGCTACTTTCACAGTGTGGGTTCTGTCAGTGAGCCAGTTGGAAACCCATTTTGTGACATAGGGATTTATACCTAGTTTAGTGAGTTTATCTATAATTCCAGAGTGGGGGATGGTGTCAAAAGCCTTGGCAAGATCTAGATAGGCTGTGTGAACCACCTTACCCTTGTCTACGGCTTTGGTGACTGCTTCAAAGAAGTCTATCAGGTTTAGGAGACATGATCTGCCTTTTACAAACCTGAACTGGGTGGGATCCAGAGTCCGGAGATTACCAATATCTTTGTTTATAAGTTCCATGATGATACGTTCCATGGCCTTGCAGACCAGGCTCGTCAGGCTAATGGGGTGGTAGTTCCTGGGGTCAGTGGTGGCTCCCCCCTTGTGGAGTGGGATAACCATTGCTGTGCGCCATTCAGCAGGCACAAAGCCTGAGGTGACGCTATGATTGAACATGGTACTTAGGTGGGGGGCCAGTTAGTTCTGTAGTTCATGTAGAACGCAGCCTGGGATGTTGTCTGGTCCCATGGATGCTGTGTTCTTGGCTTTGGGGGGTGTGGTTTTTACCTGTGCAGCCATGATTACAGGAACTTTGTATTCTTCCGGTATAGAGATGGGCTCTTTAGGGGGTGAGAGGGGGGTAAAGTTAGCACTGAACCTATCTGCCAGGATGTTGGCAATATCAGTTGGGTCTGTATATTTAGTGTCATTGTGCTGTAACTCAAAGCAGATCTGAGTGTTGCCATTGAGATTCTTGACATAGCTATAGAATGCTTTGTGGTTGTCTTTAGAATCAGTGGCGATTTTGTTTTCGTAACTAGCTTTGGAGGATTTTATCAGGGATCGCAGCTTCTTACTGAGGCTGACCAGGGAGCTCCTCCACTCATGGGATTTTGCTCTCTTTTGCAAGAGTTTCTTTCTTCTGTTGTACAGTTTGTTTATGGCAGGGGACCACCAGATTGGCTTCCTTTTTTGGAGGATAGCATCTTGGTTCTGTTTGGGATAGCATGATCCATGCACTCATGTAAGTGCTTATAAAGTGCAATTGTGTAGGATTCAGTAGTTGTAACTGTATTGTCCATCTGCATGGGTGTCATGAAGTTCACCACTTCTGTCTTAAGAAGCATGAAGTTGGCTTTGGAGAAATTTTTTACCATGGTTTCCTTAATGGGGGGTGGAGGCAGGATGTGGATATCTAGGGTAATTAGCTTATGGTTGGAGCGGACCAATGAGGCGTTGACTTCAGGTGTGAAACACCGATCGCTCATATTGGTAATGACTAGATCCAGGATATTGTTGCCCCTGGTGGGGGTGTGGATAAGTTGATCCAGGGCATTGGAGTTTATGAATTCCAGAAAGCGTTGAGCGAAGGAGTTGGTACATGAGTAGTTTTCCCAGTTAATGGTGGGGTAGTTGAAATTGCCCATTATTAGGGTGTTTGGTTGAACCCTAATATTTTCCAGTACATCAAGAAAAAAGGAGTGGGAATCCTGGGGCATGGTGGGTGACCTGTAGCAAGCTACAACTTGGATTGCAGTTTTGCCCAGAGTTAGTTGCACTTGGATAACCTCGGCTGCATTATGCTGAGCAACTAGCCTGGAGGTGTGGATATCCTTAATGAATATGGACACACCTCCGCCTATGGTGTTCCGGTCCAGGTTACATGGCCGAAAAGTGTGGTATGAGTTATAGCCTGGTAGTGCAGGGGTGCTCTCTGGAGCCTTGAACCAGGTCTCAGTCACTGCACAGATATCAATGTTCTCCATTTTAAGGAGTGCCTCGAGTCAGTGCATTTTGAGATTTAGACTTCTAGCATTGAGTAGCATCACCCTCAGTTTTTGCTTGCGTGTTCCTGTTACCATGGTGAATTTGCCATTTGAACCTTGCCTAAAAAAGGCACTATAGGGGCGGCAAGAACCTTAGCCAGTAGCCAGAATCCCAGGGGTGATAGGTGCAGGCCATCTCTGGCAAAGCATCGTGGTCGATACCTTCTAAACAGCATGAAACAGGACCTATCAAGACTTCTGGAATTGCTATTACATTGTCATCTTCAAACAGACTTCATGTCTCACAAATGGAGAACAGCAACAGTCAACTCTCTGCACAAATCTGGGCCATCTACAGTTTCTAAAAACTACAGACCCATAAATCTCACTAGTCTCATATACAAAGCCACGGAAAGAATTACCATGGAAATGTAACATAGGAAACCTCCAAACACTGGACCTAACCCAATCTGGTTTCATCAAGGGTAAATCACACCTACTTATCCTGGTGGGCTTCCTTGAGATGGTCACCAAGACAATGGATGAGGCTACTTTAGCCTGGACAAGTCATTTGACACAATACATCCACTCAGGCATTGCTGATAAACTCAAGGGGTTAGGTATAAACCCTTATGTCACCTGGTGGATAGCCAGCTGGCTCACAGACAGGACAGCAAGTTAGAAATGGGGAGTCCACCTCTACAAAGAGGCCAGTCACAAGCAGAGTCCCTCAGAGATCAGTCCTCAGACCACTTCTTTTTGGCATTTTCTTCTTTGAAGTCAAGGTCAATGTCAAGAGCCTCTGGCTGACCAAATTTGAAGATGATTGCAAAATAGGACCAGTCACAGACTACTCCATTGACACTAATATTCTTCAGGAAGGACTGACACAGACAAGTAACTTGTGTTAGAGCCATGGACTAAAACTAAATGCAAGAAATACATAATAATATCCTTTGGGAAGTCATTAACCCCTGGTAACTATCATATTAACAACACACCTCTAACAGTCAACCCAGTAGACCGGGACTTGGGGGACACCCACAGATGGGAATCTATCCTCTGACCATCACATGTCTACAGTCGTGAGGAAATCATTCTATGCTGTCCAGCTTATAAACAAAGGCAGATGTCAGTAGGTCCAAGGAGGTCATTGTTCCACTATATTCAGCAGTCATCAGATCTATCATTGAGTACAATGCCCACCTTTGGTATGTACCTAACAAAGCACATCCATCAACTGGAACATCCACAGGCTGAATCTAAACCACTTGCACCCAAGTAACACTTATATGTCAAAAATGTGACAATATAAACATAGAATAATGCATTATAATTTTGATAATCAGGAAATCCTGGTTCACTAGGACCCTTACAGTATCCCTGTCCACTCCAAACCTATCAAGGATTTCTTGATTATCAAAATTATGATGAGCTACTCTTTGTCTATATCTTCGCTTTCTTGGCTGAACCAAAATCACTTGCACCCAGCGGCACTATCAGGCCAAGAAGGTGAAGATATAGACATAGACACAGACATAGAATAACTCGTAATTTTGATAATCAGAAAATCCTTGATAGATTCAGAATGAGCAGGGATAATGGAAGGGTCTTAGTGAGCATGTATGGCCCCCACAGGTGTACTAGGGGAATGGTGTCCTTCCTGTCCCTGTGGATATTAAGGTATGTGTAGCCCTCACCATACTTGCCACGGGGACCTTCAAGAGACAGAATGGGGAAATTCTGGGTATTTCCCAGGCTTCTACCTTAATGACATTCCAGCAGGTCCTGGACGTACCCTTTAAATGTGTGGATCAGTACATTCCTGGTGTCACCTCAGGAGCAAGCCTGGGCTATGTATGCCTTTTATGTGGTGGCATGCTTCCCTGAGGTGGTTGGTGCGATAGACTTCACCCATGTTACCATTAGGGCCCCATCAGAATCATGGGAGAGCAGTGCAGCAATAGCAAGGGCTAGCATTCCATTAACTGTCAGGTAGTCTGTAATGCATGGATGTGAATCACCACTGTGGCTGCCCAGCAAACTGGCAGCACACGATTCCCATGTCTGGTACACTGACTCACTCTACTATCTCTTCCTGCATGGTAAGATGTCTAGTGGTCATCTTGTTAGTAAGTAGAAATTGCTATTTTCATCATTTAATTAGTTATTCATAGTAAAATGTATTGCTTAATACTAAACCACTTTTCCTTTGTTTTGTCTCCCCCTCTTCTCTTTTTCTTGTCCTGCTTTTCAGGAGATGTAGGAGAAATCCAATGGACACTAGAGAAGATAATTTAATGCAGCCTTGTCCCAAACTTCTATTATCATTGAGAGATTGTTTGGCATATTAAAAGTCCATTTCAAATGTCCGGAAGAGTTTAAGGGGTACCTTTCAGTATGACCCAGCAAATGTGTCCAGGATGTATACTGCATGTTGCATTCTACACAACATGATCATGCCTCTATGTGGTGGTGAAATGACCCATGATGTCACTGCAGCTTTCAGTGCAAGTCTTACTATGATTAATGAACAAATGCTGTGTGGTGCATGGTCTACTGTCACTGTCCATCAGACATTCCCTTTTATCTTTAAATGTTTTTGTTTTTAGGACAGGTACTCATATTACTGTTTATAAATGCTGTGCCTGACTACTCACTGATACTTGTTCAAGTGAAGTCATAGGGCATCATATAAGCAATATTTACATTTTTTGATGTCTGGCAGAATAAATTTTGCTTAGGGACTGTACTTATGCATGTACTGAATCTGCTGAAATTGTACATTTATTAAAAAGTGATATTGCAATAGCTAACTGCTTTGACTTCACAAAGTTGTATGTATTGCAGTCTCTAAACTTGCATATAACATGTATTCATACCTTGCACTGGAATAGAAAATGTATCATATGCCTTTTCTTTTTTTACTATGCTATGTTCCTTCAGGTTTAACTATGACATATTAGAACTGATTTAATGTTCTCCTTAAGGTACTGCAGTCAGACTAATTCATTATGGCATACACACCAAGTTGTGTCCTCAGAAATCGAAAGCATCATTTATGCAGTGCTGAGGGTGAAGTGGCAGCAGTGCTCATGTTGATGACTGGATACTTATGTAATCTTTTTTTTTTCTAGTGTGTGTTATTTTCTTAATAATGTGCATCATTTATTTTATGTTCCCTATAATTGCCAGAAACTCTTGATAATGGATGGGTCATCAATAGTGTTAAACAGTATAATTTGCATGTTATGCCCTTCACCTTTAGTTCTAGATTATTTTTGTTTATTGTAAACATTACCATAAATAAAATGAAATCCATGCACAAACAAGGACTCTTAATAATGGATTACACTGTGCACACATGTATTCTGCAGTTATAATTTTTTTTTGGTACAAATCGCTTTTGAAGTTAAACACTGATATCATTGTATTGCAAGGCATGGTAGTGAATGCCATATTTCATATTTAAAGTACCTGAAACACCAAGCCTATGTCACAGTAGGTCAAGGTCAAATGTTTCATATAGAACATCTCCAAAACATTGGGTACATGAAAGTGAATGTGTTCTCAAGGAGGGTCTGTCAAGTGAGCCAGACAGTAATATGCAGTGATGATGCAACCTTTTTGATACAGGTGATCTTACAGACATTGATTGCATGGTGCTGTAAGACCAAGACCTTGAATGAGAAGAACAGCTATGTATAGATGAATGCTGATGTAGACTGCATGAATCCTGTTGTGTTTGTTCTCCCCTACTATTTCCACTACTAGCTTGAGAAAAACTTGTAGTGCTATACGATATTCCCCTATGTGTCCGGACAGTGCCCAGTATTCTTCCTCTTCCACATTGACTCCTATTTGTGTCTGGTAAGTACTCACTAGTGCATAAATGGAGGTGGACATGGATGTCCCTCCCCCCAGTAGTGTTATGGCAATTGCATTCTGTCTTGCCTTTGCTGTGGCATGTCCTATCATATCTTTGGCCCTCTTCTTGCATTGTGTTAATTTGTGTTTCCTCCAACAGCATTTATATCCATAACCACTTTGTTCAAGGTCTTTGCCGCTCATCTTGTTTGGATTCCCCTTTTCCCATAAAATATGGCTGCCATATGTCTTAATGGCTGTCATGAGGAAGCAGTTCTCCTCATGGCTAAAATTATCTTTTCTCTGACTGGATACCTGCTACTGCATCATTAATTTACCTAAAACAAAATTAAATGAAAGCATGCCTACTTTCATCACAAATAGACATCTGATTATAAAATAAATTTACGGCGACACAATACCCATATTCATATACACATACTGCAAGTCCAACTTCACCTAGTTAAAATAGTGTTGTATTTACCTGTATAGCATCATCCACAAATGCATAATAGTACTGCAGGTAGATATAATGGGGTCTATATTATTCAAATGAAAACTCACTTTGGCAAAACCCGTTTGAGCGACACATATTGAATAAATGTCTCAAATATCGCAAAAGTGAACGGAGATTGCCATAGGGAATTCTTCCCTTTACTTCAATGGAGTGAAATCACAGAGTTGGTATATTTAAGTAGCGGGGATGTGGGGGGTGCAGGGGGGCTTGCCCCCTCTCTGCATAAAACAGTTAGTGATAGTTTTTGTGTGTTAGGTTTTTTATTTTTGTTCTTCGATAGTTGAGACATTCGCTCAATATGTGTCGCTCAAACAAGTTTCACTGAAGTGAGCTTTTGTTCGAATAATATAGACCTGATATAATGATACTGCCATCTCATGCCATTGCTAACAGAGTTGAAATCCTTCCCCTACCATTTTTTTGTATTTATACTGCCATGACTTTTCATTCATGTATGACAGTCACAAATCTGACAGTAAAGCAGCATTTATCCTGACGACACAATACAGTCATGAAAATGCAATACGTCAGACCTCACTTATTTCAAATTATGTAGTAATATCCTGTATAGAATAACTGATAAATGCAAAAAAGTACTGCAAACATATATCTTTTACATTGCTATCAGCAGTACTTCCTCATACATTTCCAGTTCTATTGTCATGAATTCCCATTTATAAATGACACTCATGTCATCAGAATTACCACGAATTAACTGCATCTGACAGTCACATCAATGGAAAACACAACTGGCCTAGTAATAACTGTTTTATATATTCATTATGTGCTGCTTCCTAATAAACTTTGTGCTTTTCCAAAACACTTTCCACCTAACTCAACTGATCACAACTAAATCTGTTGGTATTAAATCTATCCACATAAAATCAGGCTTATTATGTGTTTTGTGTTCAAATTATGCTGAGTACTGCTTATCTCTATGAATCGTAGCAAGGTGGTTTGATAAGGAGACAAAAATCATGGTCTATTTCTTACAGGAGTCATACCTGGAAAAGATCAGAACAGCAGTACCTGGAAAAGGAAAACACTAGAAAAAGACTGACTTCTGGCAAGAGTTGGATGAGCACCTGTCATCCCCCCCTCTGCCACAACAGGTATGATGACTTGCAGAGGTACACGCCTGACCAGCTGGATGAATGGGTAGTCCAGAGTAGGGCAAGAAGGTCAGAGTTCTACTTTAATATTTTATTTTTAATTCTTACATAAAGGAGGTTTTAAAAATGCTGGATAAATATTGCATACATGCAGTTAATTGCTAGGAGAAATGTATGTTTAAGTGCAATTTTGTATCTATATATAACCAAAAGGCATTAAGTAAGCATAAACATATCTGTAAACAGAAGTGACTATGTATACAAATATGACATATTTAAACCTGGTGATCATATTTTGCCTATGAATGTATTAATAATTTACTGATCTGCTGATATTTTGTCTAGTAACTTCTGTTCTTTGGAGCTTTTCTCCCCGGGCCTCTACTGAAAATGGACATGTATCCAGCTAGACTAGCCCGGTCAACAAATGAAAAATAAAAATAAAATAAAAAATATGACATGTTTATGTGCAGACATGCTTTTGTGTATAACTACAAATGCATAGGGATGTGTAAAAATATATTTAAATATACACATATAAAGTGTAAATATATGAAAGTCTAAATATACATATAAATATATATGCATGTGAATATATGTGTGCATACCCACACACACACACACACACACACACACACACACACACACACACACACACACACACACACACACACACACACACACACACACACATTTTTCTTCTGTTTTAAGAAACCTGCTTGGTCTGGTGTTTTTGTTCTATGTGAAAGGTAGACACTTAAATTATCTAGGTTGCACATTTCACATGTTTTTTTCATTGGTTAGATTGTCTCTTGAGTGATACTTAAATACTAAGTGAAATCATTTGCCTTTGAAAAGATATGAAGCCTGCATAAACTAAAGTACTGGTGATGATTCCCTGTTGGGTGAGGAAACCTATATTTATGTCTGTGACTGATAGAGCTGCTTTCTTATACCTGCTCCATTTTGTTTCCTGTTTTAAGAAATCTGCTTGGCCTGGTGTTTTTGTTCTATGTGAGGGGTATACACTTAAATTATCTAGGCTGCACATTTTACATGTTTTTTTCCATTGGTTAAATTGTCTCTTGAGTGATACTTAAATACTCAGTGAAATTCTGGGCCTTTGTCTTTGCCTGAAAAAAAAACTGAAGCCTGCATAAACTAAAGCACTGCTGGTGATTTCCTGCTGTTATTCCCACCCACTCTGCCCTTTGTTGATCGCTTTTTAAACCTGGTGATCTTAAGCTGCCCACCCCTACTGTAAATTGAGCTTAATGAGCTCCTCCCTTTTTACACTGCAGTTGATATCCTGAATTATTTATTTGCCTTTCCTTGTGCTTATACCAAAAAAGTACATTTTGCCTCCCATTGTCTGTTCTACTTGATCGGACTTCATTATCTAGCTAGCTGTTGGATATCGTGGTGTATTTTTAAACTCTAGCAAACAGTTTTTACATCAAAATAAGTCAGTGGGTTTTCCATCTAGTGCACTGTCAGGTAGCCTGGTCTGTTTAGGTTGGGGAAACACTTGAGATTTCTGAATGTAGTTTTATTGGTTCGAGGGCTTATTAATCACTGTACCTTGTTTTTGTGCCTTTATAAATGCTGTACAACTGAGTAGCTGTTGGCTCATTTATTCAAAGTGAAGTACTTTTATTAAATAATCACAATTTTGTAGGCTGTTTAAAGTTCACTACTGTTTCTATATCTTTAAGTTTGTTTGTGGCATCATTTCACTCTGGACATTCCTTTACTGTGTTTTTACATTGGGAAGACTGGGATTATTAATCTAGTGGCAGTAGATGTTTACCTGGTCTATCTGAGCTGGAAAACACACAAAAGGGCTATATGTATTTTTTCCACTTCTCTGCACTTGATTTGCAGGGTTCTGATACCTAGATAGCATAGACTACATTCAGACCTGCTGAATCTAGCCTGTTATTGATACGCTTGAGCACTAAACCAGCCGTTTTATATTAAGAAGGGCTCCACTGCATCCTTGCAACAGAAGAGTGTGGATCTAGCCTTGTCTGAGCTGGGGCTTGCTGGAGGAAGCTTCACTGCGTGCTTTCTTATTAGTAGATTAGCTTAAAAGTATTTAATTTCATCTGTCTTTAAGCCTCACTTTTGCATGGGTTTGCACTCAATTAATTGGAACTGCTGTATATTTGGTGCCCTTTGCCAGAGGTCTATGGTGTTTCTGCTTTAACCCAAGGCATCCAAGGCAAAAAAAAAAAAAAACAAGAAAATATATTTTGTGATTCTTCTGCACTTTTTTAACTGCATTATTTCTGTTTTTTTAATGGTTTACTGTTTGTGACTGCTTCATTCTCTGCACTTGATTTGCACTGTTCTGATACCTAGATAGCATAGACTAGATTCAGACCTGCTGAATACAGCCTGTTATTGAAACACTTAAGCACTAAACCAGCCATCTTACATTAAGAAGTGCTCCCCTGCACCCTTGAAGCAGAAGAGTATGGATCCAGCCTTGTCTGGGCTGGGGACTGCTGGAAGAAGGCTCTTTGTGTGCTTCCTACTGGTAGATTAGCTTAAAAGTGTTTTAATTTCACCTGTGTTTAAGCCTCATGTTTGTGCGCTGCAGCACACCATGCGACAAAGGTTAGTGGTGCCCTGTATAGATGCAAATGCCTTGAAACTCACTGCTTGCCTAGACATCCACGCAAGCTTTGAGTGTACTGAGCAGAGCTGCCACACTTATCATTCACAGCCTTCAAAAGAACAAGCACCACTCCCTTCCCCAATAGTACATACAGTAAAAACCTGCTATAATGGATGGGTAGTTTTCCATCATTTCATCGTACAGTCTGGTTAACATGGACAACCTGAGACAACGTAGTAATTGCCTCATATACTGACAACCACTTATTCCTAAAACAAATACCCTAAGTGAGAGATGTAATTACACTATGAAATTGGAATCAATTCTCTCACGTAACAACAAATCGGACATCAAACAGGCTGTCAACACACACACTTCAACTCTCACACAAGATAAGGTCATGACACAAACCCACATATGCGGAGGTACTCACTAGAAGCCTACCAAAAAGATCAAGACCTCCCAAACATAAACCACTTGCACACATACTGCTATGCAAATAGAAACCACTACACATAACAACACCAGTGGCTCAGCAAATAAGCCCCTAAGGCAAAACACTTCAAAACCTAATGTCTTAGTCATAGGTGACTCCATACTGAGACACATACAAATGTCCCCCTCACCATGCTGGACAAGGAGAAGGTCACGGTCAGCTGACTTTCAGGTGCCAGGATCCATCAGATCACACAGGCACTCAAGTCACTCAACAAGTACCATTATGACTCTGTCATAGTCCATGTTGGAGTGAATGACTTGAGGTGTACTTCTCTGAATGACTAAACTCTTAGATTATGTGTCCCAGGCAGGTATGACCCTAGCCGGCACTCAAGTCAGTCAACAAGTACCATTATGACTCGGTCATAGCCCATGTTGGAGTGAATGACTTGAAGCGTACATCTCTGAACTATATGAAGAGACAAACTGAACTCTTAAGATTATGTGTCCCAGGCAGGTATGACCCTAGCCCTAAGCAGCATTCCACCTTCACCCAGGATGATGCCACAATATAAACAAAAAATGTCTGACTTCAATATTTGGCTTAGCTTCTGGTGTCAGTCCAGGAGTATCCAGTATCTGTCAGCCTGGGAAGACATGGTTAACAAGCTATGCTGTTTTGCCAGGGATGGTCTGCACCTGTCTCCGCTAGGCTTTTGAACACTGGAAAAGGTGCTTGCCCCCCCATAGTGCCTTTTTTAAGGCAATGTCAAACAACAAAATCCACTCAAAACAAACTCAAGGTTCTGCTGCTTAATGCTAGGAGTACAAACATGAAACTGCACTATCTGGAAGCACTCCTCACCTTGCAAGATGCTGACATCTGTGCAGTCACTGAGACATGGTTCAAAGCTGCAGAGAGCACCCCAGTCATGCAAAGCTACAATGACTTCCACACATTCAGACCTCAAAGTGAGCATGAAAGAACCAAATGTGGAGGTGTATCCATCTTCACTAAAGCCAAGTACACCTCGAGACTGGTCAAATAGCATGACTCTCTCGAACTACTCCATGTCCAATTAACTATAGGCAAAAAGGTCTACTTTAGTTCAGCGAATGATCAGATGATCGAACGCTGTTAGGTCGAACACTAAGTGTCAAACCGGCATAATAGCGAATGGCCAGAACAGCAAATTTTTTCCCAGGGAAAGAAGTCGCTGGGCCGGCTGGCTGGGTTGTGCCATTTCCTCCACTGTAGTGTGATCTCGGAATTGGCATATTTAAGTAAGGAGGGATGTGGGGGGCGAAGACCCCCAATTTATCTAGTGTTTTTTTTTTTGGGGGGGGACAGCTATTTTTTCCCTGTGAAAAAAATCGCTGTTCTGGTTGTTCGCTGTTGAGTTTTCGAGATTTAGGAGTCAATATAACAACGTTCAATCATCTGATAATTCAGTGTTATAATATAGACCCAGGCAAAATACCCTACCACATCATTACTAGCCATAGGTCCCCCACTATGAACCAAGAAAAGCATACCACCTAACTGGACTTACTGGAGTCACTCACCATACAGCCCAACACCTTAGTCATAGGAGATTTCAACTATCCTTACATCGACTAGGTGACATACATAAGCACGAACATGCTTGCCCAGAGGTACCTGGACTTTGTCAACACAAATACTCTGGAACAGATAGTCTGCACTACCATAGGGAGCTCAAATGTCCTAGAAATAGTTCTCACCAACACAGGGGGGGGGGGTGTCACTGCACTCCCTCCTGTGTGATGCCCTCCCTGGTAAGGTTGCATCATAAATCAGTCTTGGTGGAGGTAACTATTGAAACTGTCACCACCACTGGAGCAAAAAAAAAACTAAAAAACTTTTCTAGAGCAAATTACAGCCTACTAAGTGATGGTATAAAAAGTTTTATAGCCACTCACAATCACAGACAACAGTGACTCCTATGCAGATGTACACAAATGCCCTGTATAAACACTTAAGCAAATGTATAGACTCAGCTGCACCTGACCGGATTAAAAACGGGTCCACCCAAAAAACAAGCAACCCTGGTGGACCTCAAGTATAAACAAGTTATATAATGAAAGAAACTGATGTCTATGAACAAGAGGGAACTGACTCAGCAGAGGAAGAATTCCCTCCATTGCTTTTCAAGAATCAGAAATCTAATAAAGTCCTCTAAAACTAATTGTGAAGCTAAAATAGCATCCCTAGCTTAGGATAATCATAAGGCATTCATTAACTATGTCCAAAATCTAAAAGGGAATGCCCAGCTATGTGCCAATTTAATAGAGATGGTACCATTCATACCATACTGGAGGAAATTGCCAACCTGCTAGCTGACAGATTTGATGCAGATTTCAGCCCCCCCATCCCCACCAGCTATACCCCAAAGCATACCTGACACCAGTCCTCTGCCTAGTATCTCTAGGGATCAGGACATATCTGCACTCTTCAAGGCCAAAAACACAGCCTCAATGGGGCCAGATAACATCCCAGGTTGCTTATTAAGCAATCTATAACAGGAGCTAGCAGACCCACTTGGCATTCTTTTTAACTATAGTCTGAGAACTGGCTTTGTTCCAGAAGAGTGGAGAACAGCAAGAGTAATACCTTTGTACAAAGAGGCGGCCATCAACTGACCACAGGAACTATAGGCCCATAAGTCTAACCAGCCTCATCTGCAAGGCCATGGAAATAATCATCATGGACCTTATCAACAAGGACATATGTGACCTTCAAACTCTAGACCCACCTCAGTTTGACTTTGTTAAGGGTAGATCATGCTTATTAAACATAGTAGACTTCTTCAAGGAAGTTAGCAAAGCCCTGGATGAAGGTAAGACAGTGCATTCTGCCAATCTTGACCTAGCCAAGGCTTCTGACACAATCCGCCACTCTTAGGAATCATTGAGAAACTCTCCCAGCTGAGGATTAACCCTTATGTCCCTAGATGGGTAGCTAACTGGCTCACCAACAGAACACATACTGTTACAGATGGTGACTCCACCTCTACCAGCAGATATGTCACCAGTGGTGTACCACAAGGATCTTTGCTGGGCCCTTTACTGTCTGGAATCTATTTCTCAGAAGTCCAGTCTTATGGAGATGATCTTTGACCTACCAAGTGTGCTGATGATTGCAAAACAGGTGCATTCACTGAGTCTCCCAATGATGTTCATAGGTTGGTACTAGGCTATCGGCCCTAGGGATATGCAAGCCTAGCCATAACAATTCCCTGGATATTTCTTCCCACAATATTTACTTCTCCAGGCCCCTGTCTAGCAGGGCGACTGACATGATCCCCGGGGTGAATTTCCTATCTCTCATCCAATCATCAAGGTTCCTTTTGAAGAGGGCCAATGAGGCGCTCTGCTTGATATGTATGGGCGGTCTATTCCAGAGTATGAGGAGTCTCTGGGTCAGGAACCTATCCCTCCAGCATGTTTTGCTCATTGTGATGACAAGGTTTAGATCCCTGGAGTGTGTGGCTCTGAGGGATTGGGATTTCTTTAAGTGGAGCATGTCCAACAGCTCAGGGTTTGACATGGCCTTGTATGTTAAGCAGAGATCGCCTCTGAGTAGACGATATGCCACAGATTATAGCTGGAATTTTTTTAGACAGTCAGTATATGGCATCTGCTTTAGGCCTGTGATTCTTTTAGTGAGGTATTTCTGTGGCCTTTCAAGCTGTTGCAGATGTCTTGTGGGGTACATACCAAATGGGGCATTATACTCTATAATGGGTCTAATGAGGGATGAGTACAGTGGGACAATGACCTCCTTTTTTCTGGATGAAAAGCCCTTAGTGATGAGGTGTGCCACATAGAAGGATTTCCTGACTGTTGTGGCAATGTGGTTATCGAAAGTGAGACCACTGTCCACCTGTGTCCCTAAGTCTCTCATCACACTTTCGATGTTTAGTGTCCTGCCACCTATGTGGTAATTCATGGGTACATGTTTTTTTCCAAAGGGGATAACTATACATTTCTTGGCATTAAGCTTGAGCCCATGGCTCTGGCACCAGGCATCTGTTTCTGTAAGGCCCTTTTGTAGAATATCCACATAATTTGGGGATTCAATAAAGGCTCCCAGTTTGCAGTCATCTGCAAACGTTGTTAGCTAGGGTCCCTTAGTGTTGGCCTGTACTTCAGAGAAGTAGATGCCAAACAAGAGTGGTCCCAGGACTGAACCCTGAGGTACTCCACTTGTCACCTGTCTGGAGCTGGATTTGGAGTCATCTACTTTTACTGTCTGGGTTCTGTCAGTAAGCCAGTTAGCAACCCATTGAGTGACGTAGGGATTTATATCCAGCTTAGTAAGTTTATCTATGATTCCAGAGTGGGGGATGGTGTCAAAGGCCTTGGCGAGGTCCAGATAGGCTGTGTGGACTGCCTTACCCTCGTCCACAGCTCTGAAGACTGATTCAAAGAAGTCAGTCAGATTCAGGAGACAAGATTGGCCCTTCACAAACCCAAACTGGGTGGGGTCTACAGTTTGAAGGTTGCCAATGTCTTTGTTTATAAGTTCCATGATAATGCGTTCCATGCCCTTGCAAATCAGGCTTGTCAGACTGATGGGAAGGTGGATCCTCCCTTGTGGAGCGGGATAACTGCAGCTGTGCCCCACTAAGTGGGCACGAAGCCTGAGGTGAGGCTATGATTAAACATGACACTTAGGTGAGGTGCCAGTTCATTTTGTAGTTCATGCAGTACACAGCCTGGGATGTCATCTGGTCCCATGGATGCTGTATTCTTAGCTTTGGAGAGTGCGGTTTCTACCTGTGTGGCCGTGATTATCGGAATTTGGCAATCTTTTGGTATTGAGCTGGGCCCTTTAGGGGGTGAGAGTGGGGTGAAGTTGGCACTAAATCGATCTGCCAGGATATTGACAATATCCTTGGGATCAGTATATTTAATGCCATTCTGTTGTAACTCAGAGCAGATCTGAGCATTGCCATTTAGATTCTTGACATAACTATAGAATGCCTTGTGGTTGTCTTTGGAATCTTTGGCAATTTTATTTTCATAACTAGCTTTTGAGGATTTTATGAGGGATCTCAGCTTCTTACTGAGGCTGGTGAGGGAGTTTTTTGCATCCTGGGATTTTCCTCTTTTTTGCAACAGTTTCTTCCTTCTGTTGTATAGTTTGTTTATAGCAGGGGACCACCAGATTGGCTTCCTTTTTTTGGAGAAGAGCATCTTGGTTCTATTTGGGATGGCACGATTCATGCATGAGTGGATGTGCTCGTACAGTGCTTTAGTGTAGGATTCTGCAGTCGAACTTCCAGATCCCGTCTGCGTGGGTGTTGTGAAGTTCTTGGCGAAGGCAGGATGCTACTCAGGGCTAGGGTCATACCTGCCTGGGTCACATGATCCAAGAGCTCTTCCATATCTCTTTTCATGTAGTCCAGGGAGGTACGTCTCACGTCATTCACTCCAGCATGGACAATGACAGAGTCATATTTGTACTTGTTGTGGAGTGACTTGAGTGCATGTGTTATGTGGCGGATTCTGGCACCCGACAGGCAGCTGACTGTAATTTTCTCATTGTTTATTATTGTTAATATATAATAGAAGTGGCTAACACAGACAAATGATGGGTGCCAAAGCCACAGTCTAAAATGAAAAACAAAAAACTGCATTATTATCCCCTTTGGCAAAGCGGAATTCCTTGTTAATTACAATATTGACAGCACCCCCCTAAGTTCAAACTCAGTGGTGCGAGATTTGGGAAGACAGTTAGATAGGAATCTGAACTTTGACCACCAAGTTTCCACAGTAGTAAGGGAAGTCTTCTACATTGCACATCTCATAAATAAGGGCATCGCATCCAGGTCTAAGGATGTTATAACTCCAATGTACTCAACTCTCATCAGACCATTAATACAGTACAATGCTCCCTTCTGCATGTATCTCACCAGACACCTGCAGCAGCCAGAGAGACCATAGCGGTTTCTCACCAAGAAAATACATGGCCTTCAAACCATGACTTACATGGATAGACTGAAAGGCCTGTCACTGTACTCTGTATCATATAAGCTGTTGAAAGACAACTTGTGTCTGGTCTGCAGGGCAGTCTATGACCCTGCTCTGATGGATATGCTGCACATTCACAAGTCACATGGCACAAGAGTCACTCACTCTAGGGATCTTAATCTAGCCTGTGACTTTAACAGAACATGCTAGAGACAAATATATTTCATAGAGACTGCTGCTACTCTGGAATAAACTTCCAATTCACATGAAGAAGAGCTCCTAACTGACCCTATTAAAGTGCAACCTGGACAAATGGATGGGAGACCACAAATTCACCCTGGGGGTGGCATCCATGTCCCTCATGGACAGGGGTAGTTCATATTTATCACAGACTCATTCTGCAAATTATGTCCATCTAACCAAGAACAGTTGAGGCAACTTGGGATTAACATGGCTAGGCTAGTAACCTCCTATGAACCTATGAACACACATAAACTCAGACATAAGAATATATTTGCATTGCCACATGATTTCATACCTTATTAATTACTTGTACTACAGGCAGACAGCTTTAAAATGCTTTGGTTTGTATAGGCCATAAACTATTTATTAATATGTGTATAAGACAGTTCTTCCAGAATAGCAACTGCACATACAACATGGCTGATCTCAGTTAGCCACCTACCTTCGGCAAACAGGGGATGGGAGTTAAAGTAGCAACTGACTGACGAGTATTGAGGTTGGAGAGAAATGCACTGTTCAATGTCTTACTTTCAGAATGCAAAAGTGTGTTGCTTACAGCAACTTTACATGATATGGCTTTAAAATGCAAATAAGGTATGCAAAGCAGAGTGCAATGCAGCAATTTCAGTGTAAATACTTGCAAAGGCTGAATAAAGTATCCATCCCCAAAGAAACAAACTGTACACAAGACACCACAATGTGTAGATCTGAAGGAAGTCAAGATATCCTTTTAGTTCAACTTGCAGAAGCAAGACATACATAGTATTACAAATGGATTCAGTACAAATACTTTTGAGTTATTTATTTATCATTATTATTTGGACACAAAAATCAACTGACATCACTTCATTTTAAAATAAGAACAGCCAATAAGAAAACATATTATTATACAATTAATTCATGAATTAAAGTTTTAAAACTACAACACTTATAAGAATACTGTGGCCATGTGTGTATATTATATATATTTATACATAAAGTGCATATAAATATTTATATTAGAGTATATACACACATATAACCCTATATAAAATACATAGGTTTAAATATAAACAATCATAACTAAAATTTCATCTAAATGTCCTATTCTTTAGAACAGGTTTTACACAAATCCTACCATTCAAGCCCTTTCCTATATTACCCCTCATTCTTATGATCCATTTTAGTTCTATATTCTCCACCTGGTTTTCTATATCCCCACCACTGACATCTTCATGTACAACCTGTAGCACCTTAAACTTAAAATTATGTTCTATATCATGTATCAGGACATGTTTAGCCAGGGTGTTGCTTTGTATAGAATTATTAATACTATAAATGTGCTCTGCCCGATGTGCACAGGGAGTCTATTCCACAGATGCAAGAGTCTCTGGGACACAAATCTGTCCCGCCAACAAGTCCTATTGATGTCACAGACCAGCTTAAGGTCGCATGTGCAGGTTACTCGAGTAGAGCTTGACTTGGAGGTATGCAGCAGTCCCATCAAGGCGGGGTCTGAGATTGCTTTGTATGCCAGATAGATGTCAGCTCTGAGGAATCTGTATGAAACTGAGTAGTGGGGACAGGGCTTTTAGCCTATCTGTGTAGGGTAGATGTTTGAGGCCCTGGATTCTTCTGGTGAGGAACCTCTGTGGTCTCTCCAGCTGCAGCAAGTGTTTTGTGAGGTACATGTCGAAGAGGGTATTGTACTCAATAACTGGCCTTATAAGGGAAAAATACAGGAATATTATGACATCCTTGTCCCTGGATGAGATACCCTTACTTATGAGGTGCGCAATATAGAAATCTTTCTGTAAAACGGAAGCAACATGATGGTCAAAAGTCAGGTTGCTATCAATATGGGTGACCAAATGCCTCATGACTGACTGCATGCTTAGGATGTTATTAATGTGATAATATGTGGGGATATCACTCTCCCCAAAGGGGATGATGATGCATTTTTTGGCATTCAGCTTGAGGCCATGTTCCTGGCACCAGTCATTTGTTTGAGTGGCACCCTCTTGGAGGACATCCACATCACTTGGGGAACTGATGGCCAGGCCCAGCTTGCAGTCATCTGCAAACTTGCTCAGCCATAGCCCACTGGTTTTTGGCCTGCACCTCAGAGAAATATATCCCGAATAACAGAGGCCCCAAGACCGATCCCTGGGTTATGCCGCTCATTACGTTCTACTGCTTGAGGTAGCTTCACCTATTTTGATTAGGTGGGTTCTATCAGTGAGCCAGTTTGCTACCCATCTGATAACATATGGATTGATACCTAGCTGAGAGAGTTTGTCTACTATGCCTGAGTGGGGAATAGTGTTGAAGGCCTTGGCCAGGTCAAGGCAGGCGGTGTGCACCGTCTTCCCCTTGCCCATGGCTTTGGTGACTGTCTCAAAGAAGTCGACCAGATTTAACAGACATGACCTCCCCTTGACAAAGCCAAACTGTGTGAGGTTGAGTGTTTGAGGTAGCCAATGTCCCTGTTATTCAGGTCCATGATAATAAGTTCCATGGCCTTGCAGATCAGGCTAGTTAGGCTGACGGGTCTATAATTTGCTGGACTGGTGGACGCTCACCTTTGTGTAAAAGGATGACAGTGGCTGTCCTCCACTCAGCTGGGACAAAGCTGTTACTCAAGCTTTGGTTGAATAGGGAGCCTAATGGTGCTGAAAGCTCATGCCTGAGTCCATGTAGGATGTAGCCTGGGATGTTATCGGGTCCCATGGACGCTGTATTTTTTGCCTTTGAGAGGGCAGTGATAACCAGTTTCCTAGAGATAAGGGGAGGGGTGCAGGCACTGGGGATGTCCTGATTTACTGATGGGGGGGCAGAGGGGTGATGTTTTCAATGAATCTGTCAGCCAGTAGGTTTGGCTATAGCTACAGCATTTATGTATGTGATGTCCTTGACCACCAGTTCTGAACATTTCTGGGTGCTTCCTTTGAGATTGTGGACATATGTGAAGAAGACCTTGTGATTGTCTCTAGTAGATGTGGCCAATTTGGACTCGAAGTTGGCTTTAGAGGATTTCACTAGTATTCTTATTTGCTTGTTCAGGCTAAGGAGAGATTGCTTCCAATTGGGCACCTGCTCCTTCTTGGTCCTCAACAGCATTTTTTTCCTTTTGTTATATAGTTTATTTACTGCAGATGTCCACCAGACAGGTTTACTTTTCCTTGTGGAGGATGATTTTGTCCTGTCAGGTATTCCTAATTCCATGCAACTATATAAGTGCTCGTATAGTACTTTGGTGTAGATTTGGACATTGGTGCCAGTTCTGACAGAGGGGGAAGGGGCTGTGATGCTGTTTATACCATGCCTCAGGAGGCTGTAAACAACTTTGGAGAAGTTTTTTTGTTTGACCCTAGGTAGAGGGGGGTCAGGGGAGATGCTGACTTCGAAATGACTGCTTTATGGTCAGATCTTACTAGGGAGGATGATACTGTAGGGTTGCTGCAGATTTCCCACTCACCAGGTTAAAAAATGAGAAAATAATAGTCAGTTGCCTGTCAGAACCTGGATCCACTAAGTTACACATGCACTAAAGTTACTGCAAAATAGGTACCAGTATGATTCAGTCATAGTCCATGTAGGTGTAAATGAACTGAGGCATACCTTTCTAGACTCTACGAAGAGAGACATTATGGAGATTTTGTACTATGTGTCATAGGCTGGTATGCGCCTTGCAATGAGTAGCATTCTACCTTCACCAAGTATGATGCCACAATACAAACAGAAGATGGATGACATTAATAATTAGTTTTTGGTGATATTCTGGGGGATACAATATTTGTTAGCATGGGAGGACATGGTTAACAAACCACATCACTTTGCCAAGGATGGTCTGCACCTGTCCCCTCTAGGCATTTGAATACTGGCTAACATTGCCCTCCCTCACAGAGCCTTTTTTAGGTTATGCAAATTGACAAACCTTCCAACATAGCAACAGTTACCCAAGGAAATCTAAAGGTGTACTGTTCAATTCCAAGAGATTAAACAAAAAGCTCCACTCCCTCCAAGCTCTCCTCACCTTGGCAAATGTAGACATCTGTGCAGTTACTGAGACGTGGTTTAAACCTACACAGAGTATCCTAGCAGTGGAAAGCTTCAGTGCCTTCCACAGATTTAGATCAGCAACTGGACAAACAGTGACTAAAGAAGGAAGTGTGTCAACCTACATTAGTAAAAAGCATACCTCTAGGTTGGTTAAACAGAATGATGCACTGGAGTTTCAAAATGCCCAGTTTAAAACAGACAAGGTCCCATAACATATCCTAGCAAGCTATAGGTCACCCTCTATGTCCCATGAAACCCACAGTCCATACTTAGATCTATTGGAGATGATCCACATTCAACCAAATACCTTATTCATAGGGGACTTTAATTATCCCTCTATTAACTGGGAATCCTATGTGACCCCAAATTTTCAGGTGCAGAAATTTCTTTTTTTTTGTAAACTCAAACTCCCAGGATCAGTTAGTGCATATACCTACAAGAGGTAACGGACCTAGTACTAACAAATAAGGGAGAATGCTGCACCCCCTCCCCCCCCCCCCCCCACACACACACACACACTCCAGTGTTGTGTCCTCTCTGTTAAGGCCAAACCACAAAGCAGTCTCCTTCAAAATAAGAATCAGTTCTGTAACCTCAGAAAACCTTGTAGCAGTAAGAAACCACTCCATGGCAAACTAACTTTTATTAAGTGATAACCTGTCAAAATCTGAAGCCCCTCCAAACCTAGATAACACAGCAGCCAATGCAGAATTATTCATAGAAGCTTTGCACCATCATGTCAGTGACTGCAAAGAGGCTGCTCTACCTTCCAGATGTAAGCCCAAAGCTAGCTCAAAAAACAAATCACCCTGGTGCAATCCAAAATTAAACAGGTTGTACGACAAAAGAAAAAAGTCATAGATGAAACTCCAAAAAATATAAAAACTCTCTCATTAAACCAAATAGACAACTAAGAGGATTAATTAAATCCAACAAAGCAAATTTTAAGATAAAGACAGTGTCTCAGGCCAAGGACAACCATAAGGCCTTCTTTGGCTATGTCCAAAACCTCAAAGGCAGCAAACAAGTGTGCCAAACTGTTGGCAAATGGAGTTCACAGAACTGAGAGATACAGCAAATATTCTATTTGACAAATTCAGCTCCAACTTTACCCTGCCTCTCAACCTCAGCCACCCGCCAAAAAATCCCATCTAACATAAACTCTCCAACTATCAATAGGGAGCAGGTCTTAGATGTGTTCTCTAAGGCAAAGAATACCGCTTTGATGGTTCCCACATCTCAGGATGCTTCATACACAGTCTGAAATATAACCTATCAGGGCCATTGGTGTCACTATTCAACCACAGCCACCACACAGGCTTTGTGCCATGGGAATGGAAGACTGCAAAGGTCATCCGTCTGCAAAATGATGGACTATCAACTTATCCTGGGAACTACAGACCCATTAGTCTGACTAGCCTCGTATGCAAAACCATGGAAAGAATTATGATGGAAATGATTAACAGCTTTTCTCCCTAGTCCTCTGCTGAAAATGGGTACCTACCCACTATGCTTTTCTTAGTAATCAAATGTCAAATAAAAATAAATAAACAAAGACACAGGAAACCTTGAGACACTGGATCCAACCCAGTTTGTTTTCATCAAAGGAAAATCATGCCTACTGAACACAGTGGACTTGTTTAAAAAGGTCACCAAGGCAATGGGTGTGGGGAAAATGGTGCATACTGCCAACCTTGACCAATCTAAGGCATTTGATACAATATTACAACTCAGGAACTGCAAACAAACTCATGTAATTAAGCCTAAATTGTATGTAACTTGCTAGCTGACTCACAGACAGGATTCAGGAAGTTGGGAATGGAGAGACACTTCCACAAAGAGGTTGGTCACCAGTGGAGTCCCCCAGGGCTCTGTGTTGGGTCCACTCCTCTTTGACATCTATTTTTCAGAAGTCAAGGCCAATGTCAAGGGCCTCTAGCTTATCAGTTTGGCAGATGATTGCAAGCTAGGAGCAATCACAGAAGCCCCCCAAGATACTAACATCTTACAGGAAGATCCAACACCAAAAAATGACTGGTGTCAAAGCCACAGCTTAAAACTCAATTTTTGGGAAGTCTGCCAGCCAGGGAAACTACCTCACTGATAAAACACCTGTAAAAGAAGACAGTGTAATCAGGGATTTGGGGACTCATATATACTGTATCAAACATTTTAACCAACATGTGTCTAAGGTTATAAGAAAGTCATTATATGTCACTCAACATATAAATAAGGACATGGCATCTAGGTCCAGACAAGTCATAGTGCCACTGTACTCAGCCATCATCAGACTTATCATTGACTATAATGTGTGTGTGTGTGTGTGTGTGTGTGTGTGTGTGTGTGTGTGTGTGTGTGTGCACGCGTGCGGCTCGCACATAAATACATACATACATACATACACACACCTACAAGAAATGGCTAGAATTCTCACATTATACCCCTCATTCAGTATAGTGGATGCATGATGTGTTACTTGTTGTAATGTTTTCATTTAGTAAGCACATACAATTCTAGAATTTTAAAGGTCAGGTTGTACTAGTATTATCAATGCATGATGTCTGTCTTTCTTTAAAACACTCACTGCTGTACTACTACTACTAAGAATAAGTTAATACTCATACCTATAAACTTCATAACTGCCACTACAAAAGGCATTTTATTCCCAAAGCTTTTCTCCTTAGGTCTATATTACTAAAATGAACTATCCAATAGTACTCATCCAGTTAAATTGCAAAAAACACTTTTGCTTTAGCTGGCTAACTTTTCAGAATTTTGCCAAAGTTCTTTTTTAAGTCAGTTTTTAATAATCCAGATTTTAACAGAACTACAGTGACAAAGTCATTGTTGTCCTTACTAAGGATGTAAAACATTTTGCAAGGCCTACTTAAGATGGTTATCAGGAATCAAGTACACATTTTATAATTTGGATTTTTTTATAACACATGCTATGATTATTAATACTTCTCAAGAATGGCATGGGATGTCATATTTAGCCATTCTTTGCAAATGCCTACTTGAATAAAAATCAAGCAAGGGTGAAAATTTACATTTTCAGATGTGGCTGGAGATTAGAAGATACTGAAATTGCTAAACATAACACTGTTTACAGTTAGCTGACTACTTTTAAAGAAGATATTTATTTATTTACATTTGTTGACCGGGAGAGTCCAACTGGACACAGATCCGTTTTCAGTGGAGGCCTGGAGAGAAAAGCTCCACATTAAGTATTACTTGCATTATACACTTAAAAAACATAACATTTAAATATAGACATTAGTCCAGCTGAGGACGCAAGACAAGAATAAAACATAGATGTAAAACAGCTGTAGAACATAGTACAATTTTAAAATATGGTGACATATACTACACATGATTACAAATGTAGTTGAGAGTCATCAGTGAACAATTGATACAATCTGTTTTTGAGGTACATAACAGCCATTAGCAGTTGTTGCTACAAGAAGTTAGTGTTATGTGGTAGGCAGCTGGGAACATGAGTAGCCAAGCTTGCTAAGAGTAGGTTGTTGATAGGGGCCGAGAGAGGTAGTGGGTGGGTGGAGTGGATGGTATGATGAAAGTTTCTTAATCACATAAAACACATTATGACATGCCATTTAGACTGTATGTGTTTCTGCGTTTTATAAATTATCTTCTCAAACATCTGTTGCCTAAGCACACAAAACCTTTTTGCAGGACAAACTTTGACAGTCTTTGTGGAGACATACCGTCATCATAATTCATGTTGTAGACTTGCATCTTTCATGGATTTGTGAAAAACCCAGGGCACCTATCATCAAATGCTGTTCTTGGTAAGTGCCCTTAACATCAACTATTAATTGATGAATTTGTGCCATCACTGCACATGGTCTTCCTAACACAACCCTTTAGCTTACACAGGGATAAACTTACCCTTTGTAAGACACTGCCAGTCACAGTATATGTATTCCAAGTCTCAGTTCTGCTAAGCCTTTTATTTGAATATCTTGCCATTTTTCCATATACACTTTAGAATATATTAGAAATAAAAAAAGATACAGACACAGTGACAGTTTTACATTTTGTGAGTAACTATTTAAAGTTTACCACTTTCTGGCTAGTAGTGTCTGGCTGATGAGATTCAAGTTTCACTTCTTTGTCCCTGCTTGGTTCATGGATCTGTTCATTGCAAAGTTTTCCTGAAGAAGCAGCAGCTAAAAGCGCTGCCATTTTTCTTTTCGTTTCCTCCTTCTTCCCATCCAGCTCTCGTTTTTCTTTTTCTCTTCTACACCAGAGCTGCCACTCTGTGAAGAAGTGGCGCAGAACTCGATGCCTATAACTCTGCATTGCCAGATGCTGCTTCCTACAAGAGTTTTAAAAGACATGGTCAAGCACAGGACACAGGAGCTTTATACAGCAATCTTTAATTATTAAAATAGCTACTGTCAAGAGACACAATACTGAAAGGACAATCATTACATTTTTATAAGTCACATTTTGTTGAAGTAACAGAGCAGTAAAAGTACAAATAATCTGCAAACCTCTTGAACTGTATACCATTATAAAAATAATAGATATTGTTTGACTGTATCAGCTGACCTAAGACAGGATCCTTCCTGATTGGTCCTTGGCTGGGTTCTTGCTTTTCCAGCAATCAGATATGGGTAAATTTCTAGAAGATCCCATGCTAAAAAAGTGTGCATGCATGCATCCATTCTTATGTACACTATGATTACACACGCAAGATTCATAAGACTGCCCACCCACACAAAACACCAGATCAAACACTAGACATTTGGAAGTAATCTTCTTGCACTAAAAACACACTTTAAGACCACATTTCTACAGATTTCAAACCAACAGGCACCTCTGCAATAGAAGCAAGTCCGTTGAACCGTTCTGACTGAGATCGCGTTACAGTAGGGACCAGGAAATTTGCCCTTTTCCCCATTGTAGTGCAATCTCAGAGTTGGCATATATAATTAGCAGGAGGTGTGGGGGGGGGGGCTTGCTTCCTGCAAAAGCATTGTTTCTGTTGTATGTAGGTGTTTGGCTTTGATTTTTTTTTTGATGGACTGAGTTGTCAATCATATGGTCTCAACCATATGGGTTTTAAAGATTTGTCCATTCAGTCTTTTGACATAGACCCCCACCAAACAGCTCTGCACTAAATATAGTCTCATCTAACAACACAAGAATAGAGGAAGTCACCCATATCAAATTACTTGGCATCCATCATAAATTACAAGCTTAAATTTGACTAGCACATCAGCACTGATGTCCAAAAACCCACTGCAAATTAGGGTTACTTTAAAAACCCAGGTAATTTCTCAATGGCCACAGCAGAAAGGTAAATGCAACATCTCTCTTACTTCGTAGCCTGCTGTATCTATTTACAATTTTCACTAATGTTCTGACTATACACTAATGAACAAGCTCAAACAGCATTATAATAAAACAAGTAAATTTGCATTCAACCTCTAAAACTGATCCGTATCAACCCATCATTGTATCCCCTTGCAGAACCTGAAGTGGACAGATCTACCACACCACATATATACACATATGCTCATAATGGCACATAAAACACTACATCATTTCCCACACACCCCAATCATCAGCAATAGAATAAAATGGTACAAACTGAAAAAGAACATTCAAAGGACCAACACTTAATAGAATCCCAGAAATTCAGCAACTCAAATGGGGACTCCTTACACTCAGTAAGCATAGCTAAGAAATGGAACATCATTCCCTTCACCCTCAGACAAATAAACAATCTATTTGATTTTAAGACCAACCTCAAACTACACATAAATCATACTACAATTCATAAATGCCCAGAATCTCCAGGTTAAAAATACCCAAATACTCATGATTTTTTCCTCTTTTCTACTAAACCATTTTGTCCTAACAGGTTCATTATGACTTACTGAACTGAGTTTATTGTGCTCCTCCCATTAGAAACATAGGCATTTCTTTTACTACCTTTCAAATCGGCTTGATTATAGATGCATTATCACATTAGTTTTGTTACAAATGTTGATACTCTCTGTTGCTTAGTGATGTTGCTACATTTATACTGATAATTCCCTGCTCCAGTGAAGTTCTGTAAAATGCACCAATGTCACGCTTTAGAACTTAAACACTTTTATTGAATTATCACTTGCAACATAGGCATACTAACATCTATATAAAAGTAATCAAACCAAATTAACAAGTTCACATTTACTAACATTATACATCACATGTTATTATATATCACATAATCTAAGCAATATTACATACATTATTCAATCCCTACCATCTCGTAAACCTCATTCCTCCTCCAAAAAATTTTCTGCATGTATTGTTCCTACAATTTCTATTTTTCTATGTAATTTACCTCTCCCTTTTTCTAAAGATCTCACTTCTAGTTCCTTTATCTCTGTTACAATATTCACCACTTCAGGTATAGCTGGTTTAGATTTGATTTCCATTTTCTAGTAACTGCTTATTTGGCAGCCACCATAAATAAACGTAACAAGCCCTTACTAGGTATAGGCAATTCAAATCCTTTATTGCAGCTAAAAGAAAAGAAAAACATTTCTTAGTTACACTCATTTGCTCATCAGGATTCCTCACAGAGTACTCTGTAGGGAATTTTTAAAGTCTGCCAACTCATAATACTCTCAAAACATATGTTACCCATTAACTACCCCATCACACTTCCAACACTTGTCATCTGCCTGAGAAAAAATACTTTGAAGTCTGCTTGGGGTATAACTGTATCTATGCAAAAACTTCCAGGCAAAAAACTCCTGAATCCTTGAGATTTTTTTTTTTGCATATTTGGAAGCCGTAAATATGCCCTCCCATTGTTTTTTTTTTCATGAACTGCAGATCTAATCTCTCTTCCCAATCTCTTCTGACCTCTTCTGATTGATTCCTATAGTTATTGTGCAATGTTTTATATATCCTTTATCCCTGTTTTAACAGCAGCTTCTGTTCTAGATTCAACTAAAAACTCAACCAGTGCGGGTCTTTCATTTAGGATTAGTCTATCCATTTCTCTTTGTCTTTATTCTGATATCAGACCTTGATAGAGAAGGCAATCATTAGCATGAAACTTAAATCTCTTCTTGACCTATTCCCATGCTATTACCTTTTCTTTTCTAAATATTTGCTCCCAATACCTTAGTTTCTTTGCCATCTCCTGCTTGTCTATTCAATATACTCCTAACTGCAGTCATCCCTATCGGCAGAATTTTCTTTCTCCATTCCCATGTTGTCTTATTTCTTAGTATACTTTCTAATGTTTTATGAATATAATATTCTGCATGATTGTTGTTATTCTCCTTAGGGATCTGCACCCAAAATTCCATTATTTTCTTATTTCTTGATTAACCTCCCTACTTCATCATCATCCCTTTCCACTTTGAATTGTAGCTTTCTGCTTGTGTTATGTACAAGAGCCTTAACTGTATAAACTTATTACACTTTATATCTTTGTATGATATAGCCTGTTTATTCAATTTTAGTATTTTTGAACATATTTCTTTAGACCTAGTTTAAATTTGTTATACTGCATACCTACTATTTCTTGGAGCTTTTCTCCCCTGGCATCTGCTGAAAATATACTCAGTTGAACATTCCCGATAAACAAAAACAAATAAATAAATACATTCCTGCAAATCAATAAAAAAAAAAATGTGACATCCACACTGTCACTAAGTATTTAATTGCAGGACTTACACTAAACTACAATACCTAAGTCAGGATGGAAAGGCCATTCACTTACAGGGAAAGGAAGCATTCCTGACCCTAAAAGAAGAGTCCACTTGTACATGATCTAACATCAAGGACCAACAAAGGTTGGGTTGAATCTCAAGAAATATCTGACAGGGTGGAAGGAATAGGTAAAAGTTCAGGATTCTATTTTTATTTTTTTTTGGGGGGGGATTTTATTTTCAGCAAAGAACATACAAATACAGAAATAATTGAATACTGACATAACCCTGACATCTGGAGTCATAGTCAAGCCACTAAAACTTGGTAAAGGTATAAACCAAAGACTAGGTGGCCATATATAAATGCCTTTAATGCAGACATTGTTGAAGCCAGCGCTAGAGGCAGACACTCCTCAAACTGAATAAGCTTTGACTGCTGCATTCACCAACAGGTGGTTTAACCATGAACTAGCAAAAGACACTGCATTTGTAGTCAATTCAGAAAGTGTCTTCTTGGTAATTGTAAACCCTCCCCTTCAGACAAAATGGGGTGAACAACTGGTCTGTTTTCCTGAACTTATGAAACTACTTCAGGCAAAACTGGAGCTGTCATTGGATGTCTAGGGTATGAAGGGTCCTTTCTTCTATATTTTCTGCACAGCAAAGAAAACAAGGAGATGAATGAACGGATTCAGGGACAATTCAAAATTAACTTTTGGAAGGGCCCAGTTGGTTCTAAGGGAAACCAGAGCTTTGTGGAGAAAAAAAAAAACAGATACATTTCCCTACATAAAAGCATTCATATCTAAAAATTAGCAATAGTGTTTTCCAAAAAACAATCTTCAGCAATACTGAGCTAGTAAGCTTAAATGAAGGATGGGTAAGCCTATCAATCACAAAATTCAAGTCCCATGGAGGAGGAGAGTTCTTCAAAGTAACCATCTGAAATGTTGAGACCCACTACAGCAAGTCCCAAAATGTGGAGATTGAATGGCTGAAAGATCGGACTTGTATATAGGAAGCCCAAGATGACATTTCTCAGAATATTCCTTTTCCTCCAAGATCTGGTGATCTTGGAGTTAGTATATATAGATTTGGGGGTATGGGGGGTGCAGGGGGCAAGCCCCCCCAAAAAGAAGGTTTAAGGAGAAGAGCGATTTTAGAGAATCGCTCTTCTTTTGTGTTTTTGGTCTTTGTTATTTTTATTTATTTATTTTTTTTTGGCTTTAACATTTTAATAGGAGCCATTCTTCAAGGGAACTTAGACATGCAGCAGTCCTTTAAAGAACAGTTTGACCAGTCAGTGTTGGGTCACAGTGCTCCCCTCCAAAAGGTTAACAATGGGTAGAAACAGCTGATTCATATATCCGGATGATGGGATAACAGAAGTCTAGATCATACAGGTCTCTGAGATATGTCTGTATCACCTACAAGCTAACCAACTGTGTTTGCACACATCACTGCTCTGCCCTAACTGAGTCACTTCCATTTTGGGGCAATGGTCATCCATATGGAAGGTTTCTTGGGAGCCACAATAACCTCTGAAAGGTGAGATGGAAAGTCCTGTGAGATCAGGGGTCCACATCAGGAGTCAGATCCTACCATGGAAGATATATTTGACTAGGAGGGGAAGTATGTGCCAACTCTCTGAGTGCCTAAATCCATGCTGTTCTCAATCACTAGGTGACAACATATGAGTTTTGTTTTATCTTCACTGAACTTGAGAATAAGGCAAAATCAACAAAAAAGGTGGAAAGGTATACAGCACTGGAATTTGTAACATTTGGAAAGGATAACATATCTATTACTGCCTGTCCCATGCCCAGTTGCAACAAGCAAAAGAAGGGAGGACTTCATCCTCCCAAGTGGCACATGGATCAACCTCAGATGTGCTCCACTTGTGGAAAACAATGATCAGACATGATCTCAGAATCAGCAGCTCAAGGGGAAGAATACAGGTGCAGCTCAGTGTCCCAGTTCATTCCTCTCCCAAGAAATTTAAACTGCTAAGAGATTGATGTTCCTGGCCCTTATCCCATTGCTGGGCACAGAAAGATCTGCCCTCTTCTTTCTTTACCAAACTGCTGAATGGTGGTCTAACTATATGAGGAGAGGAACATTGAAGCAGCTATGTCTTTAAGGCCCTCATGGCCTTGAAGACTGTTTGAAGCTCCACCTTGCTAAGGAGGGATCTTCTTTCAACTATGTATCAGCTGAGGTGGGCCCCCTACCTTGCAAGCAAAGCATCTATCATCAGGATTTGTGACAGGTTCAGTTGCAGAAAGGAAAGGCCTACCAAAAAATTGATAGGGACTGTCCACTACTTCAGGTCTTGTGAAAAGAGACTGACACCAAGAAAGGGTCCATAAATTTATGATGACCCTTAGGCCATGGACATTTCATAATGTGCAAGAGCACCTATATCACCTGTCCTGCAAACTGCACTTTGAAGATAGAATCAGTAACTGTGCCATTACATGGATCAGGATCTGATCCTACAAGCTGCCACATCCTCATCCACAATATCAAGAATCATCACCATAAAGGCCCTCTCCAATAACAAAGATGACAAGCACTGGAGAGTAGCCAGCTTTACAGCTATGAAGGCTATCCTCTAAGCAGGAGTTAGAGATGACTTCTCCACATTTATGGCTGCTCCAAGGGAATGCAGCCAAGGGGGCACCCACATAAGGGATGCTTCCAGGTAGCTCCTGAGTGGGGTTACTAGAATCAGTCACTGAGGTAGGGGAAGACATAGAGCTCAATTTGCTGTAAAGCTTTGACCAGTATGACCAAAATCTTGGTAAAGACTATGGAAAATGAAAAAGCTCAAATAGCAACAGTTGTATTGAAGATGATGCCCATCCACAGTAATGTGGAAGAATCTCCTTTGTGAACTCCAGACAACAGTGTTCCAAAAGGTATCAATCATGCACAGCAAAAGCATCAAAACATCCTGCTTCAGTCTTCTGTACACAGTCTTCATGCCTTTCCTGTGTTTGCTTAGGTTTCCTCTGGGTGCTCTGACTTCCTCCAACATCCCAAAGACATGCAATAGGTGAATTAGACACTTTAAATTAGCCAAAGGTGTGAGTGTGCATGTGAGTATGTGGCATGGAAGAACAGCTATGGCAGGGGCTAGGCACCCACTGGTGTGAACCTTGCCTCTAGATGATTGTCACTGTTGAAGTGACAACCCATCTCCATGTGCAAAAAAAAGGGGGGGTTGTGGATAGTTGTCTGGATCCTGTTTCAGCAGAGGCATGAGGAAATTGAAGGGCCATCATACATAACCAGAGAAACCATATGCAGTGCTTGAAATCACTGAGGTCAGTACTGAGATGGAAACAGTCCACCATACTTAGAACTAGGAATGGGTTGGAATAAAACCTTCATTCTCTGTTCCCAGACTGAGGCACCCCATGTGGCATCTTTGAGTAATACAGTCTAGGCATGTCCTAACAGCTGTTGAAAAGGACTGGTCCACCAACAGAGTTACTTCTGGTAGATGATCACAGAGCTCTAAAATGCCTGTGAGAGACAGTGGTGATAGTCCAAAGAACCATGACTGAACAACACTGCATCCATGAACCAGGCATCGAGAATACTGTTTCTGAATTCCTCCTTGAGGGAGAACATCCTCAGCCTTGCCATTCTATTCAGACATGTATTTCAGTCTGTGGCCCTATCAATATTGTCTAAACTGTTAAAATTATACCCGGCTACATGTCTACCTACCATGGCATACACTGAAGATCTTTCTGAAGCCCAGACTCAGGGAGGTTTTCAACATTTCACAATGCCTGATCCTCTAAGAAGGACCGAAACTTGGAAAAGTAAGATAAATAGCTGCAGGCTCTGAGCTTCAATATTACAGAGCTATACATTCTTTTTCCACACCTGTCCAAGGCCTTTGACTCATTGTCAGGCAGTAAAGGTGACAAAATGTTTTAGTCACTGGATCCTGGGCTAGATGGAAGAGATCACACAGCAGTCAAATTCAAACAGGATGTGCAAGAACTTATAAAGGGTGTCCATCTTCTCAGGTTATGCCAGAGAAAAATCAGCATGCATCCAGACTGAAACAATAACATCCTTCATTACTAACTTCATGGGAGAAGATGCCCTATGACTCATGAAGCTTCTACCCCAGATAAGGATACAAGTGCTTCTGATGGATGAATGAGACAGTTACAGGAGTCCAGTACCTGCTGGAAATTATATAAGCCTTAAGATCTCAACAAAGGATGATTCAATGGGAAGCTGAAGGCATACTGTACTCATTGTCCTTTGTCATTTACAGAATATGTCCTCTGAATCTTCCCCCACAAAGTTGTGCATAGTCTCATGAAAAGGTGAATGTTTGACTGATTCATGCTGGATATTGGATAACGCAGTACATTTCTTCAGCTATGATTTAGGCCATTCTGATATGACCATGATCAAAATATGATGAGCTACCATATATCACAAAGCCATAAAAGTGACAGCATGTTATTTTCAACATGCTACACTAGTATGTGACTACAACCAGTGTGTGGGAGAGGCAAAGCACCAACTCCATGCCCCAACTTTATTATTCTCAGTCTGATGGTATTTTACTCATCTCCAAGGTTGTGAAACAAGTCTATGTGAATCAGGGTTTCACACTCATTTCTGAGGTTGTGTGACCCTGGAAAGTAATAAGAATAATAAAATAAAGGATGTTGTGGTAAAGCACCCTACATCAAGAGGTGGTTAAGGGCTGTATATTTACAAGACAACTGTTTAACTTTAAAAAATGTTATGCTTACATCTGTTTAAGTCATTAATAGAAGATGTAGAATTCATTGCTGTTTTGTCCTTCCAGCAAAAACAGGTTGTTCGTCTGCTTAAATACACACTCAAGCACATTGAGACTGTTAGACATAAAATCACCAGTGGAAATGCCAGCGTCAGAAACACTGTTAATTCATCTTCCTTAGAGTTCAAATCTTGTGGCTATTTGTTGTGGGTCAAACAGAGATTTGGCTGTCGCTCCAACTGTGTTATGTATGCTGCTAACTGTAATTCATGTCATACAGGCAAAACTGTTAGAGCACTCAACAGAAGAATTTATGAGCATTGTTTGGCCATTAAAAAGAAAGGCTTTTCAAATGCTTCGGTCAAGCATGCTGTGTCTTGTACAAATTAAAAAAAAAATACTTTTGTAGTACTGGATTCAGTTAACAATACTGGGTTCAGTGGTGACTTTAAAACTATGCTTGAATGCAAAGAAACAGCCTGGCAGATCAAACTCAGTGCTGATCAGAAGCCTGGCCTTAACAAATCCATTAATATCAAATGTGTTTTGCTGCAGTGCAAGTATACCTGAATATTTAATTAACATTTAAATTCAAATTTAAATTTTTACTTTATGTTTATTAGTTGATAATCTTTGTATATAAATATTTAGTGTTTATACCTTTAAACTGGTTTACGTGTGATGTAACCCATTGCAAGTTTCTATTGGTCTGATTGGATCATTTGACTTTTTTGAAGGGTTATTTAAATGATATTGATTTAGTTTAGATTATTTTCTGATGAAGTAATAATGAAATGAAAGAATAAAAGTACTTAAAAATTAGTCTTTTGTCTGGCGGATATTCATCGCTGCCAGTGGAGTTTGTTTGAGTCTTCAGTTTTTAGTTTTGAGTTGGTGGTGCAAAATAAAAAATGTTACTCTTTCTACTAATGAGATAAATCTGGCTTACTGGAAAATAGATTCATATTTGGAAGAGTTGTTAATTAATAGGTTTATTTCTCATTCTACATATGAATTTTTATATAATGAGCAACTCACGGTGCCAACTATATTCAGCATCGCAAAGAAACATAAAGACATACACAATCCCCCTATGAGACCCATACTTGCTGCCAAAAATTCCAAGACATACTCACTGGCAGTCTTTATTGATAGGTCTTTAAAAACCTTTACCAGCAAATATGAATACACCTTAAGGGATTCTTGGGATTTTTTGAGACAGCTATCCTTAAATATGGATATTGGTAATACTTATTTTGTTTGCATGGCTGTAGTGGATCTGTTTGGATGCATTCCATTCATAAACGGTTTGGAAAGCTTTTCAGAGGCATTCATTTGTAACTCATCAGTTATGGCAGGCCAATACACTATTCTGATGAACTTCATGGAACTAATGTCACACAATAATCTTATAGCCTTGGAGGGTGAATATTACAAACATGTACAGGGTGTTGCTAGGGGCGTAGTATGTGCCCCTATTTATGCAAATATTGTCATGTGGGCCTAGGAACAAAATATACTATTTCATTTGTCATACAAAAATAGCTGGACCCTGTACATGCATTATTTGGATGATATATTAATCCTATGGTCTGACACTAGAATAATAACAATAATATCAATAACAATTTCTAATTTTCTAATTTCAATTTCATCAGTAACAGTTTCTACCCTACAGTGATTAGACTTCTGAACTTGGACACTAGTCCCAGGGGTCTGGACACATAATAAATCAAATTGCACTTATTTATGCAAAATATACTTATATATATCCCAAGTAAGTGTAATATTTATTTATTATATCCATAATTGGTATTATTTAACTCACTCAAGTGCAATATTAGACAGATAACTTTGGCATTTCAATCCACAGTATGTTCTGCATTACTTTAAATAGGGTAGTTAATGTAACTCAGGGGATGGTATTCTTTTTATATATGAGTGTTGGTAAATGTCTCTGCTCTTTCTTGTGTGTATTGGCAGTAATACGGTATTTGTTAGTTATGTTTATTCTTCTACTTCTATGTGTTGTTTCACTTTCCTTTATAATCTCAAGAACTGAGCAGATGCACAAAATTTTGTTTAGGCTACAAATGTGTAGTTCTAAATGACAATAAAGTTTACTTTGGCTTTGACTTTAGAAGTAGACTGGATGAGTTTTTTTTTCTAAAATTCTACCACTTCCTTTTTAAGATTTATGAGCACAGTTTCAGAAGTTTTAGCCAACTATTTAGAAGTAACTATTTACAAGGAAGGAGGCAAAATTAAGTCCACTCTGTATAAGAAGCCCACATTTTCAAATTCTTATCTACATGTTTCTAGTTCTCACCCAATTTTTAAAACGAAGTCCTTAGTAAAAGGACAGTTTATAAGATTATGTAGAATGGTCACTAATGATTTAGTACTTGAATTAGAGTGTGGGAAACTTGATGACATGCTTATGGAAAGAGAGTACCCTAAAATTTTGTGGAGAATATTAAAAATGAAGTACTATGCCTGAAGAACTCCAGATTTAATCCTATTTTGGGGCAGCCAGAACCACTTAAAGTTGTATTGGCTAGTTGTGGTTTTACTTCTAAGTTACCATCCACTTGGTATGAATGTGAATAAAATAATTTCATAATACTGGGCAGTTTTTAAGTCTGACAGATCATTATTACAATTACTTGGAGATGAACCTAAAATTGTATATAAAAAAAGTTTGAGTCTTAAAAATATTTTTGAACCCCCCCCCACCACCACTGACTTCTTTGACATCTAGTTTTGGTATGAGAAAATGCGGGTAATGTAAACAATGCCCCATGATATCAGAAGCACTTGAAATATTTTTAATTTCATCCAGAATAAAAGTACAAAGTTGCAATTGTACTTCAAGAGGGGTTGCATATATTGCTCGATGTGACCCCTGTAGAGCATATTATGTGGGTAAAACCAAAAGAGCACTCAATAAAAGAATCTATATGCAAGTCTATGACATGTAAAACAAGAATACTAATAATGCCCTTTATAAGCATATCACACTATGTAAAGATAATGTTAGGTTTTGGATTGCAATTTTAGTGAAAGTGCATCAGAATCCCGGGGGGGGGGGGGAGGTAGTCCTTGGGAAACCTTGCTGGAATCTAGGGAGCTCAGATGGCAACTACGTTTGAACTCACAAGACCTACCAGGGCTCAATGAGCATGTTTGAATCACAAGTATTTTAAAGTGTTGGAATTACAATAACAGTATTTATAAAATATAAAGTTGGTATAATTATGTATATTTTTGGATCACAAAATGTACCAATTCATTTTAGTACTATAATGTAGATTTTTATTTTTTAATAATATTTAGTGAGTAATGTTACCTTAAAAATGTATAAAGAAATGAAAGAGATATGCATGTTTCTTTAAATATTTAAGCACATCAATTGCAATACTGTCATTTTAAGTAGTCAAGTTATTTAACAGTTTTATTGTTTGATTTGAGTAATTGGTTTATTGATTAGTGCATTTCAAGTTTATATAGGACTATTGAGTAGCTTTATCCATTCATTCGTAATTTGCTCCTGAAGAAGTCTACATTGCCTGTATATGTAGGTGAAAGTGCTTAACCTTGTTTAAAGCTTTGAATATATAATTTCCCTTATGGACTGTGGTATATTTCTTGTGAATAAAAGAGGATTATTTCTTCACAGAGTTTTGGCTTCCAATTATTCAGTATTTGGGATATCAGTTTTGTTTTTTGCTGCTTTGTCTCATAGTTTTCATTTAGATGCTTTAACGTTATTCCATGGACCAGCTTTCATTATTCACTTGATTGCTGTACCTTGGTTGACATTTAGATCTCAAGACATTCCAGTAATAGTCCTACCTGTTCTGCTGTTTTGAACATTAACTGATATCTCATCACTTACATCTATTAGATGTCAAGGAACCTGAGGGCAAAGATGAAGGGTTTGCAATGGGCCTAGCCATGGCTTCAGACTCCACTCACTAAGGGTACATTCCTGTATTCACAAGTTAAGCTCCCACCATGCTTGATGTTTAGTCCTTCAACCACAAAACCTAGATCAGGATCACCTGAAGGTTCTCCCCCAAATGGACTGGCTGGCACAGCTGAGCCTAAGAGAGGAACCTTGACTTTAAGTACTTCTAATGAGTGACCTGGTGACTCCAGTTGTCTCTTTTCAGGGTCAGGCTTGGAAATTATTGGTTCCACTAACCAGTCAATAAGTTCTAATGCAGCAGGGGTAAGCCTATCAATCACAAAATTCAGTGATTCGTGTGAGAGTTCACATCACACCATGTCCAGTCCCTCTTACTTAAATGAGGCAGAGGAATACTTTGGGTTTTAGTTCTTCTTAGCCAAGGAAGAGCTCAGCAGTTGCAAGAAGCAACTGTTGCTGGAAGGCCATTTCTGAAATGGAATTACTTCCAAAAGGGCTACACCTATACCTACACTCTAGTCCTTGTGACAATTTGCTAACTTATGTCTGGTGCTGCAAGGATGCCACTCCATCTGGACCCCACTCATAGAATTTTCAATCACCTTTTTCTTCATGAGGTACACCAAAACATTCTCTCTGTGGGTTGTTGAGTAGCTAAGTTGAGTCTCTGGCTTTTATCGTAGTGCTGGATATCACACTGCTCTCCAAGACAATACAGGTAATGCCAATATTGGTCTTGGAAAACAATTTAATAGCCTACTGGACACATTGTAGATTTATCAGGCATGCAAGCAATTGAAAATCAGAAATAATATCTAGAAATGTGATGCAAACTGTGCAAAGAGCAAAAAAGGACTGGGGACTCTGGGGTGGGCATACTGATGTGCCCAAAGCACAAAACATGATATCATGGCATGCATTTTAACATATGCACATGTGTCCCTGAGCAAGGAATCTTCCATAAATGTTGCAGATCCATAATGGTAGAAAGGATGACCCCAACCAAGATCTTATCAAGAAGAGTCCTCAACTTTACATTATAAGAAATGCTAAATTCTGTTATGGTGATACAGTCTTGTCTGATGGAAGTGGGTTCAACTGTTAAATAAAAAAAGCCTACAAAATTTTTAGTGCACGCTGAAAGCAAGAGCAAGCTGGTAACTATGGTAATAATGTAAAAAAGCAGATGGGTGAATACACGAATCATTACCATCAGACCACTTTAATACAATGATGAATAAGAGAGAAAGTACAATTGTTTAAGTTGAATTTACCATAACAGTAGATGTTCAAATGATCACTGATGCAGTAGCCTTAGCAATACGGGTTATAACCTGCCAATGATATAACAGCTGGCCAGCTTCCAAATCTTCATGTCACATTCAATGTGCACAAACCATCAAGCAGCTTGAGCTGAGCTGACTAAAAGACATGTTTGGGTGAGAAGCCCCTTAGAACTTTCTTGCCAGCAGAGACAAAGAGGCCAAGCCCTGAAAGGACTATGCTAGGAATAACAAAAAATAAATGTCCACACCCTGGCATAAAAGTCACCAAAAAAAGAGGGATGGATAGAGGGAGCAGCTACTACAGTAATGACCACTCAAACATCTACTGTTAAGGTAAGTTCAGCTTACACAACTGTACTATGTTCATCATATTGATCACTGCTGCAGTAGAGCCTTAGCTATATGGAGAAATTACCACAGCTAACAACATTCAGGAAGTGGAAGGAGAAGAGAACAGGAATGCCTGGAAAATGGTCCTAACAAAGATTAATCTGGACCTAGAAAAGGAATGAAGGTTACACTGCTTTGTAAAGGTATGTACAGAGGACCAAGTGGCAGCTTCCAGAATATTTCTAGAATCTAACACTTTCCAAAAGGCAACAGATGAAGCCAGGGCCTGGTAGAGTGAGTCTTGACCCTGCCTGTAATAGATTTGTGATGGTAAGTATAACAAAAGGCAATATTATTGCCTTAGACAACCATTTGTAAATAGTCTGTTTTGACACAAGTTGTCCATTCTTCTTACCTTCACAAGAAATAAACAATTGATCTGAAGATCTGAAAGATTAAGTTCTGTCAAGATAGTCGGAAAGATCAATCTTTCAAGGAAATATTGGAAAAAGGATCCCAACTAAAGTCAATCACAGGTGGGAGAAAGTTAGGAAATTATAAGTGTGGTAGATGTTCTATCTGTCAATACATTTTGAATACTGATAGTCACATCAGGGTTAATGATCATTTTATACCCATAACAAAACACTATGACTGTTATGCCCAAAATGTAGTATATTTGGCTAAGTGCCAAAAGTGCCCAGTTTTTTTTATGTGGGCAAGACATCCAGGTATTTTAGAGAAAGAATCAGAGAATATATACTTGATATTAAGCACTGTAAGTCCACTAATGCCCTAGCTAGGCATATTGTTGCACATATAGAACATAATTTCAAATTTTGTGTGATCCAACAGATTAACAATGACATTCAGGATACGACATTGGACGTCCACTTAGATATATGTGAATTAAAGTGGCAATTAAGGTTGGACGCCCAAAACTACCCAGGTATTAATGACTATATAAGTATAGCTCCTATACTAAAGCTTAAACACATATTAGGTAGGAAATAAAGGAATTTTAAAAGGGATTTTATAGTTTTGCAACGTTTTAATATGTAATATTCATTCAATATGAATTTTTGCACATTTGTACATAATATGTATTCAGTATAATTTTTATTATTTATTTATTATTTATCATATTTTACATTTTATGACAAAACAGCATTGCATTATTCATTAGAAAGTATATATCACAGTTGGTATACGTTTAAGTATGAAATATATCAGGAATGTTAAAGGTTTTTAACTGGCATAGTTCTTTAAATAATTAATTGAATAATTTATGAATTAAGTTAATGGGAAGGGTATTTAAAATTCAGCTTTTACACCGATTATTTTTCTGGTGAAGTCCTGGTAGTAAGGACGAAACCTAGGTAAACGTGTGTTATCTTACGTGTTCGGGGAGTCAAATTTTGGATTTACGTGTGTTATTTTACTTGTTCATGGAGTCAAATTTTGGAATAAACTGCAGTTGGACTACTGTTCTTCTCATTTTTTATGGTTATTGTGGATTGGTTCTTAGTTTTCATCTGTCAAGATAGCACCTGAGTTGTCTGTGGACATCAAAGGTATAGAGAATCCTTTCTCCTTCATTTTTAGGTTCAGAAAAGTAAATAGGCAGATAGCTAGTAAACTTGGATACCACTTTAGGCTTAAAAGAATGGTTAGTTCTCAAAGAAACCCTGTCCCTGTGGAAAATAAGGTAGGACTGACTCACTGCAAGAGCTTGCAACTCAGATATCCTTCTTGCAGAGGTTAGAGTAATCAATAAAACTATTTTCCATGTTAAGAACCAGTCAGCCAGATTTTGATTGGTTCAAATGCAGCAAGCTTGCTTGAGCAAAACTGAGATCCCAAGTAGGGGCTACCAGTTTACTTGGAGGCCTCTTACACAAAACCCATTTCAAGAACATTTTGAAATGAGATTGCCATGAAAGAGGAGGATCCATGGGCAGACCTGCTGAGATAACAAATAAATGAACCTTGATAGAGGAATAACAAAAGGCCACTGGATAGTAACTCACACAAATATTGTAAAACCAGAGGGCAACTAGCCTGAATGGGTGCTGGTTATATTGCTAGCACCAACTAGAAAACTTTTTCCTTTTGCTAATATATGATGTTCTAGTTGCAGGCTTTTTTTGCTTCAGTTAATACTTGCTACATATCCTCAGTAAACAGGTGCCTAAAAGGAATTAAGACCCTATCATTCAGGCAGTCAAATAAAAATGATTGATGTTGGAGTACATCAAACACCCCTCTTCATGTGTGAGTAGATCAATCTGTGAAGAAAATTGTTGTAATTGCCCCTGGCCATTTCCAAAAGAAAGGAGAACCACAATTGCCTAGGCCAGAAGGGAGTCACCACAATGATCTTGGGGGATTCTTTCTGAATTTTCAGAAGTACCCTGGATAAGGGGCGTGGCCAAGATGCCAGACTGCTAGCAGCACTGAACATTGGCTCTGCTTATAACATTTTTATTCTGACAGGAAATTTAATCTAATTTTTGGAAATACTAATCCAAGAGGATTTGTGAATATAGGTCCTTTATTATTTTTCAAAAATTAGTACTAAAACATAAGTTTTTATTATATGTTCCTGTCAAGAAGTTTTTCCTCAAAAAATCCAAGTATGACTAACTCAAAGAACTCTTATCAGGACAGTGTGGTAAAGAATGAGCTGCAAACATTACTAACTACTATTCAAGAACTATCTATAAAAATGGACAAGCTAGAGAATAAAATATATACTATTAAACTAGACTGTAGTAAGCAGCTGGGCATTTAGTGAAATGGCTAAAAAGCATTCTGAACAAATTACTTATATAGAGGAATCTGTAACAGATATGGATGGCAGACTGATGGAATGTGAAAGTCAAAAAGAGTTTCTTTTGAAACAGAATACAAAACTAACAGAAAAGCTGGAAGACCTAGAAAGTTGGTCATGGAGAAACAACATTAGAATCTATGGAGTACCAAAAAAAGAAGAGGGAACTGATATAATACACTTTCTTAATAATTGGCTTCCAACAGCACTAAATCCTCCTGAAGCCCTTTCCTTCGGTATAGAGAGGGCTCACCGGTCTCTAGCAAAACCTGCTTCAACAACAGTTTCTCCTAACCCGAGATACATCATTGTTAGATTTTTGTCCTCCCAAAATAAGGATTTGGTTCTGAAGTCTGCGTGGAATAATTCTCCCATCAAGATAAAGGACAAACTTGTTCGTTTTGACAATGACTATACTTCATCTGTCATATTTAGAAGGAAAGAATGTGTTCCCTTGATAAAATCTCTTAAAAAAGTTAACATCAAAGCACAAATTCTCTTTCCCTCCAGGATAAAAATATTTTTACCAGAAGGTGAGAAGATCTTTAGCTCTTTGTTAGAGGCTTTGGACTTTATTCACAAGAAAAAAATACTAACTAATATAGAGGACATGGAATGGTCTACACAGAGTCTGAAAAGACAAGCAACTAAGAACACTTGGACTGTCAAAGAAAGTGCAAATAAAAAATTAAAAGACAAATAGGGTTGTTATCAAATAATACTAAATACTTTCTTGCAGAACTCTTTACTTAATGTTTTATTGGAATATATACACAAAGCAAAGGTAAAGTGTCTATTTTACATAATATTTTGATGAAATACATATACAAAACAAAGGTCTTTATTTTGCATAGGCATATATCTATGTATGTATACATGTATGTGTGTAAGTGTATGTATGTACATATATATATATATATATATATATATATATATATATATATATATTATATATATATATATATATATATATGTAGAAAGATACATATATGTGTGTGTGTGTGTGTGTGTGTGTGTGTATATATATATATATATATATATATATATATATATATATGTGTGTGTGTGTTTATGTACATGTGTGTGTATGTGTATATATATATATATATATATATATATATATATATATATATATATATATATATATTTATAGGTAGGTACTAGGCTATTGGCCCTAGGGCCTATACAAACCTAGCCAAAAAGGTACCCTAGCTTTCGCCACCCAAAAAAATTGAGCAGGCACTATGCTCAATACTGATATATATATATATATATATATATATATATATTTTTTTTTTTTCTTCTTCTTCTTCTTTCATACCATATGTTTACTATAACAGGGGCACAGTTAACTTCATTATATATTCGTTTGGGATACAAAAGTCATGCTATCTTACTATTAGTTCATGATTTCCAAAGTAAGGCATTCATGTATGTTAGTGGTGGGGTAACACTTTAGAGTTTACTTTTTAGTCTGTTATGAATATACTGTATGGAATCCCCACAACAAAAGTGCCCTTAGGAGATGGTTTACTTAAGATAGTTTTGTTTCCTCTTGACATTTTTGAAAAATGTTCATACCATGATTAATATGCATGTCTTTACTTAAAATCTGTATTTCTTATTGTAATATATCAATATTCAGTGATTTACATTGACTAAATGCTCTAATTTTAATTCTTAACCTAATTTAGTTTAAGAGATGTAAATTATTGATTTATGGGGAAAATCTTCCTTTCCCAACATTTTAGAGAAGGGCTGTTCATGTTTTTTTTCACTGTGGAGGCTGCTTGTGCACTTTTTGTGCTTCTTTAGAATGGAGAAAAGTTAGTTGTTTGAAATTCCCACCAAAAATGCATTTTCTAAGCCTCTGTGACTGTTTCTTCACATGCATGAACATCTACAGGGCACTAGCAGCAAGCCAGAGAAGCTGGAAGCAAGAATACAGTGAGTGATGATATCACACGACCTTTGAACTTATGCATGACTCAGAAACCAGGAAGTAAAACAGAAAATGAAACTAGAAGAAAAAGTAACTGTTTTTTTGTATTGTTTTTTTTTCATCTTTTATGCATCTAAAGGTATGGAATCCCTTTAAATGTGTATTTTTAACAAGCTAGGACTTTAATGGAGTGACTATTTTACTAGTCTAATGAGAAAAATTGCTTTTTAATGCTACTGTATGTCTGTTGCTTTGAAACACTGAAGTCTGACAGGATACCATTCTTTGCTTTGATAGCATGCCCTAAATGATAATATATTAATATTTGACTACTTAAACAGTCAATTTCTTTAATATTCTGAATGCAAAGATATATATATATATATATATATATATATATATATATATATATATATATATATATATATATAGAATTGAGTCTCCTTTTCCTTCTACTGCTTTCATGCTTAAGCAACTTTAATCTATATTAGGTATTCTCATTAATGCAGATTTAAAGCAATATAATCAGACTCAGTTGCAATGATAGTTATGATACTATGATTCAAATCTTTGTATGACCACATACACTGTAGGAATGGATTGTTAAAATGTTCTAGATCACTCTATTCTGTTCAATTAGTATTAACAGACCAACATATGGTCTCCTCCCCCTTTTTTAATTTGTTTTTCTGTATTGCTATAGTTATAAACACAAGAGGCTGTAATACAGGTATAAAATATATAGGTATTAGAAGCTTATGCCGATAAAGCAACTAGGTTAATTGGTGAAACTGACTCCTTATTTTCCAGTACCTAGTAGTGGTTTACACAATTACATACGAATCCACTGTGATTGCCTGATGGACTTTTTAGGTTCATATTTGTTTGAGTTACCTTAGAAATGCTTTATTGTTTGTATATACTACATTTAAAGCAGAAGCTATTTATGTATGTTTTTGGTATGTGAGATAGTGTTAAAGGGTTGTTTAGTTAATTTATTAACTAAACCTGGAGCTTTAGGTTCCTTGTATGTACGTTTTCTTAGTTATTGGTTTCAGAATTTATTTCTAAAGTTTTTTGACTCATCCATGACACATAACTTCACGAATTACTTCAAGTCATTATACTTGGAAGGTATTATTGATGCTCTAAATATAACTTTAACAAATGATATATAAATGCTTATCATTAAATATTAATGGCGTAAATAACACTGTCAAAAGAGCTGGTTTAATTAAATTCATTAAAATGCACAGAGCTTAGATAATCTTCTTGCAGGAAACCCACTTGCTGAAAAAGGATTTGCAAAAATTATCATTTAATGGTTTTACAGTTCTCATGGATTCCTGCTTTAGAGCCAAAAGGAGGGGTACTCTTATTCTATGGAAAAATACTTGTAATCTACCTAAAACTTTAAACACCTCTTCAGATAAAGATGGAATGTTAAGCTTAGTAGTGCTAGAAATGAATAAGAAATGATTCATACTGGTAAACTCATATTGGATTCCTGGTCTAGGAACTAAATATGTGAAGAAATACTTGGATCTCATTACTTTACATGCAAAGGGAGAAATTATTCTGGCGGGAGATTTCAATTGCTTGTTATCAGATGAAGACACCTCTAAAAATAGTAAGGTTAAACTAACAACACAAACTAAAAAGGTAAACAGTTTTATAGCCTCAATGAATTTTAGAGACATACATAATTTAAGAGTTCAAAATTCACTTCAATACACTCATTATTCTTTCCAATTTGGCACACAAACTAATACTGATAAGATTTTTGTGTCTAACACTCTTTACTCTAGAATAAGTGATGTCGCAATACAGTCATGTCCACTCTCTGACCACAATGTCTTTTTGTTCAGCTTGACTGTGAAAAAAGATGATATGACAATTTTTCAAAGAATCCCAGCCTATGTTACTAAGTTAAAAGGTTTTAAGGAGTGGTTATTAAAATAAATAAATGCATTTATGGAAAAACAACAATAATGGTGAAGTAACAGATATCATACTCTGGGATGCATTAAAAGTTCACATTTTTAGTGGAGTTAAAGCTTGGTATTTTCAAAGGAGAAATGAATGGGACAAGGAACTTTCTGATTTACAAGCCAAAATAGATAAGTTAAAACTAAATTTAAAATCAAATGATAAAGCAGTACTTACTGAAATTACTAAGCTAAACCACAAATATTTAGAAATATTGAATCATAAGGTTGTTATATGCTTAATAAAGTTTAAGCTACAGTCCTATTCAGTAAACCCCAGACATTTACATAAAATAGCTATAAGATCCAAACAAATTAATAAACTAAATCACATTAATGGAATTAAATACAAGAATAATAACACAGTAAAAAGAACAACTGATTTAGGAGGTATATCAGAAGTCTTTAGAAATCATTATCGGGCAATCAATGACATGCAATCACCACTAGATTCAGAAGATGTAATAGATACATTTCTACAAGAAAATATCGACTAGACTATCAAAACAACAAAATAGTACCCTAAATAAACAACCTTAGCAGAAGTGAAAGAACAAGTTAAAAATCTGAAGGATAATAAAGCCATAGAGTTAGATGGGATAATCCCAGAAATATATAAAATTTTTCCAGAGCACACAGTAAAGTTATTATTAAACAAATTCTCCATGGTTAAACAAGACTTAATTTTCCCTCCCTCATGGAAGTACTCAATATTTTCCCCATTCTGAAACAAGGTAAGGACCCCCAACTATGTGCATCCTTTAGACCCATATCATTGTTAAATACTGATTATAAAATGTTCATATCTATCCTGGCCAAAAGACTAAAGAATATATTACCCAATCTAATACACTTTGATCAAACTGGCTTTATCTTGTATAGAAAATTACATGACAATATTATTAAGCTCCTATCTCTAATAGACATTGCAAACAAAACCAAGAAACAATTAATTATTATTAGTCTGGATATTGATAAGGCATTTGATTCCCTTAGTTGGTCATACTTACAAAAAATTTTAAAGAATTTAACTTTACTTCAGATTTCACTAAACAGATATTAAATATTTATACTGATTCTAAAACATTTGTTAAGATTGGTTCATGTCTATCATCCCCAGTAAAAATTCATAAGGGAACTAGACAAGGTTGCCCTCTATCCCTATTATTTTTCGCTTTATCAGTGGAACCTTTTGCTTCATTTATTAGAAATAACCCAAATATCAAAGGATTTCAAGTTAATGAGAGATACTGTCCAAAAGTTCAGCTTTTTATTGATGATATTCTACTAACATCCAGTGACACAGAAAGCTCTTTACAACATATCATGAATGCCATAACTCTATTGAGAAAAATCTCAGGGCTCAATTTTAATCAAAATAAAACCAAAACACTTTTAATCAATAAGAAAATAAATAGCAATTTGCAAAAATACAATACATTCAACTGGGAAAATGATAACACAGATTATCTAGGAATAAGTATTAAGAATAAATGCAATGAGACTATTAAATTTAACTTCACTAAACTGGTAGCTATAATCAGTGACTTGACTAAAAAGTGGAATAAAATGTTTTTCACCATGGAAGACAGACTTACATTAATAAAAATTATTATTTTGCCCAAGATTTTATTTTACATACAATCATTGATTTTACCTCCTCCTAACAAATTCTTTAAACAAACAGATTCCCTATTACTAACTTTTCTATGGTTCCCAAAGAAACCAAGAATAGCCTATAATGGCATGTTAGAGCCTGGGACAGTAATGGGATTGGCTTTCCCAACATAGAATTATATTCCAAATCTGTTATTATTAACATAACACTACACTGGATTTCATCCATATATATCGCTAGCTGGAAACAACTACATGAAATACATATAATTTCCTCTGAGAACTCAGAAACTCAGTTTAAGGAAACCAATGGAATTAGCAAAATATTTTGGATATTCCGTGAATATTGCTTATATAGTAAGAAATTTAGCCACTTCTCACATGGTATAAACCAAATATTTTATATTTTGAAAAATATAATCGACAACAATTATAGCCTAAAGAACACCTTTTTCATTACATTTCCCATAGCTTATACACCAGATTGCCTAGATACCTTCAATATCAATAACATGCAGAATCTTAAAGAGAATAATCTAAAGTTTTGGCACCAGTTTATAGACAATAAGAACATCCAACCAATGAACTTTCTCTTAGCAAGATATAATGTCTGTCAAGATAATTGGCTCTGTATTCAATTTTTAAGACAGTTTGTTGAAAATAAAGTGAGAGTGTCAATAGATCTGGAAACTGATATTATACCAAGATTGATACAACTATTCATATGGTGTAGTTCGATGAACACTGAACATAAATTAAGCATATCACCTGTATATAAAATCCTACGAGAAGACTTGATTACTTTTGACCAAGCTTTTTGGAATTACTCCATAAAGATTAACGGTGAACCTTTATCTAATGATAATAAAAAACAGTTATTACATTCAATAAAAAACATTTCATCATTTTTATATTGGAGACTATATACCTGGAGACTTATTCATAGAAGCTTTTACACTCCACACAGAATTGACCTTATAACCAAGAGTAATGAAAACAAATGCTGGAGGTGTGGTGATATTCTTGAAGCCAACTGGGTTCATATGTTCATCGAATGTAGAACTCTCACACAATACTGGAGTGATTTTAGACCTTTCATAAAAGCCCTGTGGTCTGACATCTGTCAGATTACTAGCTCTTTGATATTATTCAATGTCCCTACCCCAAGTGTAATTCCTAGGCATCAGTTATCTGTTCTTTGGTTAATTCTAGCTATTGCTCGAAAAATAATTACATTGTACTGGAAAAATAATCAAGATCTTATGTTTACTAAGGTTTATTTCAATAGCAAAATCTGTATGTAAAAAAGAAATGCAAACTATTTATCACAGATCATCAAATGTAACACACAAAAGACGAGTTTGCCAAAATTGGAGAGATTGTTAGATAAATATTGATTAAATTTCTTGGATAAAACAAATGTTTATCATGGATGTTTGTATATAGTGTAAATAGTTATGTTTTATATTGTTTATTTTTAATACTTTATGTCCATGTTTATTAACAAAATTTAATAAAAATGTTTTTGGAAAAAAAAAAAGAAGTACCCTGGATATTAGTGGAAAGGGTGGAAAAACATACAGGAATATTCCTATCCAGAGAAAAGAAAAGGCATCTGCTTTTCAGGCCTTCTTGCATACAGTCCTGGAACTGAATCTTGCTATTTGATTGTTCAAAGAGAAGGCAAAAAGGTCTACTTGAGGAACTCCCCACAAATGGATCAAATCTTTGAAGATCTTGTTTCTATTCATGAGTATTTGTTCTGGTCTTGCTCAGCTTATCTGCCACTCACTTTTGCTCTGATGGAATGTAGGATGGCTGTAGAGTGAGACTGTGCTGTGAAGCTACATCCCAAATTAACACTGGTAGTCTGCAAGGGGAAAAAAAACTAGTCCCCCATGCTTGTTGATGTGCCACATGATTGTGATATTGTCTGAAACCATTTGAGGAGGTCCTGGGGACAAAAATGGTTCAGAGAGTTGAGTGCATTGATCAGAGCAAGCACCTCCTAGATATTTTTGTGCTTGCACCTGTCGGTATCCCACATCCCTTGCAGTTTTATCCCTCTGGAAACTACTCCCCAAGCAAATTCCAAAGTATCTTTGGTGACTGACTGCTTTGGAGCAGGGAGGGAGAAGGAGAGATATGCATTCAATTATAGCTGTTGTGTCCATCAAAAGAGCTATTTTCTGACAACCCCCAGCACTGAGATTTGAAAAGATAAAGGGTGTTGATGCTGGGACCAAATCAAGTTTATATACCACTGTATCTTCCTCATGTGGTGTCTTGCCAGGGATATCATGAGAATCATAGATGCCAAAAGACCCAAAATCCTGAGGTATTCCCTTTCAGTGACCGAAGTCTGTGTGGAAAACCTTAGAAATACAGCTAAATAAAGATATATGTTTTCCTGTGGAATAAAAGCTCTTTGAAATGAGGTGCCTAGTTGACATCCACATAGGATAAATAATGTTTATGGATTTGCTTCAAGAAAGGGAACATAAATTTGCTACAAATGACCCTTGGCTTATGGTGAATGATATTGCTGTTAGTGGCAAGTTTGAACGTTTAGAAAGAGTCATTCTGAAGAAGGCATTGTTGTTTTATGATACTGAGTTGCTAGAGAAATATATAAGTTTAAACATCACATTGAGAGGTTTGCATGCTTGGTTTGTTGTGTGTGTTGGTTAAAAGAAATTTAAGGTCGCACAGCAAAATAAAAAATGAGATTCTTTACTTGCAAAACTCACTTATTAATGAACTTCCTGATTCCTTTTATGCTAATAAAATGAAAGAAATTAAACTAAAAATAGACAGGCTGATATGGAAATTTTATTATGACAGAAGAAAAAATTAAGCAGAGATATTAAGGACTTTGAGAGCAGCCTTATTTTTTTCATGATAATGGAAACCCAGACATGGAAAGTCAAAGTGAGATCTGTGGACAATCGGGAAGCAACAGGACGTGATTCCTCTGCATCTTCAGCTGACACTTGTTCCAATATGAAAAGTGTTTCATTTGAAGATGCACAATTGGACAACAGTACTCGAATGACAGAAGAACTTAATGTTAATGGGAATGACTATTTGTTTCACGCAAATGGCTGAGGGAGAAGAATATAATAAGTAAATTTCATTCATCAGGGAATAATTTGGACATTATTGGTACTTTTGATTCAACTGTGACTTGTAATTGTGGTTCAGTTCCTAATAGTTTAGATAGTATTAATTTATCTGATTTAATATCACATTAGCAGCAAGGAATATTTTATTGAAGGGTATTAAGTTTGTAGCCACTGTGAAGCCTGTCAGGCCAGCTAGCTGGAATTTTGTAAATAATTCTATGTTATTTGTGAATAGTAATATGATTTGTATGCTTGGCTTACAAATGTAAGTAAACTGTATGTTATGTATTGAGATGCAAAAATATAACCACAGTGCACCCTACTGGAAAAGAGCAGAACTCTAAGAAAATAAGTTGAAAGTGTTTACAACTGTGGTATCTCTCAGTTTCAGCTTGGAGACAGAATGTCTGCAGCTAGAAATTCTTTCTATTGTCTGGAAACGAAATAATTACAGGTTTCCAAGGTAAAAGTGTTTAACAGTTTTATGACTTCCAGTTTTAGGCAAAACTTCTTAGAGATAAGTATTTTTAACATAGAGGTGTTATATTTTAAGCTCCTGTTAGCCTGGGAACTAAAGGCAGAGGTGACAAGAATGATGTAATCTGAGATAACCCAGCAGAAATGTTTGATAGTAATTTAAGAACTATCTGTCAGAGAAAGTCTGGGCAATTTGTATTTGTCTTTGGACCTAGAAACATCCATTCAGCACTTGCATTTGCCTAGCTCTATAAGTAAGACTTAGATCATGGTATCTCTCTTAGAGATAGAAATACAGTAAGATTAGTTTAGATGTTTATGTATTTATGTGATACTGTCCTGCAATGTTGTTTTAAAATATTTCTGGTGATTCTGAACTCTGTTGTCACTGTGTTGAGTTATTGAGTATTGTCTTGTGTTTTTATTATTTATTATTAAATATATATAAATGTTTTAATTGTGGCTGGTTTGTTTAGACATATTTAAGCTCTTACAGTACTTGCACAAGTATTTGGTGACACTGTACAGGACATTCTTAAATAGCCTTAAAGTCTTGGACACACTTACCATTTGGATAATATTAACACTACATAGCAGAATTGGTCAACCTTTGTGAAGGGCCTTAAAGTATCTGATAAAGGGTGGTTGGTGGCAGTGATTTCTACCTTATAGTCTGGGCATAAGGGGACATAGCTAGTGAACATGTGCTAGCCTTCCCCAGGAGTGTCTGTGTGTTTATATATGAATCAAATCTCAAAGTGTGTGTGTGTGTGTGTGTGTGTGTGTGTGTGTGTGTGTGTGTGTGTGTGTGTGTGTGTGTGTGTGCGCACGCACTACTTGGGCAGGGACACAAAGCACTGGTTGGACAGAGAGGGTGCTGGAGGTTTTGGCTTGACCACTCGGCTGAGATCTTAACCCTATAGTGGGGAATCTTATTGGGGATCTGAAGAGGGAGAGGGAGAAACCAGCCCCAGATTGATTGTGATCTCTGTGCGCTCTTAAGGGAAATGGTACTTTACTGTGTGTGTACTTGTCATCCTCCCAATGTGCACATCCTTCACTGGTGTTAGTGGTGAGGATTGAGGCTCCTTGAATACTGGGCCAGTGCAGGGGCATCACACTCACTAGGAATTCTATTTTAGCTGAAATGCTAATTGATGTGAAGAAATTTTGTAGAAAGCTGTATTTAAAAGTATGTTTTGTGACACGTAAAGAAGATATGAAACTACTGATGACAATGTAGTACATGACAATTTACTTCTGAACTTATTAATTTACTAAACTGATTTTTCTGGGCATTTTTCTGATGTATGTAATGAAATGGAAGATGGGAATAATGTTGAATCTACTGTTTTTTCATGGGGTATGGAAAACTCACTGTTCTGGCTCTTTATTGTGTTAATAATTTTGTGCCACCTAAAATGTCTCCTGCCATTTGCCTTTTTGAAAAAAAATTAGTAAGTAAAAATGTAGAACTTGAATTTTGGAAATTTATACAGTCTCAAAAGTGTTATAATCTTACTAAGGTTGAATCGCTAAGCTTTACAAAACCTTCAGGAAGGTATGAATAATTATGTGTTTAAGCAAGCAGATAAGGGATGTAACTGGGTGATCATGAGTAAGTCTAAATATTTTAAAATGGTGAAAGACTTGTTAGTAAATCAGGTGGAATATGTGAAGTTAATGAACAACCCTGTAACCTCTCAGTATGGCTTTATTGGAAAATTTGGAAAGAGGGAAAGGATGTTTTTTTATACCCAGTGATATAGAAAAACTTCACATTACTAAACCACCTGATCCAGTTTTCTATGTGATTTCTAAGATGTTCAATAATCTGCTTGACCACCCCTGGTAGAATTATTATGTCAGGTATTGGTTTTTACTTGCAAAATGTAGGTATTTTTTTGGATTGTCATTTAAAGAGGTATTTACAAATGCTGCCTGCACATATTAATAATACACCAAGAACTTTTTGATAGTCTTAAAGAAGTTGTTTGGTGTGAGGATTGTTATTGGGTCACTGTGGATCTATGTTCTTTGTATACTTACATACAACATAAGTGGGGCTTGGAGGCAGTTCTTAACATTATGGGGGTGGGATCCCGCACCTTTTTTCTGATTTCTTTGTTTGAGGTTTGTTTAATCCACGATTATTTTTGTTTTGAGAATGAACTGATAATGAGATCCACTCACAAAACTTTAAGAAACATCATTAGTCTAGATAAATAGGGATGTGAAGAAGAAGGGTGGAAAACAGAAGAGTCAGATCTGAGGAAACAGGAATGACGTCTTGGAAAGGAGGAATTTCATTCTACTGATATCTTTAACTTTTTTAAAACAAGAAAATGTTTATTGAATTATTACTTTTGATATAGACAATCATACATTTATATAAATGAAAACAAACTACACTGACATATTTTCAGTTGCAGACATTAAACATCACATATAATCTTCTATACAGCTGTCAAGCAAATATTACATAGCTCATTCAATTTCTGCCCTCCCTTAAAACTTTATTCCTCCTCCAAAACATTATTCTACATGTATTGTTCCCGTAATTCCCATTTTGTCTATGCAATTTGGTCCTACCCTTTTGTAAAGATCCCATCTCCAGTTCTTTTATCTCTGTTAACATATTCACTACTACTAGTACAGTTTGGTTTACACTTTGATTTCTATATTTTAGTAATTTATTTTTCGGCAGCCACAAAAATTAAACTCAGCAAGGACGTACTATGTCTAGACAGCTCCAAATCTGTTATCACAGCTCAAAAATAATTTCCTTAGTTACAACAATTTTCTCACCTAGCATTTCTGACAGAGTTGTCTGCAGGAATCTTTAAAGTCTGCCAACTCATTACACTCTCAAAAATATGCCTTCAATTACGTCTTTCTTCCACATCAAACCTCAAACATTTGCAATCAAACCTGAAGAAAAATTCTTTGGAGTATGCAAACACTTCCAAAGTTCCTAAATCATCTATAATTGGTTGAATATATGGGAGACATAAATATATCCTCTCGTTGTTCATTTGTGAATTGCTTATCCAATCTCTGTTCCCAATCTTTTCTAATCTCCTTAGATTGATTCTTGTAGGTATAAAGCAACATTTCATAAGCCGTACTAACTATCCCTTTTCTAAAGCAGTTTCTGTTCTAGATTCTACTAAAATCTCCACCAGTGCTGGTCTTTCACTTAGGATCCTCCTATTCCTTTCTCTTTGCCTATACTCTATTAGTCCTTGACAGGGAAGGCAATTTCTAGCCTGCAGTCCAAATGAATTCTTGGCTTCTTCCCATTCTATTACCCTTCCCTCTCTAATTATTTGCTCCTAATACCTTGGTTCCTTCGCCAGTTTTCTACAGTAAATTCCAGCTCCTCGCCTATTCTCTGTGCTCTTGATTGCAGTTGTGCCTATTGAGAGAATCTCTATTCTCCATTTCTGTGTTTGTGTTAGTTCTTACACTACTCTCTGCTACTTTATGAATATAATATTCTGTATGGTTATTGTTATTCTCCTTAAGGATCTGCATCCAAAAGTCCAGTCTCTCTTTATTTCTTGAGCTTCCTCCTGTTTCTTCATCCATTTCCACTTTGAATTATAACTTTCTAGTTGTGATATATATATATATATATATATATATATATGCATATATATATATATATATATATATACATATATATATATATATATATATATATATATATATATATATATATATATATATATATATATATATATATATATATATATATATATATATATATATATATATATATATATATATATATACACACACATATATATATATATATATATATATATATATACACATATATATATATATATATATATATATATATATATATATATATATATATATATATATATATATATATATATATATATATATATATATATATATATATATATATATATATATATATATATATATATATATATATATATATATATATATATATATATATATATATATATATATATATATATATATATATATATATATATATATATATATATATATATATATATATATATATATATATATATGTATATATATATATATATATATACATATATATATATATATATACATATATATATATATATATATACATATATATATATATATATATACATATATATATATATATACATATACATATATATACATGTATATATATATATATATATATATATATATATATATATATATCTAGGGGTCCATATTACATAGATGAAAAATCAAAATTTCAAATGCTCATATGAGCGAAAATGCAGGTAATTGAAATTGCTATTGAGCAGTCCATTGAATGTTTTTTTTGGTTTCTATGGACATAAATTCGCTTTTTACTGTAATACCTCATACCTATGGGTAAGATGCTGTTAGGACCTATTTATGTTTACACAGTTCATATGATATGAAGAGAATTGATTTTTTTATGTATGTTATTAGAGCTGATACTTGAAAATAATATTTTCTTATTTGAACAAAAATACTACCTTCAATTGTTTGGCGTAGCTATGGGCACACCTTGTGCCAATAGCTACGCCAACATGGTTCTTGCTTATTGGGAAGAAAAATGTGTTTTGTCCCATAAGTTTGCCAGTAAAATTCTTTTTTATAGGAGGTTTGTAGATGACCTTCTACTGGTGTGGGGAGGCACTAAAGGAGAATTAGAAGAATTTTTTATATTTTTAGATAATAACACCAATTTATTTGAGATTCACTCGGTTTCCTGCACAGAAATCTCTTTTTTAGATGTTACAATATTTAAAGATACTAATGGGATGTTGTCTTCCTGGCTTTATAGGCAAGAATGTAGAAGAAATTATGTTTTGAGTAGAGATAGTATGCATACTACTTATATTTATAGGACTATCATTAAAGGTCAAGCTATGTGCATATCTAGATTAGATATGGAGCAAGACCAGTTTGATAAGGATATGGGAATTTTTACAAATGAGTTATTGCAACTGAAGTCTAAGAAAGGTGAAATAGATAAAGGTGTTAACATAGTTAGATCTATAAGGGAGGATAGAGCTAACCCCTATATAAGTGGTGATGATCATACTCTCTCTCAGTATTATAGGGAAAGACCTATTAAAAAGACCCTATCCATTCACTTAGAATATGCTGGGAATATTAGAAAGGTACAAGATGTAGTTGATAAAAACTGGTCTATTTTGCAATCAGATCCTGAGATAGCTAGGATAGTTGGCCTGAAAACTAGGTTCTGCTGTAAGAACAAGGATCTTAAGAGACTACTATGTCAACCCAATAGGCTAGGTGATGAGGTTTATGGTCTCAGTAAATGTGGACAATGCAGTGTACGTGATGATAGGGTCTTTATACATCCTAAAACCAAGAAAAGATATGAATTTAGAGTAAAAGCAAATTGTAGAACAAGAAACCTGGTATATTTAGTTGTTTGTTCAGTCTGTCCCTCTTTCTATGTGGGTATGACTACCCGCTCACTTAGAGAGAGGGTCAGAGAACATTTCTCAGCTATTAGAAATAGAGAGCCTGATAGGAGTGCCCTAGCCAAGCACATTATTTGCAAAGGTACAACACATCATTTCAATTTAAAGTGATTGAATGTGTTCAACAAGATTTAAGGTTGGGGAATATAAAAAATAAATTAGAATTGAGTTAAGATGGATAATTGAGCTGCAGGATGAAAAGGAACCAGGGCTAAATGACAGGAAGTCAATCAAACCTTATTTAAAAACACGGCACTTATAATGTTCAAGATCAAATTATATTTATATTTTTATATAGGTATATATATTATTTACTTATTAATATAGTACTAATTTTATGTATTTTATATTGATACATTGTCTTAAATGCAGTGAAAAAAATGTTTGTATGCTGCTTTTTTAACTGAATTACTTTAATCTAATGTAATTATTCAATTAATGATGAGTATGTGAGTATATATAAGACTTGAATTTGATTTGCTTATGGTCTGATGAAGCATCTGTGATGTGAAAGCACTAACCATATTAAAGTTTTTTATACTTTTCCTGCTGTGTTTCTCCCTCTTGTTCGTTTTATTGGAATAAGAAGTTATTATCCCCACCTGTTATGTATATAACTTTTAAATGTCAAGTTTTTTTAACTGTCTAGTTTCAGCTATTGTGTTGTATGAATGCACTAATGTTTTACAGGTTGATCTTTTTTATACAGTTGTTTCTTGTCATATCTATGTCACATATTACAAGACTTTTTGTTTTAACTAAAAAAAAACTGCAGAACACTTCCGCAACCTATTAACTTAACACAAACACAAACTATGTACATCTTCAAATAATGTTTATCTCTCCTAATAGAAACAATTGTCCCAGACTGACAGCTACACTCACAGGATTTAATTGACCTATAATGAAGGTTATCCAGGCTAAGATACATGGCACAGCATGTGCTTCTACTTATACTAAGTACTGTCTGTTTCTGTCTTATCTTTATTCCTCTCTCAAATGTAGAAAATGACTTGAATGCTCTCAGAAAACATTATCATTTAGACACAAAGAAAAAATAATTCTGTTTGTATTGCACTTATCAGCTTGTCTGCACAGAAACATGAGAACCAGATACAGAGTTACCTTCAGCTACAAGCTTAATACAAACAAAATCATGGCCCTACAAGGTCACAAACACTATAAGCTCCACACTAGAAATCAGGTATAATAAAATTAATTTTATTTTACAAATTAGGTTAAGCGCTTTTGTCCCTTACAAAACAAAACTGGGACTTCTTCAGAACAAAATACAAAATTCAATCAAGCCTTTATATAACAGACAATTAACACCTCTCACCAATTAACACCAATCGACAAAAAAAAGAAGTTATGTCCTTACCATAACGTTCCATGTGAGTTGTTCATCTCGCCTTTTTGTTCTTACACATAGGTCAGAGCCAATCCCTCAGCTCCAAATCGGCCGCTTTTGAAGCTCAGACTCTCAGAGAAGCTCGAGACCCAGTGAATATCCCATGATGCCCTGCTATGAATCCCCAGATCTAGTATGCTGCAACCAAGACAGCCTATGGACAAAAAAAAACTATAAAGTCTACCTACTTAGAAAACTATAAGAGTAGGGGGAGAGAAGCAGAGCTGGAATGTCTAAACAGACAGACAGCTGGACCAATCTACCAAGGCAACCATCTCACTCGACTGGAGGGGGAAGGTGGGCGGGAATGTAAGAACAAAAATGTGAGATGAACAACTCACATGGAACGTTATGTTAAGGACATAACTTCTTTATGTGAAGTTGTTCTATCTCGCCGTTTTGTTCTTACACATGGGTAGCGTCCCAAGTACCCTCATCCTGGGTGGCTCATGGGAGAAAATTCCTGAGCACAGTGGAACCAAATGTAGCCCTGTCCCTGGAGGTCTTATCCACTTTGTAATGAGTGATAAATGTGTGAGGTTTTGACCACGTGGCAGCTGCACAGATGGTATCTAAAGGTAAACGAGCTGCATGAGCCAATGATGTAGAAACAGCTCGTGTAGAATGGGCTTTGACGTTGGTTTCTAATGGCTGATTAGTAGAAGCATAAATTAATCTGATGCAATCAGAGAGCCACTTGGATAATGTGACTTTTGATATTTAGACACCTTTTTTATTTTCTGCATAAGACACGAAGAGTTGATCTAATTGTCTGAAATCCTTTGTTCTATCCAGATAGAACCTCAGCTGTCTATGTACAACAAGCTTGTGTAACATATACTCCAGTTTGTTGGTATGGTGTTTGAAGAAGGTTGGGAGCTCAATGGACTGATTCAAATTACTTTCCGAAGAGATCTTGGGAAGAAAGGTAGGATTTGTCCTGAGGGACACCCTATCAGGATGAAAAATCAAATATGGGAGTTTGAAGGACAAGGCTTGAAGTTTAGAGACCCTGCGTGCAGACATAATGGCTACCAGGAATAAGGTTTTCCAAGACAAAAACTTTAAATGACAAGATGAAGCAGGTTCAAAGGGGGCAAGCATCAGTTGGGATAAAACCAAATTCAAATTCCAGGGGTAGACAGGATGCCTAATAGGTGACCTGAGATGATGGGTACCTTTTAAAAATGCTTTACAAAGCCTGTGTGACATGATGTTAAAGCCGTTGAAGCCTACATGGAAGTTTGAGATAGCAGCCAATTGAACTCTAATGGTGGCAGCAGCCACTCCATCCTGGAATGACGACGACAAAAAGTCTAAAATTATATGGATAGGTGCTACATAAGGGTTTGTGTCATGTTGAGAAGCCCAGTGAACGAATCGTTTCCATTTGCTGTTATATAGTTTCCTAGTAGAAAGCTTATGAGATGAAACTATAATATGCTGGACCGCAGAAGACAGCTCATGTGACCTGGCTAGTGTGGGAATCGAAGCAGTCAAGCTGTCAGTTTCAGGGACGGGAGGGAGGGATGGAGAACTCCCGACGAATGAGTCGGAAGATCCGGCACTGGGTCGAAGATCCATGGTTCTTTCAGTTGATATTTCCACAGGAAGGGAAACCAAATCTGCCGAGGCCAAGACGGAGCTATTAAAATCACAGTCCTTCTCAGACTTTTGGCTTTCTGCATGAATTTGGAAATTACAGGTATTGGCGGAAAAGCATATAGGAGACCCGAGGGCCAATCGTGTACGAGCACATACCTCGGTTCTTTCCCCGGTGGGGGATAAAGGGCAAAGTAGCTGCTGCATTTGGCATTCATTGGAGACACAAATAGGTCACAGCAAGGCTGGCCCCATCTGCGGAAAATGTTTTCCGCTACTTGTTGATTGAGAGACCACTCGTGAGGCAACAGCATGGCTCTGCTTAGTTTGTCCGCTATCACGTTGGATGTTCCCGGGATGTGCATTGCTATCAGAAAGCATCCGGTGGATATAGCCCATTGCCAAATCCTTAGGGCCTCCCGGCATAAAGGGTACGATTTGGTTCCCCCTTGTTTGTTGATGTACCAGACAACCGACATGATGTCCGTCTGGATAGCAAATGTGCCTGGAGGAAGAGAGTCGTAAAAGTGTTGCAACGCTAAGAACACCACTCTCAGCTCTAGGACATTTATATGCAGGTGCATTTCCATGTTTGACCAAGTGCCTTGGACAGTCTTTCCCTGAAATAGCCCCGCCCACCCTATCAGGGAAGCATCCATGGTCACTCTGGCTGTGGGTTGGGGAAGAATGAAGGGACGTCCTATTACTACTTGGTCGCTGTGCAACCACAAGCTGAGATCTTTCTTGCAAAGTTTGGTTAATCGGATCTCGTGTGACATGGGTAGTTGCTGGTACGACCATTGCGCGAAAAGTAACCACTGGACAATTCGCATGTGCATGCGGCCTAACGGCACTGCTATCAAAGTGGCTGCCATTGTGCCTAAAAGCTGTAGTACTTGGGATGCTGGAGCTTTGTTGTGGGCTAAGAGCCTGGATAATTGATTGTTTAGTGTTGCGATTCTTGATTGGGGCAACCTGATTCTTGCATTGACGGTGTCTAGTTCTGCCCCTATAAATGTAATATGCTGCGAGGGCGATAGCGCAGATTTTTCGAAATTGAGGGTAATACCCAGCTGGGAGCAAAGGTGTATAATCTAGTCTCTTGCTAGGATTACTTGATGCCTGGAGGTGGCAGTGAGGAGCCAGTCGTCCAGATATGGAAACACCCGGAATCCCAACCGTCTCAGGTGAGCCGTGACCACTGCCATACATTTGGTGAACACCCTGGGGGCTGTTGTGAGAACAAAGGGCAGGGCTCTGAATTGAAAATGACTGGCCCCCAGCCGGAAACGCAGGTGATCATCTGTCCATTTTGATGTGGTAGTAAGCATCCTTGAGATCTATAGAGCACATCCAATCGCCTGTTGCCAGGAACGGGAGAATCGACTGCAGAGTGACCATCCAGGACTTTTGCTTCTTGACGAAGGTGTTGAGTTTGCTGAGGTCTAGTATGGGCCTTCAGTCCACTGCTTTCTTTGGAACTAAAAAGAACCTTAGTAAGTTCCGGATCCTATTTGGTCCGCCGGGACTGGCTGGATGACTCTTTTGTCCAGCAGCTTTTGGATTTCTATGGCTGCTAATTTTCTCAGACTGGGTGGTATGTCTGGAATCCTTGTACATAAAGGTGGGGTTTTTATAAAGGGGATGTAATAACCACTGGCAATGATGCTTTTTACCCAAGAGTCCATTGTAATGTTTAGCCAGGTGTCTGGGTATAAAGCCAAGCGACCCCCGACTGCCTCTAGAGTAGGACAGCCGGGCTTCCTTTCAGGAACGCTGATAGGGCTTACCAGAGAACTGATCCCTGTTGCCCTGGTTCTGTGGACTGCCTCTGCCATTTGGACGGCGTCTTCCATTTCTGCCCCCTCCTCTGCCTCTAGAGGGGGTATCGGTAGGTGTGTTCTGGAAAGCTCCTTGAGGTTTTCGGAACCACATTTTTCCACTTCGTTGCCCTTTGGGGTACGGTCTAGTTGGAGTGGAAAAATGGACCCCTACAGCAGACAGAGTCTTCCCTTCCTGTTCACACCTAGTAAGTGTCTCCTTAACTTTGGGTCCTAACAAGGTGGAGCCATCGAATGGGGTACTGACAAATGAAGATTTAAAGGCTTCCACAAAGGAGCAAAGGCGCATCCAGGATTGCCTCCGAAGAGCTATCGCTGAGCCTGCTGCCCTACTCGATCCATCAGCCACATATGAAATGAGGCACATGGATGAGTTTACTATTGAATTAAGGGTGTTGAGTTGTGCAGTCACCTTTTCCGAGACTGCATCAGCTGTATTACCCTGAAGAGTATCTCCCAGCTCTTTTAGGAGATCTCGCTGAAGGCTGGTAAAATGTGTCAGGTAGTTGAGCGACCTGATGGAAAATGCCGCAGAATTAAATATGCGTTTCCCATATCTGTCCATTGTCTTAGAATCTCTATTAGGAGGATGGACAGCCGAAGAGGTTTCCGACATCTCTTTCTTGGTGGCTGCCGCCATCACCATGGCATCAACTGGGACTCCTTTTGTAAGAAAGGCCTTGTTGGTGGGGGAAGTAATAAATTTATTGGGCCTGCATGGGACCGGTTCCACTGAGTCAGGTGATTCCCACGCCCTTCCAGCAACCAGTTCCATCAGCTCATCGAAGGGCGGCGTAACCCAGGAGGCAGATGGTTGAGATCCGAAGGCCTTCAGGAGAACCGACTCGTCCTCAGAAGGGGCAAGGGACTGCCAATCACCCCTCTGCCTTAAGATTTCCAATATGTCTGCGAAGGAGACATCTTCTGAGGGGGACCGTGGGGACCCTTCTGATTCCTCCAAGTTGGTATCTGATGTTAGAGATTCCTGTGGGGAATCCAAGTGCCTCCTCTTGCACAATCTCTTCCTAGGGACTTCATTGGTGGGGGCGTCCGGTGAAGTTCCTGGAGAGGAGGGGCCACCCAATGGGGATACCTGAGGCCCTGGATCTCAACGCTTTGTGGGGATCTGCGGGGAAGAGATAGAATGAGGCCCCTTAGGGGCAGCCACGACCTTCCTCATGGCATCGAAGGCACCAGAATCCCGGCCCGAGAAGTCAGTCGGCTCTGAAGAGACCGGCAGCTCTCCTCGGACCGAGACACTCCGCTCCAATCCAGAGGACGGAGCCGAGGCCACCTGCTCTGAAGCCCCAAGTGGAAGAGTCTGAACTGAAGTATCATTTCGACTCTCCACCCCGGAGCTGGCGAGGGACTGTCGGCCCTGGAACCGAGGAGATCAAGGTCGATGGAGCCGAGGGAGGAGGATCAAACCTCGGCTCCAAGGGTTCTACCAATATCGGTTCCATCTGACCCAGCTCCGAACGCTCGATTGAATTCGGAGGAGGAGGTGGAGAAGCCATGGGGGGCAGTTCAGTCTTCGAAGCCGAGTGGTTCGAAGCAGATAGCATTTTGGCCAGGGCTGGGTTCTCTAAGAGCCTCTTAACCACTTGGTCCAGAACCACATCGAAGAGCCTGGAAGAATGAGTCGAGGGATGGGTCGAAGGGGCCGAAGATGGAACCGATTGAAGGATTGGAGATTGAGGGGTCTCCAATATCGGTTCCACAACTGGACCCCGAGGCAAGGACTCGATACACGGCTCCAAGGACTGTGGAGCCGATGCACGGACCATGCTAGAGGAACTTGGAGCCGATGACTTGGGCTCCAAGGATCCTTTGGAAGACTTCGAAGCCTTGGAAGAGGTGTCAGCCTTATTTAAAAAAGCCTGAAATTCAGGCTTTAGGAGTCCTCTATCCACCAATTTCCTGCGCCTTTCTAGGAGGACCCTGGCACTGAAGGAATGGCAGATAGAGCACACCTCTTGTAGGTGTACCGAGCCTAAGCAGTAAATGCAGGTGGAGTGATTGTCTGTAATAGACATCTTCTGACCACACTCACACCGTTTAAACCCTGATTTTTGCTTTTCAGACATGGTTTAACAATAGCAACAACAAACCTTAGATATAGGTAAAGATATGTATAAAGAGTTTTAAATGTCCAATAAACTTTACTACTATTAGCTAAGAAATATATATAAACTACCACTCTAACTGTATATATATATATATATATATATATATATATATATATATATATATATATATATATATATATATATATCAGAAAACAACACACAGAAAACGGCTGACAGAGCCCTGTCACGTCCAAAGAAAGACCAAAGGCCTGAAGAAAAAGTAACTATTTAATGGTTCTAGCAAACTAAACTAACCAGAATTCTAACACTATACTATTAAACATTCTACTATATATCTAATACTAATTTTTTAAGAAAAATGAGATAATAATTAGAAATTTAAAGTCACTGGCCCAAGCTAACTCTGACAAGCTGTTGATCCCTTGCAGCGGCAAACTAGATCTGGGGATTCATAGCAGGGCATCATGGGATATTCACTGGGTCTCGAGCTTCTCTGAGAGTCTGAGCTTCAAAAGCGGCCGATTTGGAGCAGCGGGATTGGCTCCGACCCATGTGTAAGAACAAAACGGCGAGATAGAACAACTTCACATCAATAAATTTCCATTTAAAAACTGTATTGTATACAAATGTTCTTAAAAAGGACCACAAAGGAATCCATTAAGATAAAAATGTGTACATCTAAATATAAAATAAGTTAAAAAAGTTGAAAAAACTCCAAAGGCATATTAAACATTTCAGAGGTCCAAAGCTCTCATTTTCAATAGGGGTAACAATGAAAAACAATCATTAAGACCTGGTATAGCAGTTGCATTCAACTTAATGATCCAGTACATCTCCCTTAATTCTCTCTGTAATTCCCACCACTCACCCCTTGGACTCTTTGGCACAACTTCCAGGACCCCAAATTTAAATTTTGTGAAACCCTGGCATACTAATGTGCGTCTATAGGTTCATAGGCTCATACTAGGCTATCTGCCCTAGGGCATTTATAAGCCTAGCCAGAGTGTGTTTGGCTTTCGCCACCCATTTTAAATTAATTTTGCTATGCCCTTTTTCGAGGTTAGTATACTGTGCCTCTGTCTAACAGTGACACAGAAGTGATACCCGGGGTAAACCTATGATCTCCCATCCACTCATCAAGATTCTTCTTGAAGAGAGTCAGTGAGGGACTCTGCCTAACCTGGACTGGGATTTTATTCCAGAGTGAAGGGAGCCTCTGTGTTATGAATCTGTCCCTCCAGCATATAGGAAAACTGCTGTTACTGTACAAATGGTTTAAAAGGATACATCCCAGGGTGGGCTCGAACCAGCTACCTTTCAGTTAACAGCCAAACACACTAACCAATTGCGCCACAGAGACCTAAGGGTGTTGCTCAAATTACCCTTTGAAACAGCATACAAATATTCATAAATTCTATATCTCAGTCTTCTTTCTGTTTTTCCTACATAATTTTCGTAATTTCCACAACCCTGACATATAGATATATAAATCACACCCCTGGTGTTGCAATTGCCCCTTTTCAATCTAATATTGTGTGTACTACCTATTAAATTTATAACATTCATATCCAGGATATAGGGACATTGCTTACAATTGGCACATTCTGTCATGCCTCTAATGGTCATGGGGGTGTAATTGTATGTGTTCAAAGCAAAATTTTAGGTTTCTCCCAGTTTTATATACAAAACCTGGTTTACTCAGAATTGTTGCTTTTCAACTGTTGATGTGGTTGATATTTTTACATCCATCCCATATAGGGAAGGACTTGATTTGTTTCATGATGCCATTAGAAAACTTACTGTATTCAACGACATCATGGTTAATTTTATTATGGTTACCATGGAATATATATTGAAGAACAACTTTTTCACATCTGGGGGGGAATACTATAAACAAATACAAGAGGTTGCAATGGGTGCTAGTTCATAGGTTCATAGGTTGGTACTAGGCTATCAGCCCTAGGGCCTATACAAGCCTAGCCATAACAATTCCCTGGCTATTTCTTCCCACATTATTTACTTTCCTGGACCCCTGTCTAGCAGGGCGACTGACGTGATCCCTGGGGTGAATTTCCTTTCTCCCATCAAGGTTCCTCTTGAAGAGGTCCAAAGAGGCACTCTGCTTGACATGTATGGGCAATCTATTCCAGAGTCTGGGGAGTCTCTGGGTCAGGAACCTATCCCTCCAGCATGTTTTGTTTATTGTGATGACAAGGTTTAGATCCCTGGAGCGTGTAGCTCTGAGGGATTGGGATTTCTTTAAGTGTAGCATGTCCAACAGCTCTGGGTTTGACATGGCCTTGTATGTTAAGCAGAGATCGCCTCTGAGTAGACGATATGCGACAGAGTATAGCTGGAGTTTTTTAAGGCGGTCAGCGTACGGCATCTGCTTTAGGCCTGTGATTCTTTTAGTGAGGTATTTCTGAGGCCTTTCCAGTTGTTGCAGATGTCTTGAGAGGTACATACCTATTTTTGCCAACCTTCTTTTGTATGCATTGGAATCTAAACACATTTTTAATACCCCTTTTTGTCAATCATGGTATTCTTATTTTTGGTTCTTGGATAACATTTTTATTTTATGGAAGGAAAGGTCTATTGTTCCAACTTAGTTTGTAGAACATCTTAACAAAGTTTGCACTTATTTTAATTTAACAGCCACCTTTTTCGAAAATTTCTATTGATTACCTAGATGTGACCATTTTCAAGGATAAATTAAAGGGGTCCTTTGTTTCAAAGGTGTTTAGAAAAAAGACCTTTTCTAATAGTTACCTGGATTTCCACAGTCACCATCCTGGACATACTAACAGAAATATAGTTAAAGGTCAGTTAGTAAGAGCAGCCAGGATGTGCTCGGATGGTGACATTTTTAATTCTGAGCTGGTAACTATTACTGAGTACAAACCACTTTTAGGTAATGAGAACACCATTGCTACTGCTACAACTATTATAGATGGACATCTCAATTTTAATTTGAGCATGGTCATCCCTTATGGGTTAGGTGAAAAATAACTTAGAAGTATTTAAACAAAAAATTGGAATATTTTTAAAGGTAATTCAGAGATTTTTGATTTATTAGGGCAAGGACAGTTGTCATATTTAACAAAGTACAGTTGTGTACACTTACCATAAATGTAGGATGTTCGAGTGTATTCACTGTTGCAGTCATTACATTTGGGTAATCCTGCTGGCAGGTTGCCCTCAGCCAGCCTGAATTCCAAAGTCTTGGGTCCTGTGTTGGCCGCTGTCACCCTTTCCCTGACGTCAGGTCGTCAGGGGTATAAAAGAAGCAGCCGACACCATTTTCTTCAGTTTTTCTTGCCCCAGATGTCAGGTGCCCCTTAAAAGGGTAGCCAAATTTTATATATATAAATCAATAAATGCACCAATATAAATTTTACCTTCATCTATAAGCAAATACACCACATAGGTTGTATAAATCAGAGAAGGAAAGATAAGATCCATAGAAAAAAGGGGGATGGCGGGTGGGTAACCTGGACTGCAACAGTGAATACACTCGAATATCTACATTTATGGTAAGTGTACACAACTGTACTATGTTCTTCATGTTTCACTGATGCAGTCATTACATTTGGGTAGAGTCCCAAAGCTATGGTTGGGAGGCTGGAGCTAAACAGCATTAGGAGCAGCTATGAGGCCCTGCAGAACTGCAGTGGCAAAGCCTGCCCTGGATTTAGAGTAGAATGGCAGATGATAATGCTTTGTAAAGGTGTGCACTGAACTCCAAGTAGCCGCCTCTAAAATGTCTCTGGTTGGTACTCCCCTGAGAAAAGCTGCTGAAGTGGCTGCAGCTCTGGTGTAATGTGGCCTAATGCCCTTAGGCACTGGCTTGCCATGGTGTGAGTAGCATAAATAAATGCAGTGGCCTATCCACTTTGAGATAGTCTGCTTTGAGATAGCCTTTCCTTGTGATCCTGCAGCATATGCCACTAGTAATTGCTCTGTCTTTTTGAAAGCTTTGGTTCTGTCCAAGTAGAATCTAAGCTGTCTGCGCACGTCCAAAGAGTGCAGAATTCTCTCCCCCTTGTTCTGTGGATTTGGATAAAAAGTTGGCAGATGAATCATTTGGTTAAGAGCCACACTGGACACCACTTTAGGCATAAATGTTGGATTTGTTCTCAGAAAGACCCTGTCTGGATAAAAAATGATAAAAGGTTCCACAGCCATGAGCACCTGTTGCTCTGAAACTCATCTTGCAGAAGTAATTGCTAGGAGCAGAGCTGTTTTCCAAGATAAAAACTTTATATCAACAGTAGCAGCTGGCTCAAAAGGAGGCAGGGTGAGCTTTTCCAAGACATAGTTGAGGTCCCATGCAGGTATTGGTGATCTCCTTGGAGGCCTTAAATTTTTGGCTCCTCTGAGGTACTGCTTTAATAAAGGATGAGAAAAAATTAGTGGCTCTGTATTGTAATGAGCCAAAATGGCAGAGGCATGAATTTTAATTGATGAAAAGGACAGGCCTTTGTCCAGCATCTCAGTTAAGTTTTGCAAAATCTGAGGAATATTTGGTACAGTTGTATCAGTTCCTTGTGCCTGGTTCCAAGCACAGAATCTCTTCAATTTTCCAGCATAAGACTTTCTTGTACTAGGCCTTCTGGCTTCCAGAATGACATCCATCACAGCTTTGCTGAGAGGTGGTTTTTTTATGACTACATTATCCGCCATGCTGCCAGGTTTAATATCCTAAGTTGGCTGTGTAGGATCTGATTGTTTTGCTGGGACAGTAGACGAGGTAATTGAGGTAAGGTCCAAGTTGGGTAATGAGACAAGTTCCTTAGGATTGGATACCAGTACTAGTGGGGTCAGTCTGGGGCAATCAGTATCATCTTTGGTTTCTCCTGTCTTACCTTTAGGAGTACCTTGGGGAGGAGAGGCAGTGGAGGGAAGGTATATACTGATAGGTTTTTCCAGCTGAAAGATAGGGCATCCACTTTTCATGCTTGTCTGTGATAAGTCCTTGTGCAGAATCTTTTTAGTTGGTAGTTGTGTGGGGAGGCAAATAGATCTATGTCCGGGCATCCCCATTTCCTTGTTATCATGCTGAAGACTTGTGGATCCAGCTTCCACTCGTGGGGATCCATGAGGTTTCTGCTTAGTACATCTGCCAGAGTATTTTCCTTTCCTGGCAGGAACTGTGCCTGCAAATGTACTTGGTAAGTCAAAGCTGTGTCCCACAATGTCATGGCTAGTCTGCAAAGGGGGTAAGAATGTGTGCCCCCCTGCTTGTTTATATACCACATGACCGTGGTGTTGTCTGTCTTTATCAGTAGTTGTCCTGGATGAAGTAGGTCCCTGAAGGCTGTCAGGGCATTTTGAACAGCTAACATCTCTTTTTGATTGATATGTAGATGCATTTGGTTTGAGGTCCATGTGTCCTGAATGCATCTTCCTGCCATGTGGGCCCCCCAGGCATAATCTGATGCATCCGTTGTTAGTGTCTGCCTGGCTAGGAGTAATGTGAATGGCTGTCCCTTGTTCTGGTGACAAGCCTTTGCCCACCATCGAAACTCCTGTTGAAGGCAGGGAATGAGAGTAATTGTTTCCAGGCTGTGGCAATGTTGAGTCCAAACACTTTTTAGGTACCACTGAAGTTTCCTCATATGCAGTCTTGCATATGGAATTAGTAAGATGCAGGATGCCATGAAGCCCAAAACCTGCAGAATTTTTCTTGCAGATAACTGGGCCTTTGTTGCCAACATTGTGAAATAGGTAGTCAGTTGCCTTTCTTTGTCTGGCGTGAGATAAACCATCTGGGCAGTTGTATTCAAGCTTGCACCCAGGAATGTTATATCTTGAGCGGGTACTAGTTTTGATTTCTTTTCATTGACTGTGTACCCTAGGCATGTTAGAAGTCTTTTCACAAACACCAGATGTTGAAGAAGAATGTCCTTGTTCTCTGCTTGAATTAGACAGTCATCCAAGTAAGGGTATACTTGTATTCCTCTTTGTCTGCAGAATGCAATTACTGGTGCCAGGCACTTTGTAAAGACCCTGGGCGCAGTAGATAAGTCAAAGGGCAGTGCAGAGAATTGGTAATGTATTGAACCAGCCTTGAATCTGAGGTGTCTTCCGCATGATTGTCTGATTGGAACATGCAGGTATGCCTCTTTTAGGTCTAAAGTCACAAGCCAAGCATTCTTGCCCAGCATGGGCAGAAGCTGCTGCAAAGTCAACATTTTGAATTTTGGAATAGCCAGGAATGTGTTCAGAACAGATAGGTCCAGTATCGGCCTCCAGGCCTTGTCCTTTCTGGGTATCAAGAACAGTCTTGAGTAAAATCCTTGTCCCTGCTCTGGTACTTGCTGAATGGCCCCCATGTCCATGAGAGATGAAACTTGTTTTTGTGCCTCTGCCCATTGATTTTTTGGCAGATCTGGCCAGCCGTTTGCCTTTGGCAGAGTATGGAAAGGGAATTTGTAGCCTTGTGACACTATATTTAGAACCCATTTGTCCTGGGTTATAATGTGCCAATTTTGAACAAAAAGTGCTAATTTTCCCCCTAAGGGTGCTGCCAGAAGATAAGTACTTGGTGCAGGCAGGGGAAAGTCATTGGGACTGCTTTGTGTATGTTTGCGCTTTATCTTCTCCAGCTTTGGAGGTAGAAGCACCCCATTGTTTTGGCCTATAAAAACCTTGCGCCTGGGATCTACCCCTTTGAGGTCTGTCTGACACAGGAAAGGACCATTGTTTTGTAGGCCAGTGTCTACTAAACCTAGGTGGCTGTACTTGTAAAAACTCTAACATTTTGCATAGATTTAGCTTTGTCTTCCATTTTCTTTAACACCTCTTCTGCCTTAGCACCAAACAAAGTACCATGCATCTAGTAACTTAACTTTAACATGATCAGGCAGATTTTGTTCCTTTAACCAAGCATGCCTCCTAATTACAGAACCCGTAACTGCGGCCCTGCAAGAGGCCTCCAAAGAATCAAAACCACATTGCAAAATATGCTTTCCAGCTTGTTCAGCTGCATGCAATAAATCTTGCATTTCCTTGTTTTCAGCACATTCAGAATTTAACATCATTTTCTGTTTAAGCAATCCCATGAGATGTTGCTGATACTTGAGCATATGAAACTGACAGTTTAAGGCCCTTATAGCCAAAGTTGCAGATGTGTAAACCTTTTTTCCCCATCTATCCAGTGCCCTTGAATCTCTGTCTGAGCGGGGTTGGGCTTTTTGCTGTAGAGGCCTTAATTTCCTTGGAACCCTGTGAAATAGTTTCTGGGTCAGCAGCAGGGTTTTTAAAAAGAAATTTGTGAGAGTCAGGAACCCTGTAATATCTGTCAGGCTTAATAGGAGCTGGAGGTAAGGAGTCAGGGGTCAAACTATACTCCGAAAACACATTATCTACAATGTCTAACATGGGGGAATGGCTAGAGGCCTGTGCTGTGGTAGTAAAAGGAAATCCCTGAGCCTCTTTTTAGATTCTGAAAAATCTTGGCATTCCCAGTGAAAATGCTCTCTCATGGTATGCAAGGTTTCCCCAAAGGAATAATCCTCAGGAGGGGATGCTGAAGGTATAGATTCTTCAGCATCAGAATCCTCATAGGGGGGTAAAGAATATCCCTGATCAGAAGAGGAATCAGAAGAAATTAAAACCTGATCTGAAGATTCATAGGTCTTCGGCCTTCTTGCTCATCTGTTTTTTGGGCATAGAGGCCTGTATATGTGGCTCATGAGTTTGTTTCTTTGCTTTAGAAGCTGCTTTAGTCTTTGTCTTTGAAGCTGAAGTCATTTTAATGTAAAGATGTTGTGGTCTGAATACACCCTCAGAAGCCGGTACCTGCTCAGCGGCTCCGGACCCATCTGAGGATTTAGCATCCGAGGCTCCAATACTTTGAGTATCCAGCGGCATGGCCGACTCCACGTGGGAGTCGGTAGCGGCCTGCGTCTCTAAAGTAGTGGGTGTCAGGGGCTGCGAAAGCGCCTCACTGAGAACCGGCGACTGGCTTAGGAGAAGCTTCGTCGTCGGTTTTGGGCCTCGCTTGTTTTTCTCTATCCTTTTCTTTGCATTTTTTGTAAACTCCGGTAGTTGGATGGCTATCCGATGACATTTTAGGATAATTAAACCTGCTACCAAAATACTTTAAAGCAAAAATATACTGACGCTTAATAGTGCGTTGGTCAAATCTAGCACAAAACCGACAACCAGAAACGTTGTGATCAGGGCCTAGGCAAGGAATACAGTAAGAATGAAAATCCTTATGAGGTATTTGCTTTCCACAACTAATACAATTATTAACTTTTTCTGACTACATCGGTCTGGAGCAAGAAAAAAGTTTCCCCAACGGGGTACTTAGCTTTATTGAAGACTTCAGTTCTGAAACTTAAACACAAAAATTTCAGGAGTCGGCTGACCGGCACTTGCGAACTGCTTCTGCTTTGGGCATCGCGTGGCAAGAAAGACTGAAGAAAATGGCATCAGCTGCTTCTTTTATACCCCTGATGACCTGACATCAGGGAAGGGGTGACAGTGGCCGACGCAGGACCCAAGACTTTGGAATTCAGGCCGGCTGAGGGCAACCTGCCAGCAGGATTACCCAAATGTAATGACTGCAACAGTGAAACACAAAGAACATCTACTTTTGTTATACATGGCAAAGAGTCCTTTTGTTCAATAACCTTTACGTTTTGTCCATGAATTTAAAGAAGTTATTCTTGCAGTTCTTTCTTTAATTATTAATATCTCCATCTGACTAGTTTCAGTTGCAATATTGTAAAATTCTTTCATAGTTGGTATGCTTGTGTTTTTCCAATTTTTTTATCACGTTCCTTGCGATTGTAAGACAAGTCCAAAGAAGTGAGTAATCAACGTTTATAATACATATGGGTACTGGTGCATTAAATAAAATCAATGACTTGTTTAGGTTGACGTTATCAGTAAATAAAGCCTGCAAAAAACACTGACATCATTCCAAAAAGGTTTAATTATATCACATTCATAAAACACATGTTGCCAATTAGCCACAGTTTGTAATTTACATCTCCAACAGCTAGTTTGTTTTTTATAGATTAGCTGTAATTTATGTGGTGTGATAAATGCTTCATGGAGAAATTTCCAAGAGAATAATTTCCATCTTAAAGATGTTGAAGCTAGTGAAGAGGATGTCAATATAATTTTTTTCTCATTATTATTTGGGATACAATTACTGACAGATGTAAAATATTCCCAGTATTTATCATTACAAAAATCTGTTTTATTTTTAACTATTTTGCATATTTTGGAAAGATAGCCATTGTCTGGCACATTTTGATGTATTGATAGAATCAAAAATTCTATAAGTTTAGGAATCTCCTTTTTTACTGTTGCTTGCATTAAAGATAGTCTCCTCTGCACAACATACAGTTTTGTACATTAGCCACATTTCAGTATTTAAATTGAATTTACTTAAAATAAAATGTAATCAGTTAATTTTTTCTTTGTCCATAAACTGAAACCAAAAAGTTAACTGTTTTTTTACTCTAACAGATAACGCTGAGAGGTAACCAAGGACTTGAAAAATTTCAACCATGAAAAGTCCACGAAAAACAGCACATAGATAAAGTGTAAAATCCAAAACAATGACTTTTATTTATATTAGATAAAAATGGTAAGCGCTTTCACTATTGCTTCTTTAGATCGTTAACATTCAAATGCATTTCTTAATTCATTATATATAAATCACGTGAGTACCTTCTAATTAAGCTCTTTAAAGGGCTAGGAGGAACACACGTTTCTATACCTTCATTGTTAGTTGTAAAATCAACAAAGGTTCACCATACATTTAATACAACATTAATCTACTTGCTAACAAAGTAGCTTGTTCTATAGGAATTTTACTTAACATAGCGTAACCACGCTGATTCATAAATGCGCTTTCCTAATACGATGTAAATTCATTTAGGAATATATATTATAATGCACTTCTATTGTATATAATAGTCATAAATACTTAAATAGAGAATATATCTTATGATAAATATTGCAATAAAACATCTCCCATGAACAAAAAACATTTTTCTATATAGAAATAAAGCTAATTAAAAAGCATTTAAAAACGTTTAAAAAATTTTATAATTAAATGTATGACAAGAGTTATACGCACGAATGATACAGCTGACCAAAGATATTTCAATCAAGCTGCAACGATAGTGCGCTAAAAACCTCTAAAAACAATTATACTGTAAATACTAAACACGATCCACACTATAGAATCGTAATATACAACCTATCTAGTTGTATTAATAAAAATAATACCCTGGTCACTGCAAATGATTTTAAGGTCCAAGTAGTATAATGCTTTGTTCAAAAAACGGTGGATACCAAAGGGAATCTCCAATGTAAACTGCTGAACAACGCAAATGCATGCCATTACTTTTAGAATCAAAGTCTCATAACTACTGATGTTAACATTAACTATAACTATAACTATTACATCATATTAGGAAAGCGCATTTATGAATCAGCGTGGTTACGCTATGTTAAGTAAAATTTCTATAGAACATGCTACTTTGTCAGCAAGTAGATTAATGTTGTATTAAATGTATGATGAACCTTTGTTGATTTTACAACTAACAATGACGGTATAGAAACGTGTGTTCCTCCTAGCCCTTTAAAGAGCTTAATTAGAAGGTACTCACGTGATTCATATATAATGAATTAAGAAATGCATTTGAATGTTAACGGTCTGAAGAAGCAATAGTGAAAGCGCTTACCATTTTTATCTAATATAAATAAAAGTCATTGCTTTGGATTTTACACTTTATCTACGTGCTGTTTTTCGTGGACTTTTCGTGGTTGAAATTTTTCAAGTCCTTGGTTACCTCTCAGCATTATCTGTTGGATTATTTATTGGTACTTTTCTTGTCAGCAGAGAGGTATTTACCCCGCTGGGAACGACATTTTTGTAATTGCTTGTTTTTTTAATCTGTTAATTGAAAGTTTATTAAATATAATAATGTTATTTTGTGCATATGCTATTGGAAAGACTAAGAATATCCATACACCATATTCTCTGAACAAGATTTTTGAAGTTGGAAATTGTCATTGAAATAAATGCTGAATTTATAACTTTTTTTTATATACTAGAAGATGTGCTTTTAATAGCCATAGAAAACTGTTATTGTAAATTTCATTATAGCAATTAATATTTAATTGGTCTTTTTCTAAAATTATATATTTCTGTATATCTATCCATTTAGCAGAAAAATGTTTACTTGTCCACAAAATAACTGTTTTAATAATGGATGAAAAAGAATATAATTCTGTATCAGGCAAACATATTTCTCCATTGTTCCAACTACATACATGATGCTTAAGTGCTATTCTAGGTCTATTACGGTGCCAAAGACTCTCTGTCCCTTCTTGACGTCTCCTTTCTTCCTTCCAGGTTCAAGAAATTAATAAAGGATGACTTTCAATATGACTGCATACAAATTGAAACTCTGAAAAAAAAAAAGCAATAAATGCTATCACTTTGGGAAAAATCTATTACTAGCTAGTAATTACATTGCCAGGATATTAGCAAAGAAGATATTTGGAGTTAAGAGAAAATCAACCAAAAAAGGAGAAGGAAAAACTCTGGCTGTGTGGAATCTTGCAGTTTCAGCTTTGGTACAGCAGATGATTTCCAGTAATTCAGAGGAAAATATAAATCAAATGCACTCAGAGATGTTTAAAATAAATGATACACTGAAAGAATATATACAGTCAAATAATAAAAGTCTGGGGGAAAAAAAACAGAAGAAGCTTTACCTAACTATTCAAATGACTCATTAAAACTGTAAACATCAGAGGATGAAATGAACAAAAGGCTGGCTGAGTATGGGGCTTCACAAAAACAGTTGTTTTAAAAATAGTAGAGCTTTTCTGCTGTACCAAAGAAACTGGAAGGAATAGACTGCATTAATTTTATGAAAGTACAAATAAGCAACAGCATTTGTTAATTGAGAGGAAAAATCATGTGCAAGCTTCAAGTATGGTCATGACAAGTCAGGCAAGGCTTATATAAGTAAAGATGCAAACATGCTAGCAGAATGAGCTGCTCTTGACAAAACCATGACAATAAAGAGCTGTCTTAAATTTTAGGGAAAGCAGACTCTTTGTGGAAAATGATTACATACTCTACACCATGCAGAAAGAAGTAAGTTTATCCCAGAAATCAGGGAATATTGAGAGGCAGGTGTGAGATTCAAGTTGCTGTATCCAGCTGTCTTCAGAACATTTTTTTTCTGAAGGATCAAACACATTTTCAGACGGAAAACAGGCTAAGGAAGGAAAAAAGAAAAAAAAAAAGACAACAGAGTGAGCCAGGAAGCAGAAGGGAACTCTGCTTCTTTTTCTTCTGATGGTAACAAAGTCCATACACAGACTGCTAGTGAAAACTTTTTCATTGTTCCAAAGGAAAATGCTTGGGTGACAGAAAAAAATACAGGAGCTGACTACAAGAATTAGTAGTATATTGGACTTGAACCAAAACTGATGCATGGGAGATGATCATAATCATGAAAAAGGAATGTAACGTTGCAAACTTAGTGAATAAATGGGAGACTGTAAAGCACTATTCCATTTAAATACAGAATTAGACATGCAAAGCGTGGCTTTGTAAGAAAAAAGTGGTTGAAAAAGAATGAAATTTTGTTGACTGTGCTAAACTGCTGGATAAACTGTAAAACGCAGACCTCACTTTATGTTGTTAAGGATGACATTGAAGGTACTGAAGTAGTAGCTATAAGTAAAACAGTTTTTATTTTAATTAATACTGGTATAAAAATTGTGATGTAAATTGCATGTTTTATTGTAAAGCAGTTGTGTACAGGTTGCAGTCAGGGGCATTTTAAATGTAAGGTCAGTACTTTTTTTGTACTTGCATTGCATACTGACTTTCCACTGTAACAAAGTAAGAAAGGTTGGAAAGCAAGTTAAAGTTAATATAGTGTTATGATCTTGGGATGCCGAGACAGTGGATATAAAAGTGTATTAATCATAATATGTGCATAATTAAATTAATAATATTCCCTGTTTTGACAGGGTGAATGTATAGATTAACACGTCTGGTTTAAGCTTTAGACAAGAGTGTTTTAAGCAAAAAGGCTTGATAAATTGCATCTCTTTCTTATATGTGAAACGTCAGTATCTGTTTTCTTCCATTAGCAAATGCGCTTAGTGGGGGACAAGACGTCTACAGGTACAAGCAGTTAATCATGAGAGGTCTGAACAGTGTGCTTTGACTGAAATTTACGACTTGCACAAGTATCTACAAAGTTACTGTTTTTTTTTTTGCATTACCAACTGCTTTTACTTGAAAGTGAACAATCCACAGATGAAGGCAATTAATCACAAGACGTTTGAGCACTGCTCTAAGTGAAATATATTAAGTACAGTGTATTTAACATTTAAAGTTAAACTAGCAAGCAGTTATGTGAAAAAATAAACAAACATTGAAACTGTGAGAAATGAACATTATAGAAAGAGTCGCCTCCCCAGCAGCCTTAATACTTAAATGCAATTAATATAACAGTGCACAAATGAGTTTATTTATTTAGAGATAGATAGTACAGTTTTTCTTAGGGCTCAAATGTAATGTCTGCATTAAAGTATGCAAGCTGTTTTTCCACTTCTGGAAGGGGAATATGGATAAGAAAGTGCAGACAGCAGTCAGTGTAAGTGGGAACACAGACTGGAATGTGCTTTAGGATTAGTAATTTTCATTTTAGAATAAGTAATGCCTGAAGGTGTAGCAATCAGTTTGATGGGTGACTGCTCCTATTTAGTAGAGTAAACCTCATTTTTTTCCAAAATATACTAAGTTTTTGTGTTTGTTGTTAGTTAAAGGGGGAAATGTTCTGAAAAGCTATGTAGGTTTTAGTTCAAAGAAATCAGCCCACCAAATATTAATGTGTGCATGTAAGCTAAATAAAAGTTGGAAATTTAAATTCAGAAGAATTTTCTTTTGTAGTAGGCAAGAGTAATAGGTTTCTGTCATAATGGCTACTCTGCCCATAGTATGATGGAGTATAAGTGGCCTTACATGTATACACAAAGTAGAGTATTCAATTATATTAAGAAATGTAAGGTGCAAATAGCAATGTTGCAAGAGACAAATTTGTATTGAAAGAAGCATGCAAATTTGGCAAACAAAGGATTTCAGGATGAACATTCAGCAGAATATTACGGACAAAGGAAAAGGGAAGTAATAATACAGATTACTAGAATGGCTCTTACAATGGCAGAAAATGGGAAAATACAATAACAGTAAACATGGTTATAAATGGTTCTGGCAGGAAAAGATCTGACTGGCATGTATTTATACGAAAACTGCTATTATGGAACCTTAAGTGAATCTGGGGAGAAATAAGCAGCTTTCAGCATGGAATATTATTTATGGCTGGGGACTACAACTTAATTTAAAATATTAAGGATGTAATCAAGGGGATCTAGAAGGCAAAATATAGCATATTAAAAAAAAAATATATATATATATATATATATATATATATATATATATATATAAGAGTATCTGGCATGGAAGATGTGACTTCAGTAGTAGGTACTTAGAATTTACTTATTATCCCCCAGGGTACAATAACTAGGCTATACTGGAAAGAAATATTTTTATAAAACTGTGTATTAAACTGAAAGCTTTGACATGCATCAACATACTATTTCACATCATGTACAAATAAAAACTAAGACAGAGATGCAGGATAATGAAGTAAAATGATACACTGGTGTTTTCCTACTTAGTGAAAATGATTCAATGGTTATTAGGACAGACAGAAATTTATTTTGAATAGATAAGTAGTGAATGGGGTAAAATGAAATTGGACTTTAAAAATATATATACAAGTATAATACAAAAATATACAAGTATGAGAAAAAAAGATCTGGGAAAAGAAATAATAGGGATTATTTATAGGGGTTGATAGATGATAAAGTATTGCAGAACAAGGGGAATCTCAAGAGAACAAGAAAAGGAGCAACTGTAGAGTGCTAAAAGGAAAATAAGGGAGCAGTAAGATAAAATGCATGAGTTTAGAAAGGTTGCTATTAAGCAACTACTTTTGATAACAACTCAAGAATGCAAAAAAAACTTTTAGCACGACTTAAAAGGGATTGTTGTCAAACTTAGGGAACCTATGATAAGAAAAATAATCAGAGACCCTATAGAGGTATTAGATATATTTTGGAATGTATACAAAAATTCTATAAACCAAGGGAATGTGGAAACAAGAAAAGGCACAAAGGAACATATTCATGGAATACTTACTTATGCTAATGCTTGAGGCAGATGAGGCTCATCAATTAATAGCTAAGGTAGGAAGAGATGACTCCAGGTACAGACAGTATTTTTGTGATGTTTGAAAAATGGGAAGGAAGAAAGTGATAAAGTTCTGGAAGGTTTTGTTTAAAAGTATTTTAAAATGGGGAAGGGACAGAGTGCCATCTTGGAAGCTTCAGACTAAGCTTTATATAGACCCATTTAATTTTAAACCATGATTGTAAAATGATTAAGTCTATACTAGCCAAAAGAATAGCAAGAGTGCTGGAAAAATTGATCAATATGGGTCAATGTAGTTTTGTGGAAGTAAGAAAACATCTGACATTAACAGAACAGTGATGATCCAGACAGAAGAAGAATGTAAGAAAATACCACTATTGTTGATGACTACTGATACAGAGAAATCATTCAATACAGTCAGCTAAGACTTTTATGAGTAGGACAATGGTAGCATTTGTGTTCCCTGGTACCATTTATTTATTTGACATTTGGTTACCGGGGTGGTCTGACTGGGTCTACAGAACCAGTGTTCAGCAGAGGCCTGGGGAGAAAAGCTCGACATACAGTACAATACAAATACAGTGTAATTCAATACAATAAAGTTTACATTAGAAATACTATACAAAAAATAAGTTGAAAGAGCAAACTGCTACAAGATGTTGTAATATATTACTACAGATCTAAACAGTTCTATACATTTAAAACATTCTAGACAATAATAGTCACAATCATCATACATGATGTAGAAATAGCAGCCGGAAAGTTAGTGATGCAGACATATAGCGAGAGAGAGTTAAGAAGAACAGAAGTAATAAAGCCTAAGCAGCAGCTTAAGGATAGGGTATAGAAGCAGAGAAGGAGTTAGAAGAGCTTTAGGATCTTGTAGTCTGTTGTGTCTTGTGTCTTTCGGCTTTTCCCGGTTAGGGGTCACTACAGCGGAACTCTGGTCCGCTAATGATTGGCAGTAGATTTTTACGTGCCGAGTTGCCGGCCCTGATGCACAACCTTCAACGAAGGTACGCCCATTCATGTATGTCTCCACACAGAAGACACTCTAGCTGAGAATCAAACAGGACAACGTCTTACTGTGAGGCAACAACGCTACCGCAGCACCACCACCACAGTCAGGATCTTGCCGTCTGTGAGGGACTGAAATGTGAGAGAAGAGGAAGACCTGAGCATTAGGCATGATTTATGCAGGAGCAGAGCCATGTATTTTGAAGATGATTTTTAAAGAGGCTTTGAAATGGGTTAGGCCAGGAATAAACGTGGTAGCTGGAGGTAGTGAATTCCAATGTATAGAGACAGAGTATGAATACAGAGAGTGACCAGGTTTTCTTGTGGGTTTTGAGATAGCTAAGAGATTTTTGTCTTCTGATCGTAGGGATCGACTTTGTGTGCAAGATGCGACTAGATTGGCTAGAGCAGGGCAGGAAGTAGGCTTGAAAATAAGGTTGTGCAAGGTGGATAGCTGAATAAAGGCAAGTCGGTTGGGTAATTCAAGCCACTTTACTTCTAGGAGTGGTTTACAGTGGTGTGTGCGATATTTAGAGTTTGTGGCAAACTTTGCAACTTTGTTGTAGCCAAGGGCGCCCGCAGACAGGTGCAAGGGGGTGCACTTGCACCCACCTGGAATCCGCTGACTAATTAATATTTTAATTAAAATTTTTTTTTTTTTTTTTTAAGGGTGTTCTTCTTTAAGAAGAAAGAAGTCCAGTCGTGCTGACATCATCACGCGCAGTGCGGGAACATACAGAGAATGCTGACATATTTGCAAGCGGGAACGGATGGTTTAGAGGACTTCACTGAAGATGGGACATTTGCGAGTGAGAGGGACGGTTTAGAGGACTTCACTGAAGATGGGACGCGACTCCGCGAGTGAGCAGGAACTGAAACGGATGGAAGACAGCTGGGACACTTTCAGAAGGGAACGGAGACGCATTCAGAGCAGGTTTTTGAGTAGTGTGAATGGAAGATAGATGGGACACTTTCAGAGGTGTGTGTACGAACGAAGACACATTCAGAGCAGTGAGTAGTGTGAACGGAAGATGGGACAGTGTTTAAGAAGAAAGAAGTCCAGTCGTGCTGACATCATCACGCGCAGTGCGGGAACATACAGAGAATGCTGACATATTTGCAAGCGGGAACGGACGGTTTAGAGGACTTCACTGAAGATGGGACATTTGCGAGTGAGAGGGACGGTTTAGAGGACTTCACTGAAGATGGGACGCGACTCCGCGAGTGAGCAGGAACTGAAACGGATGGAAGACAGCTGGGACACTTTCAGAAGGGAACGGAGACGCATTCAGAGCAGGTTTTTGAGTAGTGTGAATGGAAGATAGATGGGACACTTTCAGAGGTGTGTGTACGAACGAAGACACATTCAGAGCAGTGAGTAGTGTGAACGGAAGATGGGACAGTGTGTGTGTGTGTGTGATTCAGAGCAGGTTTTTGAGTAGTGTGAATGGAAGATAGATGGGACACTTTCAGAGGTGTGTGTATGAACGAAGACACATTCAGAGCAGTGAGTAGTGTGAATGGAAGATGGGACAGTGTGTGTGTGTGTGTGTGTGTGTGTGTGTGTGTGTGTGTGTGTGTGTGTGTGTGTGTGTGTGTGTGTGTGTGTGTGTGTGTGTGTGTGTGTGTGCAGGTGCTACATGGTGGTGGGTAGAGAATAAGGCTTGAACCCTATACCTTAGGCCCAAGTGGTAAGAGCCTGAATTCCCTACCCACCACCATTTGTAAAAATGTTGTAGGTTTTTCCCTCATACTTGTTTTGTTCCTCATAAAATCTGTGGTTTCTGTATTTGTGTCCTTGAAAAGCCAATAGTGCATTGGTGCAGTGGTAGCATTGTTGCCTGACAGCTACATGTTCTCTGGTTTGATTCTTGGCTGGGGTGCCTTACCTTCTGTGTGGAATCTGTATGCCCTCCCTGTTTTTGTTTCCTTCCATCTTACAAAAACATGTCTGTTTGGAGTGTTTCTCCCTGGGCCTGTGCTAAAAATTAGCTTTTGTTCCAAGTAAGACTTTCCTGGTTAACAAATGTTAAAAATGACACTCAATTTGAATATCAGACTTCATATTCTTCAGAAAGTGCATGGTAACACAAAAGCTTTTATTCTAGCAATTTTCTAAGTGTATACGATGGATATTTTGGAATTTATCCCTATCTTTGGGACTGTATTCCCCCCGTTATTGGCTTCTTCCACGTTTTGTGCTAAGGTTGAGAGCTATGGTAAGAACTGAATTCACTGAATATGTTTGGGGGCTTTATTCCCCCATTACTGGCTTTGTCCAGGTGTTTTTCGCTAAGAGGTTGAGAGCTGTGGTGAGAACTGAATTCACTGAATGTTTGGGGGCTGTATTCACCCATTATTGGCTTTGTTCAGGTGTTTTGTGCTAAGTGGTTGACAGCTGTGCTATGGTGAGAACTGAATTCACTAAATGGTAGCCATTTAAGTCTCAGTCTTCCTCTTTCACAAAACAGCTGATTTGACGTAGTGGTATATTGCTCTGACTGTTTTGCACAGGGTCCCCTGGGTTCAAGACGTGGCAGTGAAATGTATGGTGGTAATGCAGCATTTTATTCTAGCAACTTTCCAACATTATACAAGCAATGTTTAAAATGTGTCCCTGGTTTTTGGCCTTTTGTCCCCCCCTCCCAATAAATTTTGGCTTTTTCCAGATTTCTTGTGCTGCAAAGTTCAGAGATACAGCTGGGTGTCGAGTAGATTTTTCAAGGAGCTGAGAACTGCAGGGGAGCAAAAGTTTAGTGCTGCTTAAGCTTAGTCTGCTTGCATTGTTAATAACACAACAGTTAGTGTACTTGCTTTTGATGCTGAAGGCTGTGGGTTCTGCTCCCACAGTAGGTAGATGCATTGCTGATACTGTACTGTATTGTAAAGGGGGTGGATGCTGCAGTCCTCTTTGGCAAAGATACCTAGTAACTATGAACCTATCAGTTTGCTATCCATTCCCTATTACGGTATTACTAGCTTATCATTTTTTTAATGCATGCCACAAAGGCAATTTATTCTTCAAGGCAACAGGCACTTTATTTGTAGATGAAACAATGACATATAAAGTTGTTTGCTAGCAGCAACCTCTTAGTTACAGATTTCTTTAATGTGGATTTTACTACTTCAGAGATTGTGCATATTTACTGATACTGGTGGACTATAGAAGGTTGAACAGACTTTTTATGATGTAAATGTTCTGAATTGGGCAGTTTTGTCATTGGTGTATGCATTTTGTTTCATTGTTTACTGGAAAAATGTTCAAAACAATAAATTTAAAATGCCCTCTAACAACTGTATTGTATTGTACAAGGAATATAATGTAATACAGTCAGGAAGGTGTATCAAAGAGCATGTGTATGTTTCATGTGTAAGGGGCCTGTGATTTTGAAAACAGCCCAGAGTTAATCTGCCACTGGCAAAATGTATTTTCTTTGAACGTGGGTTTCAATGCATGTGAGTTTCAAGGGCAGTTTTAATGCTAAGTCTATTTTCATTGTGAGACTGCATTGCTTTGTTTAACAGATATCTATTAGGGTTTGTGCTGTAAAATGCAAAATAAAACTTTCAAATGAAATCTAAATCATCGCAGAAGTAAAGCAGTATGCACATTACAGTGTTTATGGTAAATGGGGCAAAATAACCAAGGAATAGGACATTGGAATGGCTGCAGGGGGAGGCTCCATTCGACCATGATTTTGTGAGGGTTGGTGGGTAGCATACTCAGACAGCCCCGGTTGAAATATACCTCTCAGTTGTCCATATTTTTGCAGAATGATTAGATATTTGCTTCTTATTTTTGGTTTGTTCCTCATAAAATCTGCGGTTTTCTAGCAAATCATTTAGGAATGAAGTCACTAAATGACAGACATTGAGTTTCAGACGTCATAACCTTCAGAAAAATGCATCCTAATGCAAGACCTGTTCTATCAACTGTCTTAAGTTTATACAAGAGCAATTTTCAGTAGTGTATCTATGTTCCCCAAATATATTTGACCTTGTCCAGATTTCCTGCATTAAGAGGTATGTGCAAATCGCTTTGTAGAATTCGGAATATCCAAACCTCTCCATTGTCCATAATTTTGGCTCAAAATGTTGCTCTCCCCTAATAATCCCTCCTCAAAATGGCAATTTTGGAAGAAAACGTGGAGGGTTTACAATTATATATAACTGTAATGATGAGAGTTATTACTTTTATTTCAGAAATGCATGTAGATACTCAAAATTGTTAGCTGCTCAAGTTTGTTTGTGTCTTTCGGCTTTTCCCGGTTAGGGGTCGCCACAGCAGAACTCCGGTCCGCTAATGATTGGTAGTGGATTTTTACGTACCGGGTTACCAGCCCTGACGCACAACCTTCAATGAAGGCACGCCCCATTCATGCATGCCTTCACACAAGATGCTCTAGCTGAGAATCAAACGGGACAACATCTTGCTAGGAGTTAGCTGCTCAAGTTAACAGTGTTAATATTAAAAAGGTGTCCCTTTTTTGACAGGTTCCCAGCTGTATTGTGTGGCAACTTTATATTTTTGCATCACATTTTTGGTCTGTTTTTCATAAAATTGTGGTTTTATGGCAAATTAGTGGCGAGTCATTAAAGATTGAAGTTGGAAAATAATGGCAGACATCTGAGTTTCATATTTCATACCCTTCAGAAAATTCGTACTAATGCAAGACCTACTACTGTTCTATTATCTAAGTTAATAAGAGCAATATTTAAAAAATGTCCTTATTTTAGGGCCTGTGTCCCACTTCTAGTTCTATGTATGGCTTTGTCCAGATTTATTGCTCTGAAGTTGAGAGGTATGAGTGTCAGAGCCATCACCGTCAGCCAGAGACATTTCAAATTGTGACATACTTGTTGCACCCCACTCCCCATTGTAGTGGCTCTGGATGTGTCCAAGCAAGGCAAGGAGCAGTTATGCACTGTAAGTGTGCACTCTGCGTCCCCCATCCAAGGTAGACCACAAGTACGGCCATGGCTTTTCATCTGTCCTTGATTTTGCAGAATGTTCTGGTTTTCTGTCACTTTTATACTGTTGATTTATGCTTCTTATTATTCAGGAGATGCATGCTGTCATGGTGTCCTGTTGCTCTGTTTAAGTAGCAATGATTTAATGACCTCAGGTAAGCTTGTCTGAGATTGTAAGATGCAAGTAAGCTTTAATAAGCATACTGTTAAAGAATTATCAGCATTGAAAGCCTTTTCGTTGTTGCCATGCTGAGAATATTTACATAACTAGATAATGTATAAGCCTTGGGTATTGAAATGCATATGGCAGTATTTGTAATAAAAGGACAGGATTACAATATTTTCAGAAGCTCATTACATTTGTTGGAGACTTGCAGTCATCTTTTGTTGGAGACTTGCAGTCATCTTTGCAGGCTTACCCGTAAACTAAACAGAATGCCAATCTATCATGATTGGTCCATAACTTGTTCAGGAATCCTTTAAGCAATTTATCTTGAGCTTGTTTCTTGTTTGCTGTTGATTTTTTACTTTGATCATGTCTTCCCCAGGAACCAAGTAGATAGTTGTGTCAGGCAGCAGGTCTTTTTTGGATAAGAAACAAATATTGTCTGTATAAGAAGGAGGTAGCATACCCCTCAGCTGTCCAGGTTTTTGCAGAATGTCCAGATTTTTTGCCCCATATTCTTCCTAAAAAGGATTGAAGTTGCTAAATGACAGACATTTGAGTTTTAGATGTCATACTACCCTCCTACATATCCTGTACCACTCTTACATACTTTTCTGACACTCCTGACTTCCTCATACAATACCACAACTCCGATCTAGGCACCCTGTCATATGCTTTCTCTAAGTCTACAAAAACACAAGGCAACTCCTTCTGACCTTCTCTGTACTTCTCCATCAACACTCTCTCAGTACAAACATCACATCTGTAGTGCTTTTTCCCAGCATGAAACCATACTGCTGATCACTAATCATCATGTCCCTTCTTAACCTAGCTTCCACTACTCTCTCCCATAACTTCATGCTGTGAAAGATCAATTTAATCCCTTGTAGTTACTACAGATCTGCCGATCACCCTTATTCTTAAAAATCGGTACAAAAACACTTTCTCCATTCCTCAGGCATCCCCTCACTTTCCAAGATTTCATTAAACAATCTAGTTAAAAACTCCACTGCC